>NC_057862.1:553180681-553780681 GCF_019393635.1 Dromiciops gliroides
TGTAGAAATATGTTTAATATGATTGTACATATACAACCTATATCAGACTGTTTTCCATCTTGGGGTGGAAGGAGGGAAGGGAGAGTGGGAGAAAAAAAATTGGAACTAAAAATCCTGTGAAAACAAATGTTAAAAACTATCCTTATATGTAACTGGAAAATAATAAAATACTTTAAGAACTAAAGCAATTCAATATAAGTTGTACATGTACAGTCATGCAAAACATTTCTATATTAGTCAGGTTGTTAAAGAAAATGGACAAAATATTTAGAAAAAGGAACTAAAAAATAATGCTTCAATCTGTATTTAGATACCATCAGTTCTTTCTCTCAAGATGGATTGCATTTTTTATAATTTCTTCAGAGCTGTCTTGGATCATTGTATTGCTGAAAACAACTAAGTCATTCACTGCAGATCATCTTACAACATTGTTGTTATTTTTTTATACAGTGCATTTCACTTTGCATCAGCTCATGTAAGTCTTTCCAGGGTTTTATGATAGCATCCTGCTTATCATTTCTTGGTTTTTTTTTTTTTTTTTTTTTTTTTTAGTGAGGCAATTGGGGTTAAGTGACTTGCCCAGGGTCACACAGCTAGTAAGTGTCAAGTGTCTGAGGCCGGATTTGAACTCAGGTACTCCTGAATCCAGGGCCGGTGCTTTATCCACTGCGCCACCTAGCTGCCCCATGCTTATCATTTCTTATAGCTCAATAGTGTTCCATCATAATCTCATCCCACAATTTGTTCAGTCTTTTCCCATATGATGTCCATCTCCTCAATTTTGAATTCAACTTTTTAAAAATCTATATGTCTTCTTGAATCATGGTTGATCATTGAGTCAATCAGAGTTTTTAACTTCTTAAAAGTTGTTTTTATAATATTAATTTACCACATAAATTGTTCTGGTTCTGTTCACTTCTCTCTCTCAGTTCATTAAAACTTTCCATGTCCCTTTAAAATCATATTACCCCTCATTTCATGAAGCATAATAGTATTCATGCATAAACCACAATTTATTCATCCATTCACCAACAGACAAGTATTTCAGTTTTTTTATACCACAAAAAAGAACTACTATAAATATTTATATACATGTAGGACCTTTGCTTTTTTGTTTGTTTTGCTATTTGAGTATAGGCATAGCAAATATGGCATATACTTAGGAACTCAAGCAATCTTCCAACGTTTTTTCCACAGACTTTCACTAGTTTTTTTCAAGTCACTTTCTTTGCTTTGATATTTGATGATCGTCCTTACATTATATTCCACAACATAGATGATGGGTTAAGCTTTAATGGGGCTAATATTGTTATTATTTTTATAATAGGTTCCCCATGTGTAATATGAATATATCCCACGTAATACACACTAGAAATGATGTAATAGGTAGGCACATTACATGCAATTAGGATACATTTACACCCATGCAGAGCAATGAAGAAATGGCCAAAGGATAGAACTCGGTAGCGTCGATCCTATAAGCCTCTCTCTTTTTGCTTTTCATTTTTGGCTTCTGACTTGCTAACACCAGTCCAAATGAGTGATGGCTTTAGATCAATCTCTCTTTTTGCTTTTATTTCATCTGTTTATCATTTCAGACTGTCTTGGAATGTTATTGCAGACAACACCAATGGATTTGTGAGATCCTAAGAATAGACCATTGCTTGGTCAGCCCTCCATTGCTCTTTTTGAGAGGAGGGGAAACTATCAATAAACCACTCAATCAATGAATATTTGTTAAGTACCTACTATGTGTCAGGAACTGTGCTAATTACTGAATGCATTGCCTTCTCTTAGTCACACTTAGCCCTGGCTCCCAGACATCTATTACTAAAGATAACACCATACACAAAAGCTTGGTTAAAACACTTTAAATCCTAAAATATTTTACATGTCACATGGGGATAAATAATAACCACAAAGGATATTCAGATGATATTGGGAAAATGTAATGTTGGACATATAAGTTCATTTGAAATAGTGGAACCAGTGTAGCTTCTGCATATAAGAATCAGAATGGTTGCCTTGTTTAGGCCCTTTCCCCCCCTCTCATTGGGAGGAGAGGAAAGGAATTTCAGAGCACTTTTCCCCATAAATAACACTGAATCTTTCCAAAGTTAGAAGAATGAAGGAAAGATTCGGTTGTGAGAGTCTTATCCACCCCATAGCTCAAGTCCTTTAAAATCTACTAGGATGGTCCTAGATTTACCCACCATTCCAATATTAACTGTGACAATGGCTATGAGCAGTAGCTGATGGGTCTTTTAAAAGAGAGGCAGAACACTTATATTTGACTCTGCAGGACCAATACTATAGCAAGATAGAGGATGACATCCACTTATATATGGTTTCCTTCCTCCTTTTTTAAACTTACTTTTTTACATTCTCAGAGACCTCCTTCACTGCATAGTTCATAATCTCAATAACTGAAGTTATCTTAGAAAAGAATCTCTCATCTTTGTTGTTATTCTTTCAACAGGGTCAGGTTCTGATACTTGGTTGCATCATTATTATTACTATTTATTAATTAACCTTCAGGTCCTTTGTAAAGGTCTCTCTTTTTTACAAGTCCTCAGATGACTGCACTATGTTCTTATGCTCTTTCATTTAGAACTTTCACTTCCAATAAGTACAATGACTTCATTTAGCTCTTCCTGCTCTAAAGTCACTTATTAAGGGATCACTCAAAACAAAACAAAACAAAACAAAAAAATACCCACTGCCTTTCCTGGGAGAAGAAATGAAAATATAATGCAATAAGAGAATAGTCTGGTCTGTAACCACAGCTTAGGCAACCTTTGTTTTGCATTAGGAATGTTTTACTCTCAGTTGTACATATAAAGACAAAAGCATTTTATTGTTTTCCAAAAACATACCAACCATTCTGATATTAACCATCAGAGCTTGAGGAGTACAGGCTTCCAAGTGGCTTTTTATAGCCACTTTCTCATACTTAAGATTCCATCAGCATTTCCCTTATAAACAATGATATTTCAGAGGCTCAGATAAAAGCCATTTTAAATGACTCTGTTATGAGTCCTGATCACATTCTCTTTCATGAAAATGTTGCTAACTACCTCATGGAAAAAAATACATTTTTTTGATATTTCAGATGTTAGATTATTTATCTTTCCTTGTTCCATTTGAGAGGAATGCATTCACAGAATGATGAGTGTATGCCTACAGGTTCTTTCTTGGGCCTCTTGTTCATCTCTTCAGCTTACCCCCTCCAAAGAAGCAATATAAGAGATCAAATTATTTCTGTATCCGAAAATATGCAACAGAGGAAAACATCATTAACATAGACTAGAAACAGAGAAATGAAGACTTGTACTGTGAGACTCATTTTAGAACCATATTAAGATCAAAAGGGAGAATATATCAGTTTTAGGGAAATAAGAGAGTGCTTAAAACAAGTGTATGTGTGTTATGCAGTGGAAAGGTGAAAAGCCATCTATATCTTCTGAAATATTCTTATGATTGTTGAGATATCACTTTCCCTGACTTCTTAAACAAAATGTATATATGTAAGTATAGAGAGAGCTCAAAAACTAGAAAGACTACTGCCAAATGTATAACTCTGTGGAGAATGAATTTAAGAAGTATGGTTTTAAAAGGTTGAAGAGACATAATTTCTGGGTAATTTAATAATTTATATAAAAGGATGGTCTTTTGGAGATCTATTCTCTTAGACTAAAGAGAATCATGGACACAGGCCCAAGGCTTATATATCCTTTTGGAAGAGGAGTGTTCCTGAGGATGGGAATCAACTCTGATTGGTTAAAAATTAATGAAAATGACTATTATAATGAGGGGCTAGACCTGAACTTTGATTATTTCATTTACTTCTTAAATTTCCCATAACTTTCAGTAATCTATTCAAAGAGTTTATTCCCCCCCAAACCTGAGTGGAGCACAATGTCTGCTCCACTTGGGTGAGGTCTGGATAGTAGAGACATTATCTCAACCTTCAGAGACTGAGGTCTTGAAATGATGATAAAAATAAAGGAAAAATCTGGATCTTCCCAAATCATTGGTTATTAGTACTCATTTCTCTGAGAGGATAGACAGAAAGTCCAGGAAGATCAATGATGAGGCTTTTGTGGCAGTTCAGTTAACAAGTCATTAGGGCCTTGAGTAGGGTAGTTGTAGTAAACAACCTACTAGGAGAGAATAGTGTTACAAATATCTAGAGTGTACAGAAGGAAAAGGGAGTCAATAGTGTCAGGCACTTTAAAGAAGTCAAGACAAATGAGGAGTAGGAAAAAAGGAAAAGGAAAAGGTTTAGGATACAGTGGCAGACTGTGAACTTTGTACTAAACTCCTGGAGAAATGAACAAAAATGTCATGGGGGTAGGGGCAATAGATATTAGCCATCAGTGTCTTGATATACTGATCAGTTTAAATAGAATGAACATCAAAGAAGGCAAGAAAATAATAGTTGACTGACTGGCTCCACCTCAATGCTTGTCCTTACAATTTTTATGCTTCAGTTTATATCTTGATGGCCCTTTGAGTACCTTTTCCCCCAATTCATCAACCTTTTCAAATATTTGAATCTAACCCTTCATCCTATCTCAGTCATACACAGGGATTAACTTAATTTTCTTATCACACACCACTGTTCTTTCTCCATAGCCTATGACTTTTTCTTGCTTTCTCTAGGCATAACTTTCTGTCCTTCTAGCCCTCCTCTTACCTCATATTTCCTAAAGAAAAGAGACCTGGAAATGGTAACTAAGTGAAAGAAACATATATACTCTCTCCTACCATGTCCCAAGGTATATAGTCTCATAAGAGAAGGCAAACCTACCAATCAGCAAGTATGGATTAAGCACCTATTAAGACAAAAGTACAAAGAATGCCATAAAGACTAGTCACAAAGAATTTACCTTCTAAATCTCTCTATACTTCCAGTCCTTTTCCCTGTCACCTTTATTCACTGATCACTCTTCTTTGAGGTTCATTCTGTCCAAACTGATCAGCATATCACCACACTAATAGCCAATATTTACTGCCCCTCCCCAATGTAATGATGTAATGTTTCTTTCTTTTTCAATGAGTTAAGTGCAAGGTTCACAGTTTGCCACTTGTTCTTTTACATTGAGACTTCAATTTACATGTTAATTTTTCCTTGAATTCATTCAGTATTAGAAGGTGTGGCCTGAGATGCAGAGGCTTCTTGGGAGAGACAGATTTCATGTGATTGCAAGGTATTTACTTATACTGGCATTTGAGGAAGAAGTTCAAAATAAAGGGTAGTTTGTTAAAAATAAAATAAGAGTTCCATAAAGTACAATGGAAGTTGAGGGCTGTTAGGTAAGGTACTAGAAAAGATGGGGCTGATGTCAATGTATGTAAATGAGCATAGAAAAGTAAGTAAAGAAAGGATCTTTGCTCTAGTATCTATATTCTATGCTTCTCAGTAGAATTATTAGGTAGTGGATTCTTATGCCATCTTCAGTAGCAATGCTAATGTTTATTTGATTGTCACCAGCAGACACAGCAGTGTTATAGACACGAGTTACTAAAGCATAGGATTTAGTGGCATAGATTTCTTGTGTGTGTGTGCAACTCCGTGTATGAAACATATCATATATCTTCCCTAATTACATATGTTTCCTACTCCTATGTCTCTCCACATAGGTTTGTCTTCAAAATAAACACTATTAGCCTCATGTTACTTACATGCACACTCCTCTATTTGTGAATCCAAGTCACACATGTTCCCCAAATGTATGACTTCACAAATATTCCCTGTGTATGCTCAATCTTCTTCCTAATGGTATATATATTTGTTGTAAAATGTGCCCAAGTTTTAGGGGAAAAGTGGTTTATGTATACTTTACTTACTAAGGTATTTCATTAAATGATTTTGCTTTGAACTGATTGTATCATCTGCCCAGCTATGGAAAGGTATTGTATTAGTTGGGGGCTTCCATGGATATGGATATATAAAGAAGTTTTCACCTCAAGTAACCCTAAGAAAGGGCAGCTAGGTGATGTAGTGGATAAAGCACCAGCCCTAGATTCAGGAGGACCTGAGTTCAAACCCAGCTTCAGACACTTGACACTTATTAGTTGTATGACCCTTGGGCAAGTCACTTAACCCTCATTGCCCCACAAAAACAAACACAATCTAGTAGCCCTGAGATATCCACTCTGTGTATTGGAGTGGGTAGAGGGAGTATAATTTTCTCTATTCTAGACCAGGGGTTCTTAACCTTCTTTTGCACCAGGAACCCTTTCCTTTGGCAGTCTGATATAGCCTAAGGGTCTCTTACCAGATTTTTTTTTTTTAAGATTAAGTCTCTCCATTTTGCCCATGCTGAAAGTTCAACAGCACATTGTTCAGTTGTTTTCAGTTGTGTCTGACTCTTTATAAATCTATTTGGGGTTTTCTTGTCAAAAATATTGGAGAAGTTTGGCATTTTCTTATCCAAGTACAGGGACTAATCATCTTTTAACCTACAACTGGTAGACACTAGGGTTTTGACCTAAGTTGGATTACTACTCTTTATGCAACCTGGTATTGCTCTCCCCCTCGTAGGACTTCACTGTATTAATGCCAAAAAGTGCTGAAACCAACTCACATAATATACCCACTACCACTGAAGAATTCCTCTAACCTGAAGCTCCCTGGTAGCTTGAGTTACTGGCCTACACTACGATACCTAGCCAAAATAATGTTTTTATTACATACAATACATAGGTTTAAAAGGAAAACCAATTATATTGACAAAGTTATGAAAATATTTTTTAAAAGTCATGAACCTCAGTTTAAGAACACTAGTCTAAAAAACTAGATTGAGTTTGATTTTCCAATGGGACAAGGCATGACATTTTTCAGTAAATCATGTTCAAATCAGAGTTCATGTTCATGCTGTTAAGGATATTAAAAATGTAGGAAGGTCTGGCCAAGTGAACCTGGACACCCCTAGACCTAGGTAATCATAAGGTTGACATAAAGATATTGTTATAATTCTAAATAAATAATTAGCTTCATCTATTTGTACTCCTTTAGGAACACAGCATTTACTAAATGTCATTAAATGAAACATACAAACGATTTCATAAAGACAATGAGCTCAAAAGCAAAAAAAGTATTGATTTTTAAAAACTAATTAATCGGGCAGCTAGATGGTGCAGTGGTTAAAGCACCGGCCCTGGATTCAGGAGTACCTGAGTTCAAAATCCGGCCTCAGACACTTGACACTTACTAGCTGTGTGACCGTGGGCAAGTCACTTAACCCCCATTGCCTAAAAAACAAAAAAACTAATTAATCCATATTATACATGTCTCTGTAACACATACTTCCCTTCTCTAGCCCTTGGGGCGGGGAGAAAAATATATACTCACATTGTTTCTTTTTTTTTGGGGGGGGAGGCAATTGGGGTTAAGTGACTTGCACAGGGTCACACAGCTAGTAAGTGTCAAGTGTCTGAGGCCGGATTTGAACTCAGGTCCTCCTGACTCCAGGTCCAATGCTCTATCCACTGCACCACCTAGCTACCCCCACATTCTTTCTTGATTTTAAAGAAATCTTCAGATTTTTTTTCCTATTTTGTTGTTGTCCTGAGTGATACTGATCTTCTAATTATTGTGATTGTGCTGGTGGTTTAAACCTGTGATTTCATTTTTCATCAGAAACAGTTGGGGAAGAAAATGATCAAAACCAATGCAAAGCAGCAAAGCAGCTGCAAAGAATAATGTTAAATCTACCTGAGAGCAATGAGAGATCCAATACCTTTCTTAGTGTCTTATAACCAGAAGTTTAACTCCTAGCCTTGGCTACCCAGTGCCTATTCCACATCAACTCTCTTGTCTTAATTACTTTTTTTAAAAGATCACTTGCAAACCTGTAGTTATCCTATTATAAGACATGAAAGATACAACATAGGAAATAGAAGAAACCCTCTGGCTTAGGAATCAAACCCTATTTTTTTTTCAGTGAGGCAATTGGGGTTAAGTGACTTGCCCAGGGTCACACAGCTAGTAACTATCAAGTGTCTGAGGCCGGGTTTGAACTCAGGTCCTCCTAAATCCAAGGCTGGTGCTCTATCCACTGTGCCACCTAGCTGCCCCCTTAGGAATGAAATCCTATCTCTTTCTCTAACTTTCTTTGGTTTCCAAACATTTTTGATCATACACCCTACTTAGTGGAAATTTTTGAGCACTCCTCCATATGCATTTACTTAAAAATAATGTGATATACTATTATACTAATGATTATGCATTATAACAGTTATAGAAGATCTATATTTAAAAATGTGAGATAAATATGAAATAATACTTGATCTTAGAGCAGATAAGTACCCAATGGAGTTTATTGAATAGGGGAAGGACATCATTAGATATACATTTAGAAGAAAAATCACTTCAATAGCTGGGGAAGGAATAATTGTAGTGGAGAGAGACAAATATGAGAAATCAACTAGGCAGCTACTGCAATGGTGTAGAACAGAGATTATATGGGCATGAACAAGGGTGGTGACTATGTAAGTAAAAAGAAGGGAAGAGATGAAAGATATGGGGTAATAAATAACAAGATTTGGCAATTGATTTCACATGTGAGTAAAAGGAGAGTATGGGGGGGGGCAGCTAGGTGGTGCAGTGGATCGAACACTGGTCTTGGATTCAGGAGGACCTGAGTTCAAATCCGGACTCAGATACTTAACACTTACTACCTGTGTGACCCTGGGCAAGTCACTTAACCCTCATTTGCCTCACTAAAAAAAAAAAAGAGAGAGAGAGAGAGAGAGAGAGAGAATATAGATAATATAATGAGATTTGTGATGAATATTGACATCATCCATGTCCGCTCATACTGTTCCATCCAAAATGCAAGGGGGGCAGAGGAATAAGTGGAACTTTTAATAGTCAGTTCCCTTAGCCAGGAAACTTTTTGGCATGGGCTTCTACTGTACCAGAGTGATGATCAGAGGGACAGCCTGTGAATATTCTCATGGGTAGGGGTGAAGGGCATTGTCCCAATGACACTGTGAACTTTTGCTGTGGGTGGGTACCCAGGCATGTTAAAAATATCTACGGGCAAAAGAAAAAATGTCTAAGGCCTAAGTAAGGAAAAAGGACAAGTCTGGGAATTTGTAAAGTGAAGGAAAGGAAGGAAATGGGGAAACATAGGGGGCATAAGAGTAAGTGTGTTTGGAGACAAGCCTCATGTCTAGTTTTCATAAGAAGAGTGAGATTTATTCCATCTTTCTAAAATTCTAACTGGTTGATCACGTGCTCCATTGAGTCAGTGCACAGTTACTACTTGAAATTCTTATCTTATAATGGGGCCTTAGACAAATAGCAGTCTTTCTGAGTATCAGTTTTTTATGTAAAATGAGAAGATTGTTATAGATGATTACTAAGGTCTCTTTCAATTTGAAAATTCCACGATTAAATAGAATAACACTCTTTTCCTTGATTCCTAAATATGTTATCTGATATTCAAGCCAGGACTGAAAGGTATATTTAATCATAGAAAAAGTGGATCTTTTCTAAATAAAATACACTTTTGAATCATTTGAACTAAGAATGATATTTTGTAGTAACATTAAAAGAAAATACCAGAAAAATTAGGCTTACTGGAGCATATTATGTTTGGTTTCTTCAGAAGTGCTGTTTAACTGATCTAATTAGTTGGTTTTAGAGGATACATAAAAAAGTGCTGGAAACTCAAAAAGTGAGTAATTCATTTGTTCCCCAGTGGGGAAAAAAATGAAGATTGTTTTTATCAAATAAGAAAATCCTTCTGAGTGCCTGTAAGATAACACAAGACAAATTCTTTCTCTTTTCACCTACATCATGCTTTATCTAATCTGCGTTGATTTCAGAAGTGTTTTGGAAAGATTAATGCAATGTTGATGACAAAAAGTCCTCAGAGTATTGCTCATTAAAGATACCAATGTCAAGAAATGAAAAATTTTTATCATCATAATAGGACTATGTGGGACCTGCTTTAATCATAACACTTGAATGAAGCTGAGATTTCATAGATTCAGGATTCCCCTCCAGGGACACAGGTCATAACCCATTCATGCAAGCCCAAAGTACATAATGTTCCTTCATGCCCTCCATCTACTCCACTATAGTGAGACCACCCATCATCGGGAACCCATTCTCATATTCTCCTGACATCACAAAGGTCCCATAAAGGCTGGCTGTCTACCTTTCATCTCTAGTTCGTGCCACATGACTGGTCCATGCTCTGTTTCTGTCTTCAATGACAATGTATCCTCCTTTTCTTCTTCAGAATTCCTTACTGGTTATATGTTACAGTTTTCTCACACTCACTATGCTATCCTTTTTGATTGTTCTTTGTACAATGGTCAGCTTTAGGCCTTTGGAAGCAATGGGAATTCAGGACACATAAGAGCACAGATAAAGTGTTTATATTTTGTTGTGTTTTGTTTTGTTTTTTTCAGGGCAATGGGGGTTAAGTGACTTGCCCAGGATCACACAGCCAGTAAGTGTTAAGTGTCTGAGGCCAGATCCAAACTCATGTCCTCTGGAATCCAGGACTGGTGCTCTATCCACTGTGCCCCCATGTTTATATTTTTTAAAGAGCTTTTGCTATTGTGGGAAGATTGAGGAATAGCAAAAATGTTTGAAATGTCCCCAAAGATCTTCCAACCAAAGACAGCTTGAAAGGTCGGAAGGAGGGAGCTGCTGTGCTGAGATAGGAGTAGAGCCCAACCCCACAGACACCCTGACAGAGATCCAGTCCCAGAAAAACATTGCCAGAGAAAGAGACTCCCCAGAGCCTCTGAATTAGCTGCAGCACCAGTGTCAGCTGCAATTAAGCTCACAGTCTGGTGAGAGAGCTGAGCCCTTGGCAGGGGGGAGATTACTGGTGCAGAGACAGAAATTGGGTTTTCCACCCTTGTTGGGAACCAGGAGGTAGGCTTGAGTAGCAGTGGCCCAGATGGGGGAGGGGCACAGGCTCATCAGAGATAACAACCACAACACACAAACCTGATTGATTAGCAAGTTGTTCTGGTGTCATCTACAGACCAGGGAACAAGCTGGGCAAGTGAAGAACCTGATCCTTCTTAAATCATACCACCTGCAACTTCTTAAGCTTGGGATACTGCAGCTTGGAAACTGTTCCCTACTTTAAGGAGCTAAAAGTCAAGAAAAAGAAAAGCAAGATGAGCAGACAGAGAAAGGTGAGGACCATAGAAAGTTTCTTCAGTGAGAGGAAGATCGAAGTGCACCCCCAGAGGAAGATGCTAACATCAGAGCCCCTATATCTAAAGCCACCAAGAAAAATATGAATTGGTCTCAGGTCAGAGAGGCACTCAAAAAGGAGTTTGACGATAAAGTTCAAGAGGTAGAGGTAAAAATGGAAAGAGAAATGAGGGTGATGCAGAAAAGATATGAGAAAAAAGTCAACAGTTTGAAAAGCCAAATTGGCCAAATGGAAAAGGAGGTACAGAAGCTCTCTGAAAAAAATAATTGCCTAAGAATTAGGATTGAACAAATGGAAGCTAGTCACTTTGTGAGAAACCAAAACACAATAAAGCAAATCCAAATGAATAAAAAATAGAGGGCAATATGAAATATCTTTTGGGAAAAACTGCTGACCTGGAAAATAATTCCAGGAGAGATAATTTGAAAATTATTGGTCTACCTGAAAACCGTGATCAAGGAAAGAGCTTAGACATCATCTTTCAAGATATTCTCAGGGCAGCTAGGTGGCTCAGTGGATAGAGCACCGGCCCTGGAGTCAGGAGTACCTGAGTTCAAATCCGACCTCAGACACTTAACACTAGCTGTGTGACCCTGGGCAAGTCACTTAACCCCAATTGCCTCACCCCCCCCCAAAAAAAGATATTCTCAGGGAAAATTGCCCTGATATTCTACAAGCAGAAGGTAAAATAGAAATTGAAAGAATCCACTGATCACCCCCAGAAAGAGATCCCAAAAAGAAAACTCCTACGAATATTATAGACAAACTCGAGAGCTCTTGGGTCAAGGAGAAAATATTGATAGCTGCCAAATAGAAAGAATTCAAGTACTGTGGAGCCCCAGTCAGGATAGCACAAGATCTAGAAGCTTCTACATTAAAGGTTAAGTGAATGGGATTATTCACAAGCCAGGCAGGCTGAGAAGAAGCCTAATCACCCCCTGGGCCATGCAGTAACATGAACAGTGTGTTCTGGAAGCAGCGATATACTTTAAGAAGGAGTTAAAAGCCAAGAAATAGTAAGACAGGATGAGTAGGCAGAGAAAACAGAAGACCATTGAAAACTTCTTTGGGGGAAGGTAGACCACAATACAACCTCAGAAGAAGAAGATAATAACAGGGCCAAAGCTCCAACATCCAAAGCTTCCAAGAAAAATATGAACTGGTCTCAGGACATGGAAGCTCACAAAAAGGACTTTGAAGAGAAAGTAGAAGAGATAGAAGGAACATATAGAGAAAGAAAGGAAAGAATGGAAAGATAAATGAGAACAATGCAGGAGAGTCATGAGAAAAAAGTCAACAGTTTGAAAAACCAAATGGAAAAGAAGATGATTAAAAAACTATCTGATGGAAGGGAGGAAGATGGCGGAGAGGAAGCAGCAAGCTGCCTGAGCTCTCCTTCTGTTCCCTCAAAACGAACATTAAATCAAGCCTCTGGATGGATTCTGAAACTACAGAACCTGCAAAGAGACAGAGAGACACAGTCCTCCAACCAGAGATAATTTAGAAGACTTCAGGAAAAGGTCGGTCTGACTCGGGCAAAAGGGAGGCCCAGCGCAGGGCAGCAACCCAGCGCCTAGGGGGTCGGGGCAAGTCAGCAGGAGCTGCGGGCCACAGCCGAACAACTGAGGCTCCCGGAACCTGGTTCAAAAATCTGGTGGCCAAGAAGGACAGTGGAAAAACCTACCTGCACCGGCCGAGAGGGCCACGAACGGCGGGATCAGATGCCGGGGTCTGGCGCCTGGCTGGCCGAGCATAATCAGACAGGAAGTGCAGGGCGGGGGATCTCCACACACCATAAAGGCCTCAGAGTAAAAGCCCGGTCACACAGCACCTATACACCTGCACAAGAAGCCCAAAACAGGGACCCTGGTGCCCCCAGAGCAGACCTCAACTTAAAGAATAAATAAATAGGCTGCAATAATGAGTAAGAAGCAAAAAAGAGCCCTCTCCATTGAGAGCTTCTGTATCAATAGGGAAGAAGCCAACACAAACTCAGATGAGGACAATAGCCTCAAATTGGCTACATCTGAAGCCTCACAAGGGAAGGTGAATTGGTCGCAAGAACAAAAAGCCTTCCTGGAAGAGCTCAAAAAGGATTTTAAAAATCAATTGCAAGAGGTAGAAGAAAAAATGGGGAGAGAAATGAAAGCAAAACAAAAAAACTATGAAAAAAGAATCAGCAGCTTAGAAAAGGAAGCTGAAGAAAACAAAGCCTTAAAAAATTCATTTGGCCAAATGGAAAAAAAGCTGCATAATCTCACTGAAGAAAACAATACCTTAAAAAATTCACTTGGCCAAATGGAAAAAAAGGTGCATAATCTCACTGAAGAAAACAATACCTTAAAAAATTCACTTAGCCAAATGGAAAAAAAGGTGCATAATCTCACTGAAGAAAACAATGCCTTAAAAATTAAAGTGGGACAGTTGGAAGATAAGGAATCCATGAGACACCAAGAATCAGTCAAGCAGAATAAAAAAAATGAAAAAATAGAAGAAAATGTGAAATACCTCATTGGAAAGACAACTGATCTGGAAAACAGATCGAGGAGAGACAATTTGAGAATCATTGGACTGCCTGAAAGCCATGACCAGAAAAAGAATCTAGACACCATATTCCAGGAAATTATTAAGGAGAACTGCCCTGATATCATAGAATCAGAGGATAAAATCATCATTGAAAGAATCCATCGATCACCTCCTGAAAGAGACCCCAAAAGGAAAACTCCAAGGAATATTGAAGCCAAATTCCAGAATTATCAGGTGAAGGAGAAAATACTCCAAGCAGCCAGA
Organism: Dromiciops gliroides; assembly: GCF_019393635.1. Taxonomy (NCBI): domain Eukaryota; kingdom Metazoa; phylum Chordata; class Mammalia; order Microbiotheria; family Microbiotheriidae; genus Dromiciops; species Dromiciops gliroides. The sequence goes on from NC_057862.1 coordinate 553,194,673, forward strand.
AAGAAGCAATTTAAATATCATGGAGCCACAGTCAGGATTGCTAAGGACCTGGCAGCTTCAACATTAAAGGACGGCAAGGCTTGGAATATGATATTCCGGAAAGCAAAGGAGCTTGGATTGCAGCCGAGAATCTATTACCCAGCAAAAATGTGCATTTTCTTTCAGGGGAAAAGATGGACATTTAATGACATTGGGGACTTTCAATATTTCCTGGTGAAAAGAACAGAACTGAATAGAAAATTTGATCTCAACATACAAGACTCAAGAGAAGTTTAAAAAGGTAAACAGAGGGGGAAAAAAAGTTACCCTATTAGGTTAAACTGTTTATATCTCTACACAGGAAGATAATACTCATAACTCTTAAGAACTGTAAATGTATTTGGGCAGAGAGAAGGACTTTATATAGAGGGTATAAATATAAATTGTCTTTGATGTGATGATACAAAAAAAAAATTTTTAAGGGGTTAAAAAGGGAATCTATGGGGAGGAGAGGAAAGGGGAGGTGGAATGGGATGAATTATATCATATGAAGAGGTGGAAAAAAACCTATTACAATAGAGGGAAAGAAAGGAGGGGTGAACATTGTTTCAACCCTATTCTCATTAGATTTGATTCAAAGAGGGAATAACATATACGTTCACTGGGATAAAGAAACTTAACTCAATCTTTAGGGAAACAAAAGGGGAAGGGAAAGGGGGGAACTGATAGAAGGGAGGACAAAAGCAAGGGAGAAAAGGGTAAAGAAAAGAGAGGGGGGTGATAAAAAGGGAGGGCAGATCGGGGGAAGCAGGGGTAAGAAGTAAAACGTCGGTGAGGAGGAATAGGGTGAAAGAAGGGGGGAAAAGTACAAAGGGGGTAAATAGAATGGAGGGGAATAGACAGTCAGTAATAATAACTGTGAATGTGAATGGGATGAACTCTGCTATAAAACGGAAGCGAATTGCAGAGTGGATTAAAAACCAGAACCCTACAATATGCTGTTTACAAGAAACATATTTGAAGCAGAGAGATACACACAGAGTAAAGGTAAAAGGCTGGAGCAGAATATATTATGCCTCAGCTAAAGTAAAAAAGGCAGGGGTAGCAATCCTTATCTCAGACAAAGTGCAGGCAAAAATAGATCTCATTAAAAGAGATAAGGAAGGAAATTACATCTTACTTAAAGGTACTATAGATAATGAAGTAATATCAATATTGAATATGTATGCGCCAAGTGGTATAGCATCCAAGTTCTTAGAGGAGAAGTTAAATGAGTTAGAAGAGGAATTAGATAGTAATACTATACTAGTGGGGGATCTGAATCTCCCCCTCTCAGAATTAGATAAATCTAACCGAAAAGGAAATAAGAAAGAAATGAAAGAGGTGAATAGATTACTAGAAAAGTTAGCCATGATAGATGTCCGGAGAAAATTGAATGGGGATAGAAAGGAATATACCTTTTTCTCAGCAGTACATGGCACATTTTCAAAAATTGACCATGTATTAGGGCACAAAAACATCATAGTCAAATGTAGAAAGGCAGAAATAGTAAATGCATCCTTCTCAGATCATGATGCAATAAAAATTACATGTAAGAAAGAGCCAGGGAAACATAGAATGAAAATCAATTGGAAACTAAATAATTTCATTCTAAAGAATGAATGGGCCAAACAAGAAATCATAGAAACAATCAATAACTTTATCCAAGAGAATGACAATAATGAGACAACATACCAAAATCTATGGGATGCAGCCAAAGCAGTGCTTAGGGGAAAATTTATAGCTCTAAAAGCTTACATGAATAAAAAAGAGAAAGAGGAGATTAATGAATTGGGCATGCAACTTAAAAAGTTAGAAAAAGAACAAATTAGAAATCCCCAATTAGACACTAAATTAGAGATCCTGAAAATTAAAGGAGAAATTAATAAGATTGAAAGCAAAAAAACTATAGAATTAATCAATAAAACTAAGAGCTGGTTTTATGAAAAAAACAATAACATAGATAAAATATTGGTTAATTTGATTAAAAAAAGAAAGAAGAAAACCAAATTACCAGTATCAAAAATGAAAAGGGTGATGTTACCACCAATGAAGTGGAAATTAAAGCAATAATTAGGAAATATTTTGCCCAACTGTATGCCAATAAATTTGACAATCTAAATGAAATGGATGAATATTTACAAAAATACAAACTGCCCAGGTTAACTGAAGAGGAAATAAAATCCTTAAATAAACCCATATTAGAAAAAGAAATTGAACAAGCTATTAATGAACTCCCTAAGAAAAAATCCCCAGGGCCAGATGGGTTTACGGGTGAATTTTACCAAACATTTAAAGAAAAATTAATTCCAATATTATACAAATTATTTGGAAAAATAGGTGAAGAAGGAGTTCTACCAAATTCGTTTTATGACACAAATATGGTGGTGATACAAAAACCAGGCAAAGCAAAAACAGAGAAAGAAAATTATAGACCAATCTCCCTAATGAATATTGATGCTAAAATCTTAAATAAGATATTAGCAAGGAGATTACAGCAAGTGGTCACCAGGATAATACACTATGACCAGGTGGGATTTATACCAGGAATGCAGGGCTGGTTCAACATTAGGAAAACTATTAACATAATCAACCACATCAATAAGAAAACCAACCAAAATCATATGATTATCTCAATAGATGCAGAGAAAGCTTTTGACAAAGTACAGCACCCATTCCTAATAAAAACACTAGAGAGTTTAGGAATAGGGGGAGCTTTCCTTAGAATAATAAACAGTATCTACCTAAAGCCATCAGCAAGTATTATATGCAATGGAGATAAATTAGAGGCCTTCCCAATAAGATCAGGGGTGAAACAGGGATGTCCATTATCACCCCTATTTTTTAATATTGTTCTAGAAATGTTAGCTTTAGCAATCAGAGAAGAGAAGGGAATTAAAGGAATTAGAATAGGCAAGGAGGAAACAAAACTATCACTCTTTGCAGATGATATGATGGTATACTTAAGGAATCCTCGAGAATCAAGTCAAAAATTACTTGAAACAATTAACAACTTTAGCAAAGTAGCAGGATATAAAATAAATCCACATAAATCATCAGCATTTCTATACATGACCAACAAAGTCCAGCAGCAAGAGATAAAAAGAGAAATTCCATTTAAAGTAACGGTAGATAATATAAAATACTTGGGAGTCTACTTGCCAAGACAAACCCAGGAACTCTATGAACACAACTACCAAACACTCTTCACACAAATCAAATCAGATCTAAATAATTGGAAAGATATCAATTGCTCATGGATAGGCAGAGCTAATATAGTAAAAATGACAGTACTGCCTAAATTAATTTACTTATTCAGTGCCATACCAATCAGACTACCTAAAAATTATTTTACAGAGCTAGAAAAAATAATAACAAAATTCATCTGGAAAAACAAAAAATCAAGAATATCCAGGGAAATAATGAAAAAAAATTCACAGGAAGGTGGGTTAGCGGTACCAAACCTGGAGCTTTACTATAAAGCAGCAGTCATCAAAACTATCTGGTACTGGCTAAAAAATAGAGTGGTAGATCAATGGAATAGGCTAGGCTCAGGAAATGCAGTAGTAAATGACACTAGTAATGTAGTGTTTGATAAACCCAAAGACTCCAGCTTCTGGAATAGGAACTCAGTATTTGACAAAAACTGCTGGGAAAACTGGAAGATAGTATGGCAGAAATTAGGCATAGACCAACATCTTACACCTTATACTAAAATAAGGTCAAAATGGATACATGATTTAGACATAAGAGGTGATACCATAGGTAAATTAGGAGAGAAAGGAATAGTGTACCTATCAGATCTTTGGAAAGGAAAACAGTTTTTGACCAAACAAGAGAGTATATTATAAAATGCAAAATGGATGATTTTGATTATATTAAATTAAAACATTTTTGTACAAACAGAAGCAATGCATCCAACATTGGAAGGGAGGCAGAAAGCTGGGAAACAATTTTTGAGGCCAGTGCTTCTGATAAAGGCCTCATCTCTAAAATATATAGGGAATTAAATCAAATTTATAAGAATCCAAGTCATTCCCCAATTGAGAAGTGGTCAAAGGATATGAACAGGCAGTTTTCTGATGAAGAAACCAAAGCTATCTATTCCCATATGAAAAAAATGCTCTAAATCTCTAATGATTCGAGAGATGCAAATTAAAACAACTCTGAGGTACCACCTGACACCTATCAGATTGGCTAAAATGACAAAAAAGGAAGATAATAAATGTTGGAGAGGCTGTGGGAAAATTGGAACACTAATGCATTGTTGGTGGAGCTGTGAGCTGATCCAACCATTCTGGAGAGCAATTTGGAATTATGCCCAAAGGGCGATAAAGCTGTGCATACCCTTTGACCCAGCAATCCCACTTTTAGGTCTTTTGCCCAAAGAAATCATGGAAGGGGGAAAGGGACCCACATGTACAAAAATATTTATAGCTGCTCTTTACGTGGTAGCAAGGAATTGGAAGTTGAGGGGGTGCCCATCAATTGGGGAATGGCTGGACAAGTTGTGGTATATGAATACAATGGAATACTATTGTGCTGTAAGAAATGATGAGCAGGAAGAGTTCAGAGAAACCTGGAGGGTCTTACATGAGCTGATGATGAGTGAGATGAGCAGAACCAGAAGAACATTGTACACAGTATCATCAACATTGAGTGTTGACCTACTGTGATGGACTATATTCTTCTCACCAATGCAATGGTACAGAAGAGTTCCAGGGAACTCATGATAGAAGAGTATCTCCAAATCCAAGAAAAAAAAAGAAAGAAAGAACTGTGGAGTATAGATGCTGATTGAACCATATTATTTCTTTTGTTTTGGGTGCTGTTGGTTCTTTTTTCTTTCTATTTTGAGGTTTTGCATCACTGCTCTGATTCTTTCTCTTGTAACAGGATTAATGCAGAAATAGGATTAATGTTATTATGTGTATATATATGTGTGTGTGTATATATATATATATCTATATGTATATGTATAGAGATATATAGATATAACCTATATCAGATTACCTGCTGTCTAGGGGAGGGGGCAGGGAGGGGTGGGAGGGAGAAAAATCTGAAATTGTAAAGCATGTATAAACAAAAATTGAGAACTATCTTTACATGTAACGGAAAAAATAAAATACCTCATACATTAAAAAAAAAAAACTATCTGATGAAAATAATTGCCTAAGAATTAGGATTGAACAAATGGAAGCTAGTGACCTTATGAGAAACCAAGACACAGCAAAGCAAATCCAATTGAATGAAAAAATAGAGGTCAATGTGAAATTTCTCCTTGGAAAAATAGCTGACCTGGAAAATAAATGTCAGAGACATAATTTGAAAATCATTGGACTACCCAAAAACCATGACCAAAACAAAAGCTTAGACACCATCCTCCAAGAGATTGTGAGGGAAAATTGACCTGATATTCTAAAAGCAGAAGCTAAAATAGAAATTGAAAGAATCCACCAATCACCTCCAGAAAGTGATCCCCAAAGGAAAACCTCCAGGAATATTATAGCCAAATTCCAGAACTCCCAGGTCAAGGAGAAAATACTGCAAGCAGCTAGAAAAAAAGGAATACAAGGGGGCAGCTAGGTGGCGCAGTGGATAGAGTACTGGCTCTGGATTCAGAAGGATCTGAGTTCAAATCTGACCTTGGACACTTAACACTTACTAGCTGTGTGACCCTGGGCAAGTCACTTAACCCCCATTGCCCCACCAAGAAAAAAAAAAAAAGGAATACAAATACTGTGGAGCTCCAATAAGGATAAAGCAAGATCTAGCAGCTTCTACATTAAAGGACTGAAGGGCATGGAATATGATATTCCAGAGGTCAAAGGAACTGGGACTACAGCCAAAAATCATGTACCCAGCAAAACTAATCATAATCTTTCAGAGGAAAAATGGAATTTCAATGAGAAAGAGGACTTTCAGGCATTTGTGATGAAAAGACCTGAACTGAATAGAAAATTTGACTTTCAAATACAAGAGTGTGGAGAACCATAAAAAGGTAAACAGGAAAAAGACTTCATCAGGGATATTAAAAGATTAAACTATTTATATTCCTACATGGGAAGATAATACTTCTAACTCATAAGATTTATCTCAGTAAGTAATTCACAGAGGACACAAGTCTGAACTGAATATGAAGGGATGATATCTGTAAAACCTTTATGTTTTGTTCTTGTGGGGCAGACAGGGTGGGGTGTCTTATGTCTGGGGCCAGATTTGGGCTTGGGCCTTCCTGGGTCCAGGGCCGGTGGATTGTCCACTGTGCCACCTAACTAACCCATGATGACATCTTTAAAATAGGGTTGAAGTGTAGGAGAAATAGACTGGGGGATGGGGAAGGGGAGAGATGGTCTGGGGAGAGGTAGTTCACATGAAGGAAACAAGAAAAAAGCTTATAGAGGGGAGGGGAAGAGGGGGATGGAATTGGGGAGTGAGTGAACCTTAATACCATCAGAATTGGCTCAAAGAAGGACTAGCATACATACTCAAGAAGGTATAGTAATATATTTTTGCTCTGAGGGAGGGCAGGGAGATGGTGGGGAGAGGAAGGAGAGAAGGGCAGATTGGGGGAGAGAGCAGTAAAAAGCAAAACACTTTCAAGGAAGGTGAAGATGTTCTGCATTACTTCACAAGTATGACATATTGCATTGCTTGATTTCATAGGGAGGGTTGAGGAGGGAGGGAGGAAGAAAATTTAGAATACAGAATTAGCTCAAAGACCTTAATCTAATCAGAGTGGGCTGATGGAGGAAATAACATTCACACCCAATTGAAAAGAGTAATCTATTATACCCCAGAGGAAAATAGGAGGGAAAGAGAATAAGAAAAGAAGGGTGAAAAAAAGGGAGTGCCGATTGGGGGAGGGGACAGTCAGAAGTAAAACACTTTTGAGGAGGAATGGGTTAAAAGAAGATAGAAAATAAAGTAAATATCATGGGAAGGGAATAGGATGGAGGGAAATAAATATGTTGATTGAGTATAATGGCAAAACATGGTATCTATTTTGCTGGGCTATTATGAAGAAAATTCTCTATCAAGTTTAAGGTACTATATACAGGTTATGATGAACAGGATACTATCAGAAAAACCTGAAAAGACCTACATGAACTGAAGCAGAGTGAAATGTGCTGTATACTAAATTACAGCAATAGGGTAAGATGATCTGCTGGGAAGCATGTGGTTATTTTCAGCAAGGCAATTATCCATTATAACCCTGAAGGGCATATGAAAATGGCAACCCATCTACAGAGAAAGAACGGATAGTATCTGAAAACAGATGGAAACACATTTTTTTATATTTTTTTTACCTCTTTGACAATACCTCAATCTGAAGTTCTGGGTTTTTTAACTGTTTTCTCTCACAACCTAGCTTATGTGAGAATGTTTTCCATGACTACTCATGTATAACTTATTTTGAAATGCTTGAGTTCTAGTGGGTGGGGGTGGGAATGGAAGAGGAAGAGAAGTTGGAACACAAAGTTTTAAAAAAATTGATGTTAAAATTTGTTTTTACATATATTTTTGAAAATAAAATTCAATAAAGTGCTATATAAAAAAAAGGTTAAGTGAATGACCCAGGGTCACACAACTGGGAAGTAACTGAGGCTGAATTTGAATCAGGCCCAGCATTCTATCTACTACACCAATGTTCTGGAACTTGATGAAATCAACACAATACCATCTGCAAATATTTTTTTAATCTGTTTAGAATTTTATTTTCCAAATTACATGTAAAAACAAAGTTTGAGGGGCAGCTAGGTTGTACAGTGGATAGAGCACCAGCCTTGGATTCAGGAGGAGCTGAGTTCAAATCCAGCCTCAGATCTTTGACACTTACTAGCCGTATGACCCTGGGAAAGTCACTTAACCCTAATTGCCTCACAAAACAAACAAATAAAATACCAAACAAATTTTGACATCAAATTTTTAAAACTTTATGTTTTAACTTCTCTTCTTCCCTCCCTTTCCAACCCCTCTCCCAAGAATTTAAGCAATTCAATATAAGTTATACATGAGTACTCATGGAAAACATCCCCACTTTGGCCAGATTGTGAGAGAAAACAAATAAAAACATAACTTCAGATTAAGTAACTTTCAAAAAAAATTATGCTTCAATCTGTTTTCAGATACCATCAGTTCTTTCTCTGTAGATATATTGCAATTTTCCTAAGTCCTTCAGAGTTATATTGGATCATTTCAGTGCTGAAAATAAACCATGTATTTCCCAGCAGATCATCTTACACTATTGCTGTTATTTTGTATACAGTACATTTCACTCCACCTTCAGTTCATGTAGGTCTTTCCTTGTTTTTCTGTTAGCATCGTGTTCATCATAAGTTTTATATAGTACCTTAAACTTGAAAAATAATTTTCTTCAAAATATCCTAGCATAGATATTTACTCTATTTTTTATCATCTTGTACCCTCTTCTTCTTCAAAAGTGTTTTGCTTCTGAATGCCCCCTCCCCTGCTTTGCCCTCCATTCTTTCACCCTTCCCTACTTATCCTCTTCTACTCCTCCTTTCTTGCAGGGTTTGATAGATTACTGCTCCCAATTGAGTGTGTATGTTATTCCCTCCTTGAGCCATTTTTGATGAGATTAAGGTCTTTGAGCTTATTCTGTGTTCTAAATTTTCTTCCTCCCTCCCTCCTCAACCCTCACTATGAAATCAAGCAATTTAATATGTCATAAATGTGCACTTATGGAGAACATGTTTACCTTTCTCAAAAGTGTTTTGCTTTTTTACTGCTCCCTCCCCCAATCTGCCCTTCCTTCTTTCCCCTCTTCTCTGCTCCCCTATAGCTCCTTTCCCTCCCACTTTCCTTCAGGAAAAAATAAATTACTATACCCACTTGCATATGTATGTTATTCCCTCTTTGAGCCAATTCTGGTGATAGTAAGGTTCACTCACTCCCCCACTCTTTCTCCCTTTTCCCCTCCCTTCCATAAGCTTTTTCTTGTTTATTTTATGTGATCTATTCTTCCCCAGTCTAACTCTCCCTTTCCCTTTCTTCCAGTGCATTCCTCTTACCCCTTAATTTTATTTTAAAGATATCATCACGGGTTAGCTGGGTGGCACAGTGAACAAAGCATCAACCCTGGACCCGGGAAGCCCTGAGCCCAAATCTAGCCCCAGACATAACATACCACACCATGCCTGCCCCACAAAATAACAATGATAAACAAAAAAATAAATGCTTTACAGATATCATCCCTTTATATTTAGTTCAGACCTCTGTCCTTTAAGTGTATTCCTTTCAGCTGCCCTAATACTAAGAAAGTTCTTATGAGTTAGAAATATTATCATCCCATGTAGGAATGTAACCAGTTTAATCTTTTAATATGCCTCATGATTTCTTTTTCCTGTTTACATTTTTGTGCTTCTCTAGGGTCTTGCATCTGAAAGTCAAATTTTCTATTCAGTTTAGTTCTTTTCATCACAAATGCCTGAAAGTCCTCTTTTTCATTGAAGTTCCATTTTTTCCTCTGAAAGATTATACTGTTTTGTTGGATAGGTGATTCTTGGCTGTAGTTCTAGTTCCTTTGCCTTCTGGAATATCATATTCCATGGCCTATGGTTCTGTAATGTAGATGCTTTTAGATCTTGTTTTATCCTTACTGTAGCTCCATAGTATTTGAATTTCTTATTTCTAATTATTTGCAATATTTTCTCCTTGACCTGGGAGCTCTGGAATTTGGCTATAATATTCCTGGATGTTTTCCTTTTGTGATATCTTTCTGGAGGTGATCAGTGGATTCTTTCAATTTCTATTTTACCTTCTGCTTCTAGAATATCACAGAAATTTTCCCTCACAATTTCTTGGAAGATTCTGTCTAAACTCTTATTTTGGTCATGGTTTTCAAGTAGTTCAATGATTTTCAAATTATTTCTCCTGGATCTATTTCCTAGGTTGGCTGTTTTTCCATGGAGATATTTCATATTGCCCTCTATTTTTGATTATTTGCGTTTGCTTTACTGTGTCTTGGTTTCTCATAAAGTCATTAGCTTCCATTTGTTTAATCCTAATTATTAGTCAATTATTTTCTTCTGAGAATTTTCTATGTCCTTTTCCATTTGGCTTTTCAAGCTGTTGACTTTTTTCTCATGACTCTTATGCAACACTCTCATATCTCTTTCCATTCTTTCCTCAACTTCTTTAAATCTTCCTTCTATCTCTCCTACTTTCTACTCAAAGTCCCTTTTGAGTGTTTCCATGGACTGAGTCCAATTCATATTTTTCTTGGAAGATTTGGGTGTAGGGGCCTGAGGTTGCTATCCTCTTCTGAGTGTGCACCTCAATCTTCCTTGTTGCTAAAGAAACTTTTTATACTTCTCAAATTTCTTTGCTTGATCATATTTCCATCTTTTACTTGACTTTCAACTCCCTCTTACAGTGGGGCCCTACTTCCAAGCTACACTGTCCTGAGTTTCAGAGGATCCCAGGTGTTTCTCTTCAAGGGAAGGAAGGTTTTTCTCTTTCCTGGCCTGTACTCTGGTCCAAAGATAACCTCAAGCCAACTTGCTAATTAACCAGCCAGCAGAACTTTGTGTGCTGTGATGGTTCTTAGCTGTGATGAGCCTGAGCCCCTCCCCAACCTGGGTCTCCCACTCTCATGATTTCTTCTTGGTTCCCAGCTGGGGTGTGATAGCCAAATTCCTTCTTAGGTCCCACAGACACCCCTGTATTTTCCACTCCCCCAGCTAGCCATTCAGCCCTCTCACCCAACTATAAGTTTAGTTCCAGAAGATGCTGCTCTTGCAGCTGATTTTGAGGCTCATTGGTAAGTTTCTCTGATGCAGTGTTTCTGGGGTCCGTGTTGATGCAATTTCGGCTTTTGGCTTTTCTTGCAGCCCAACACAATCTTATCTAAGCTGTCTTTGACTGGAGAATAATCTCAGTATGACTTTTTGTTGGTTTTGCTGCTCCAGGGGTGGTTTTATTGCAGTTTTTGGGGGGGTGGTAATTGTGTCAGGAGCTCTGTGTGTTTAATAGTTTTCCTCCTCCCTCTTGGCTCTGCCCCCATCTGCAAATATCTTTAAATCAACAAGCATTTATTAAGCATCTACTATGTTCCTGGCATGGTGCTAAGGGCTAGGAATAAAAAGAAAGGCACAAGACAGTCCTTGTTGCCGAGAAGCTAACTATTTACCAGAGGCGATAATACAAACAAAGGTGGACCAAAACAAAATATAGGAGAATAGAAAGAATAGAGGTAAGGTACTAGAATTAAGAGGGATTGGGCTAGGCCTCCTATACAAGATTGGGCTTTAACTGTGACATGAAGGAAGCAAGGGAAACCAGGAGATGTAAATGAGGAAGGAGAACATTCTAGGCATGGAGGCCTGCCAGAGAAACTGCCTGAAACTGATAGTTGGAATTTTGTTCTTTCAACTGCAAGAGGCCACTGTCACTGAAGGCCAGAGTACATGATTGGGTAAAAGTAACAAGACTAGGAAGGTGGTGAGTGTGATTCTAAGTTATTAAGAACTCTGAATGCCAGCGTATTATTTATTTCATCCTGAAGGTGAGAGGAAAGTGGATTTGATTGAGTAGGGAGTCAACAAAGACAGACCTGTGTTTTAGGAATATCATTTTGGTAGCTGAATGAAGGATAGACTGAAGTAGAGACTAATTTGTTGGAGGTCAACTAATGGGCAGACTATTAGCATAGTCCAAGAAGCCTGCTCTAATATTCATGTAACATTCTGCATCTTTCTAATTCCCTAATCATGCATTATTGTTTTAGAGTTACTTGAATAGCTATCTAGCATTCTACTCTACTTTAGGCTCCATGAATGCAGGGTTGTTTTTTTCATCCATATTTTGTCTCTCCCCTCAAACTAACACAGTATTGGCATATTAGAAAAACATTAATTCTGTAAAACTGTAGGGGCTGTGGTTAGAGGCAAGGTCTCTCAGAGCTTTTTTTCAGGTTTAACACTCTTTGCCCCTTTGATGAGAGTACCAACCTTAATATTAAAATATGAGTAAACTGAGATTCATATAGGTTAAGTGGTTGCTTGGCCATTTGGTCCAAGATTTGAACTGAGGTGTCCTCACTCTAAATCCTTTATTCTTCCTACTCATCCATGGTTTCTCTACTGAACTGAATTAAAATGAACTGAATTAACCCCTCAAATATGTTTCCTATATATTTTTTTTTGTTTTTTGTTTTTGTTTTTGTGGCAGGCAATGAGGGTTAAATGACTTGCACAGGGTCACACAGCTAGTAAGTGTCAAGTGCCTGGGGACAGATCAGTATGATCCCCTCAACATACCTGTAATGGTGGTGCTATTATAAGTTCTATTTTACAGATATGAAAAATGAGGTTCAATGAAATTCCTTGTCCAATTTCTATTTAGGAGATTTAACTTGGTCTTGCCTGAGAATGGGGAGGGCACTCTAGGCAATAAAATTTAGAAGAATCAGAATCAGTCTTTCAAATGTGAGTTTTAATAAACCTCAGTGAATACCCACTGACTCAGTGACTAAAGGTGGCATGTGGCTATTGTGGAACTAAATTAATGTTATTTTATCAGTAATAAATGACAAGTAGTCTGATATGGTAGAGATGATTTTGGATTTAGAAAAGACTTAAATTTACTACTCAGTAAGTATATGATTCTGGGAAAGTACAGATTAGTGTCCTCATCTATAAAGTATGATTCTGGCCCTTCCTTCATTAGAGAATGAATGTGATGGGCAACTCACATAATCATCATCGTCATAGTTACCACTAATAAAGGCTTTTAAGGCTAACAAAGAATTTTGAATATGTTGTCTCAATAGGTATGATTATCACACCCATTTTACAAATAAAAAACAACTGAAGTACTTGGAAATCAAGTAATATGCTGAGAGTAAAAAATGTAGGGAGTATATGAGGTAGGATTCAAATTCAGGTTTTTCAGAGACCACTAAGTCCTGCATTCTATCAATATGCTACCTAGCTGACAGTAGGTATGGAAATGTCTATACATCTACATGAATGTTTTCTTATTGGTCTGATGTACTGCTTGCATTCATCCTAGGTCCAATCCTACAATCCTTCTGAGACTGACTTCCTAAGTCCCTCACAAGAATCTAGTCCAGAAAAAAAAAAAAAAAACATCTATTAGATGGGTTGCCTAGATTCTAGGATTTCATTGGTGGTGAATTTCTCTTAAATATGCTGGAAAAGCCACAATTCAAAGTGACCAATATTATTCCTCACTACTTTATAGGTGTCCCAAATTGTGCTAGGATCAATAAGGATGACCACAAAAAATAAGATAAGGTGCTTACCCTCAAAGATTTCATTATCTTCTTGAGAAGAACAGACATGCATTAAAAACAAAACAAAACAAACAAAAAACCCCAGAAGCTTACATACTACAGTCAGGTTCTAATCTCTGTAACAAGGTACACAAGAGCTCAAGAAACTTATAGAAGAGAGTTTGTAGGCTAAATCAAGACCCAAAGTAAGAGTAGCCATTCCATATGTAATAAAGTTTGATTCTTCTATGAAAGGACAAAAAAGCACTATTATCATGAAGAGAGCTGTATAAAAACTAACAAGAGAAAAAAATGCTCTTTCAAGTGCTTTCAATCTGACTTAGTTTTGGGTTGTTCCTGGAAGGCATTGCTAGCTTCCTTTAAATGTATCCTGTTGTGTTTTAAAACTTTCTCAACAGTGGTTACCTTTTTCCATTAACCCTCCTTTGTGTTCTGTAACATCAGAAGGTTTCAAGTCACTTCTTATTCTATGACAAGAGAAAGATCCCCATGGATCCTTCCTGAGGCATTTCCTTTCCTAATGAGCTGCCTCAGTTTTTCAGCTGAGCACAATCATGCAGAATCAGGAGGTCCTCTGTTGTGCCAATGGGATTTTACAAGAAAACTCTGTAACATTGATTACCCTTTCTTATTTGAAGGCTGTGTCAGACATCAAGCTCTGAATTAAAATGACTTTTCTTCTGTCCCTCTTTTCACTCTATTCTCTCTTCAAAACAAAGACTTGCCAGGCAAAACTTCATTGCTACATAAAAATCTAGGAATATACAAATTCATTCTCAATAATATGAACACAGCAAATCTAACAGAATTAATAGGATCTCAAACCCCCACTGGAAATAAATTCTATTTCCTAAGCTTCCTTAAAGAAAGAAAAGGTATTTTATTAAATTTTATTAATTTTATTAAATTCTGATTACAATTTTCACCTCTTCATACCAACAAAATTTGTTGGGATTTCAAGTCTATTCTTTCATTTTTGTTTTGTCTTTTTCACCTTTCTTCATACTAGACTTAGGCTACTGTTCATCTTTTTCTGGAGTTATCTACCATATCAATTCAGCAGTGCTGGCCTCTCATACTGGGAGACAAATTTGCTTAATTCAGTCACAGGATCTGATTTCAAATATGAGTTTTGTACTTCCTACATGTGAGATTTGGATGTGCCATCTTTCAACTTTGATTCTGTAAAATGAGAAGGGAGAACTAAATTTCATTGCAGTTCAAAATTGATCTTATACTATATCTTGGTATGCACATGGAACTATTTTGTATTCAGCACATGGCTGAATACAAGGGAGGGGAAGAGAGAGAGGAGAAGAGTAGGTATGGGCTTTTGGATGCTTCCACCTGTTTTCTGCAACCTTCCCTATATGCCTCTCTGCCCAATCCAATGACCTTAAGTAAGTGGCTAAATAGAAGAAGTGACCATTTTTGAACTTCAAAATCTTGATATAGACCAGATATTTCCCACATCTAGTGACTATGCAGAGATATTTAATGGCTGTGTGATCATGAATAAGTCACTTTCATTCTCTCAGCCACATTTTCCCCATCTGGAAAAAAGGACCAAAAATAATTTTATTATTTATGTCATGGAGTTGTAAGCATCCAGGATACTTTGCATCTTGGCATCATGCCTAAAGAGTCTGTAGCAAGGAATAACTGGCTTCAAGTCCCATATCTGAAACATACTGTCTATGTGACCCTGGCCAATCCACTTAACCTCTCAATGTTTTGGATAAATCTAAGTTACAGGAAAAGGTGAAAAGCTGCAACAATAGTGGAAGTTTTTCCACTTGGAAGATCCCTTTACAAATAAAATCACATTTGTATTATCTGTCTTGAAAAGTGTTATAAAATATGAATTATTATTCATCTATTACAACAATAATAATAGCTCATAATTCTATGGAATTTTAGGATTTAGAAAGCACTTTCCATTCAGTAATTTATTTGATCTTTACATGTCCTGTGAAGAAGTGCTATTTTTATCCCTATATTTCAGAGAAAATTGAAGCTCAGAGTAGTTGTCACTTGTCCCAGTGTACACATCAAATAAATGGAGAAGACTGTTTTGTCTTTGTCTGTCTAATTGAATCCTTCAAGCCCCCCTCAATTCCAACAAATTCTATGAAGTTTTCTTTGATTATACTGATTATATTGATTATAATGATAATACTGATCCCCTTCTATTTTGAATTGTTAAAAGTTCTTATTTTTCTAAATTGATTTAGCATTTATTATGACTCTTGTTTGGCTCAAATATTATCTTATATGGTTATTTTTTATGTCTGAACATATTTTAAATCCTACAAGACTAGAAACTGCTTAAGGACAGGGTCCAGGTCTCATGTTTCTCAGTATTCCCCATACTACTCAACACAGTACTCTGTAGATAACCAACATTCAAATATCCTTTTAATTGATTGACTAATCCCTGTATGGGTGAATGTAGTCTCCATTTTATCCCTTCTTTTTTTCTGCCCAATCCACTATATACTGAAGTGATGTACTTATTCATTTTTGTCATTATCACTAAAACTGAGTGTTCTATTATTCAAAATGCAGGGAGACATGCAAAGGTATCATGCTTTACTGAGAGAGAGAGAGAGAGAGAGAGAGAGAGAGAGAGAGAGAGAGAGAGAGAGAGAGAGAGAGGCGGGGGGTGGGGGAGAGGCAAGCCCCCAGGGGTTAACAAGGCAGTTCACCTGCAGAGCACCAAAAATACAGCTAAGGCTTTAAATTTATTCTCCTGAGTCTTATGGCAACTACCTAATATTGACTTTTTAAAGATTGAATTGATGTAGTGTTAACTTAATATTATGGTTTTGGCATCAATCTCTGAAAGCTCACAGATTTTGAATTTACAACATTCATGGAAGACCAGGTTTTCAACTAGACTAATGATTATGGTTCACATACTAAACCATTGTCTTTTTGTAAATCTGGGCCCCACTGAACTGAATTTTAATTCAATTAATTCCCAAACCACCACATCCCCAAAATAATCACCTCCCAATCTGATCAGAATGCTCTGCCAATAGGGAAGTACAGATAAAGTGTTGGCATAGCCCTCATCATCAGGGAGGAAAAGAACTCATATCTCTGCATCCACAAAGTCCCAGTCTTCTATGCAATGCCAAACTGGTCAACTGTACACAAGGTTCTGGGGAACATTACATAGTGACTCCCTCCTGCCCCTGTCTCTGCTGTTGTCTCCTACTGTTCCTGAATGCTCTCTCTGCATCTATTATCAGAATGCAATTTGAACTGACTCATTCATGTATCCCAGACAGCTATACAGGTTATAACAATGCATGGATTTGGAGGACAGGACAGAGCAACCACACCTTGGCATGGTAAGGCTTATGCAAACTTTAGATAATTAACTATATGGACAAATGTTAAAGCATCTGATTGTTTCCTAATTGTAAAATAAGGAAAATCATGATTCCTACCTACATCACAGGGTTATTTTGAGGAAATAACCTTTTAAAGCACTGAATGAATGGGAGATGTTTAGAAAACAATCAACAACAAATACTACAAAATTATAATGGCCAAGCTTGATCACAAGGAAAGATTATGAGAAGGAATTAATTTTTTAATATATTAATTTAAGATGCTATTTCACATTGCCCTCTATTTTTTTTTTATTCATTTGGATTTGCTTTGTTGTGTCTTGGTTTCTCATAAAGTCACTAGCTTCCATTTGTTCAGTCCTAATTCTTAGGCAATTATTTTCTTCAGAGAGCTTTTCTATTCTACTTTTCAAGCTATTGGCTTTTTTATGACTTCAATGCATCACTCTCATTTTTCCCTCTTCCTCTCTTATCTTTAAAGTCCTTTGTGAGTGCTTCTATGGCCTGAGATCAATTCGTATTTTTTTTGGAATCTTTGGATGGAGGAACCCTGATGTTGCTATCTTCTGAGGGTGCACCTCAATCTTCCTTGTCACTGAAGAAACTTTCTATTGTCCACACCTTTTTCTTTCTGTTCATTATGCCCTCCTATTTCTTGAGTTTTAACTGCTTCTTAAAGTGGGGTACTTCTTCCAGGATGTACTGTCCCAAGCTTCAGGGCGTCCAAGGTGGTACAATTTAAGGAGGGGCAGGTTCTTCACTCACCTCGCCAGGGCTCTGTTCTTTAAATAACTGCAAGACTACTTGCTATTCAACCATGAAACAAAATTTTGTTTGCTGTGGTTGCTAGCTTTGGCGAGTCTGTGCCACTCCCCAACCTGGGCTACTGCTACTCAAGATTACTTCCTAGTTCTCAGCTGGGGTGGTACAACCAAATTCCTTCTCAGCTCTAACAGAGACCCCTGTAATATGCCCTCCCCTGCCCACCACTCGACCCACTCACCAGCTTAGTTACAGAAGACACACATGCTGCAGCTGATTAAGAGGTCTGGGGGTAAATTTTCTGGTGGGGCCTGCCTGGGGCTAGGGCTGAATCTGTGTCAGTGCAACCTGGGTCTGGGTGGCCAGCTTGGGGCTAGATCTGGGTCATCTTGGCCTAGGTCTGAGCAGCCAGCCTGGGTCTCCAGAACTATTAATTTAGACTACTGTATATAATGTCAGTTTTTTGATATTTTGCTTACTTTTGCTGAAGTTTTGTTTTGTTTTGTTTTCTCCTCATATCCTTTGCTAAAAAGAATTACTTTCTTCAAGATATGCAAAAGAATATATATATTGGAAAATGTAGGTGATATAAAAACAAAATATATCAAAGTTGTGGAAGTTTTTTGTTGTTGTTGTTTTTGTAATGTGAGTTTTTTGGAGGTAGAAAGTATGATTTCAGATGATCCTAGGAAGGCTCACTCCTCAAGACAAAAATACTTCCCTGACCTGTTTGGTGTTGCCTAAATATCTTTATTTGCTGCCAAATTCTTGCTTTTCACAAGGGAAGAAAATAATAAAAAGTAAATAGCTTGGGTGTTGAAACACACTTGTACTGACTTATATTTAACTTATATTTGCATTAAATATTTGGAGCTCCTCCTTGAAAAGTGGTATTGATGGAGTTGGAAGAGAAGAGAAAAAATAGGCTTGGGTGGGACTTATAATAAAAATTCTAGTCAAAATACAAAGACAGTGAAAACATAAACAGGTTTTGATCAGAATAAGCAACATAACTGTAGGATCATTTGATAAAGCCTCCATAATACTCAAGAAGCCCAGAAGAACCAGTGGCAAGAACATGTTAATGGGGTGATTTAGTTTTACTATTTGTCCCTTCACCTGTGTCCAGATGAGTTATTACTGACTCAAAATCTGGTTGTGTTGCACAGTTGGAACACTTAAAGGAACATGGCAAACAAGAAATTACTCAACTATAGACTCAATTATCGACTTCAAATCAAAACACTAACAAATTAATTGTGCACCAAATACATCCTGAAAATTTTACCTGTTTATATTTTAAACATATGCTCCCTTATTTTTACTATAGTAAACCAGATTACAGATTAAACAACATTTCAATGGTTTACAATAGGCTGATTGAGGGGGAGCACTTACATGTCATTGAGATAAGAAGAAAATTGATGTCAGGAAAATCCTTCCTTACACAGTTAGATCGGGGAGCTACCAAATAATTAAATCATTCAAAGGGGAGTTCAAACTCCCTGTGATTTTTATGGAGGAATATCAAACTCTCTTCAGTTAAAATTATTATTCCAGCAGTTTTGATGAGGGGAGATTAAGATTAATTGAAGATAGGCATTTAGTTAACCAAAAGTTGAAGGAGGATTGTCCTTGAGACCAAAATGATAAAAAAAATTAATACAAGGGAATAAAATAATTCAATATTATGGGAATCACAGTCCTTTATGATTCTCAATAATCAGCTTTCATATGGCTTCTTATTCTGCCTATGTGTAAGAGTGGCCCTGGCTCCTGGGTAATCCACCCCTTAGTGTTATGCAGGCAAATAAGAGAGAACAAAAAGAGAAATTAATCAATATGTATTTATTAATGGTTTTCTATGTACCAAGGCTTGTGGTAATCATTGCTAAAGTAAAAGTAAAAGCAAAAACAGTCCCTGTTTTCACAAGCTTACATTCTAATGTGGGAGAAGGAAGGCAAGAGGGAAAGAGAAAAAAGAGATAGTCATTGAAAGAAATATTCAGCACATAAAATATAAATGCAGTGTTGAAGGAAGGTAACCTTAGATGGGATAATAAGATGATGCTCTCTGAGTGAACAAGAAAGACCTGGATGAGATGGTATTTGAACAATCTTGAAGGAATACACGCATTTCTACAATGCAGCAATTCTACTAGATTTTAAACTCCTTGAATGCAACTATTTTTTTCATTCCCTTCATTTCTCCTCCAGAATCTAGTAGGTCATAAAAAAGTCCTTAACTCTGAGGATTTTGTGAAGTAAATGGATATTGAGTCAAAATGAAGTTTGGCACATCAAAAGAGATAAAGAATTAGTCTCTTCTTCCACCCACTCCATTGACTCAAATGGAAAATTTGAGCCCAGGAGTTCTACATGAATCTCATCACTAGAGATGACTCATGGGATGGAAACAGGTTTTGAAGAGAACATTAATGTGTCTGGATCCCAAGAATAATCCAGTACAAAAAAAAAACTCTGTTCTGGAAAAAAGTTCTTACCTTTTTCTCACATTCTGACTGCATTCATAGAGAAGAAAGGGTGAGAAATGACAGAAATATTAACTTCTATGCAATATGAATGGTTATGCAATTTGTTCCACAGACTAAGAGATGTTGAAAGAAGGATTTTGGCAAAAGAGAATCGTCTTTCAATAGATGTATTAGTAAGGCAAGTAAAAAACAAATGTATGAGTAAGCCAGTCCGAGTATACAAATGGAAATCATAGTAAGATATCAATTTAAGTCATCTCACGGCATGTCAGTTAAATGGTACAGGGCTGAATTAGAGGACTAGAGTTCAAAACCTGCCTCTAATAATATCTATGTGACCTTGAGTAAATCACATCCTCCCCTGACTCAGTTTCCATATCTATAAAATGAGGGGCTTGGGCTTTGTAACTTCAAGTGTCTTCTAGCTACAATCCTGAAAAGAGTACTTGAAAAATATATGAATATTTTCTTGTCTTAACACTTTTACTGACCCCTAATTTGAAACTATTTTGCCTGGAAAATATTCTGTGCTGAATGAATGAATATCTATAAACTAGATAGTTTTATCAGTTCTAGATTAAGAATGTGTTTTTCACGTGGGCCAAACTTCAGGAAGTTTTGACAGGCTTCCACATTTCCTGGCCTATAGAAATAAGAGGGCTTATGGTGTATGTGTGTGTGTGTGTGTGTGTGTGTGTGTGTTCTTATACCTTGCAATGATATTGATTTTTTTAGCTCTAAATTGATATGTAAAGTGGAGGCCACTACAAGCTTTTCAGATTCTGAATTCTATTGCCCAAATTGGATCTTGGTGTTTGGTATGTTTTTAAAACAGAAATGGAAGGAGGAAATGATTCCCATCAGCTTCTTTTAAATAACTCATCACATGTTATAAATGACTGATCAGTATGTTGAAGTCTTATGTTTTCATGTGAAAATGTGGATCAATAAGACATTGTCTCTTAAAGGCTCTTGATACATTGGTCATCTTGCTAAAAATAGTACTACTTGAACCATGTCAAAATACATTTCTTTTTGAAAAATTATTTCTTTTTTTATAATTTTCCCCAAGTTACATAAAAAAAACACATTTTTTCACATTGGCTTTTTTGTTTGATTATGGTGTGGCAATGAGGGTTAAGTGACTTGCTTAGGGTGTCACAGCGAGTAAGTGTAAAGTGTTTGAGTCCAGATTTGAACTCAGATTTGAAGTACTCCTGAATCTAGGACCAGTGATTTATCCACTGTGTCACCTAGCTGCCCCTCACATTGATTATTATTTTTTTGCAGGGCAATGAGGGTTAAGTGACTTGCTCAGGGTCACACAGATGGTAAATGTCAAGTATCTGAGGCCAGATTTGAACTCAGGTCCTCCTGAATCCAGAGCCGGTGTTATATCCACTGTGCCACCTAGATGCCCCCTCACATTGATTTTTAAAAAAACTTTGTGTTGCAAATTTTCTTCCCTCCCCTCCCTGCCCTTCTCTAAGACATCAACCAATTCAATATAAGTTATATATGTACAGTCATGCAAAACATCTCCATATTAGTCAGGTTGTAAAAGAAAACAGATAAAATAACTCTAGAAAGAGGAACTAAAAACATTTATACTTCAATCGATGTTCACATACCATCATTTCTTTCTCTGTAGATGGATTTAATTTTTCATAAGTCCTTCTGATAGCATCCTGATCATCATTTCTTTCAGTTACTATTGCTAACTGTATTACCCTCCATCCTATTCCTTCCTTGATATCTACTCTATTTTCTATCTTCATTCACCCCATCCATCCTCCAAAGTGTTTTGCTTTTTACTGCCCCCTCCCCCAATCTGCCCTTCTTTCCTTTGCCTCTCCCCCCCCACCTTATCCCCTTCCCCTCCCACTTTTCCTCAAGGCAAAATATATAACTATGCTCGTTTGAGTGTGCATGTTATTCCCTCTTTGAGCCAATTCTGATGAGAGTAAGGTTCACTCATGCCCCCACTCTTTCCCCATCTTCCCTTCTACTCCATAAGATTTTTCTTGTTTCTTTTATGTGATCTACCCTTCCCCAGTCCACCTCTCCCTTTCCCTTTCTTCCACTGCATTCCTCTTACCCCATAACTTTATTTTAAAGACGTCATCATGGGTCAGCTAGGTGACACAGTAGACAAAGCATCAGCCCTGGACCCCGGAGGCCCCAAGCCCAAATCAGGCTGCAGACATAAGCCATCTCACCATGTCTTCCCCACAAAAAACAAGAATAAACAGAAAATAAATGCTTGACAGATATCATCCATTCAAATTCAGTTCACACCTGTGATCTCTGTCTGAGTATATTCCTTTCAGCTGCCCTAATACCGAGAAAGTTCTTATGAGTTAGAAGTATTATCTTCTCATGTAGGAATGTAAACAATTTAATTTTTTAATATACCTCATGATTTCTTTTTCCTGTTTACCTTTTTATGCTTCTCTAGAATCTTTTACTCAAAAGTCAAATTTTCTATTCAGTTCAGGTCTTTCCATTATGAATGCCTAAAAGTCCTCTTTTTCATTGAAGTCCCATTTTTTCCTCTGAAAGATTATATATAATAAATTTTTCTGGATAGGTAATTATTGGTTGTAATCCCAGTTCCTTTGCCATCCAGAATATAATCCATGCCCTCCTATCCTTTACTGTAGAAGCTGGTAGATCTTGTCCTATCCTGACTGTGGCTCCACAGTACTTCAATTGTTTCTTTCTAGCTGCTTGCAGTATTTTCTCCTTGACTTGTTATCTCTGGAATTTGGCTATAATATTCCTGGAGGAATATGAACAGGTAGGTTGTTGGGTTTTTTGTTGTTGTTTGTTTTTTTTTGGCAGGGCTGTGGGGGTTAAGTGTCTTGCCCAGGGTCACATAGCTAGTAAGTGTCATGTGTCTGAGGCCAGATTTGAACTCAGGTACTCCTGAATCCAGGGCCAGTGCATTATCCACTGTGCCACCTAGCTGCCCCCCAACAGGTAGTTTTCTAATGAAGAAATCAAAGTTTTCTATTGCCATATGAAAAAATTATCTAAATCACTCTTGATTAGAGAAATGCAAATTAAAACAACTCTGAGGTACAATATTCCTGGAAATTTTTATTTTGGAATCTTGTAGGAGGGGATTAGTGGAATCTTTTTTCAATTTCTATTTTACATTCTGCTTCTGGAACATCATGGTTATTTTGTCTGACAATTTCTTGGAACATGATGTTTAAGCTCTTTTTTGACCATGGATTTCAGGTAGTCCAGTGATTTTCAAATTATCTCTCCTGGATATATTGTCCAGGTCAGCTGTTTTTCCAAGGAGCTGTTTCATGTTGCCCTCTTTTTTAAAAAAATCATTTGGATTTGCTTTATTGAGTCTCAATTTCTCCTAAAGTCATTAGCTTCTACTTGCTTTACCCTAATTCTTAACCAATGATTTTCTTCAGAGAGCTTTTGTATCTCCTTTTCCATTTGGTCAATTTGGCTTTTCAAGATGTTGACTTTTTTCATGAACTTCCTACATCACTCTCATTTCTCTTTCAATTTTTCCTTTAATTCTTTTACTTTTCCCTTTACCTTTCTTACTTAATCTTTACAATACTTTTTGAGTACTTCCATGGCCTGAGACCAAGGAAGAGACAGATAGAGCTTTTCTCTCTCCTTAGTAAATAGAGAATCCATGAAAAAGGGAGCTAATAAAATTATTGTACATAGTACGCAACTAAAGCTTTTATTGATCAACAGAACTCCAAATTCAGGAAAAAATGCTGGCTTACAAAGCAGGATAATGGCCATTGCTATGATAACTTCAGCTTCTGTATTTCTGACACATGTACTTTTTGCCTGATGAGTTTAATTACTCAAAAATCTTACAATTAGTTTATTATGGAATTCTCTTTAAGCTGTCCCCAATCTATGATTTTTTTTTTCTTTTTGGGTGGGGCAATAAGGGTTAAGTGACTTGCCCAGGGTCACATAGCTAGTAAGTGTCAAGTGTCTGAGGCTGGATTTGAACTCAGGTACTCCTGAATCCAGGGCCGGTGCTTTATCCACTGTGCCACCTGGCCGCCACCCCCCCCCCCCGCCCTATGCTTTAAGGGGGAAAGAGATACATTTCAAAATTATCTGAAAGGTCTGTGATGATTAAAAATGTGAGACAGTTTCTGGGAAATGTAATCATTTTACTAATATGGCTTGCAGGATGGCATCTCTCTCAGACCAAAGATTCCTAATGGCAGTGGGGTCTAGGTTCCTATACCCTTCCAAATGTAGGAGGTCTAAACACATAGCAATCAAATCTAAATGGTTAGCAACATTCAAATATAATTGGTTGATATGTTTGGAGGTGGGTTATATTAAAATGAAGCCCAGGGATGACATCATAGAAAGGAATTGTGATGTTTAAAATCTCAATTGTGTGGTCAGCTTAAATTAGAAGCTTTAGCACCAGTCTTTGGGCATTAAACATTTATTAAAGCATACAGGTATTCACATGAAGTTCAGAAAGTTAAGAAAAGGCCTATAATAGACTAGAGCTCTAGGATGGTCAGGTTCTTCCTCAAATCCTCTGCCAAAAGTCTGCTTCAACCATTAACTCTCTCGCAAACTGAGTGTGGAAGCTTTTTATAGGTCCAAAGAAGAGGTGGTCTTTACACACTGCTTCAAGATGATTTGTTAACATCATCCAAATCCATTGGTCCACTAGACTTGAAGGTTACCGTCTTAAGGTAACCAGGTGTGATTACAATCTAGTTAACTTGAAGTGGGCTAATTAGCAATCATTCTCACTTAATTCAATCAGTTTAGATTTATCTTCAGGTGGGCCTTTGAGTATTTGCTAAATCCCATTATTTTATCACAGGATGTAAGACAGCCCCCTCCCCCTCACTCAACTTGATCAGTGTAATTTTTTTTTCCCCATATGGCTGTGTTTTATTTTATTAGTAAATCCTTGAGCTATCTAGACAAAAGGATTTCTCTCCAAGCAAGACTCCATTGTAAGCTTAGGTCTGGGTTGGATTTGACCCAGATGAAATTTGATGGAATCTCTCAAGAAGAGCTTACTTTAAGAAAGAAGGGGAGATATTTGCCCCCCCAAGACATGAATTATTAATAATTATTTCTCATAGCTCTGTACCTATTGACTTCCTTGGTTTCCATGATGAGTCATATTCCTGTTTTGTAAAGACATAACTATACCTCTGTGTGCTTACCTAGACCACTCCCTTGAAAATTGTAGAATCAAACTCTCTGACCTCTGTACCTTTGATCTGATGAGTGCTGGACCCATAATGTGCATTCCTTTCCTTAATCTAGGGAAAAGAGAAAATTGAAAAAGATCATAGCATTAAAATATCACAGAATCTAGTACAATTTACTTCAATCCCTACATATTTTAAAAAAAATTATCTATGGATCTAGTGTGGCACTCATCTACAACTTATGCCCCAAGGTATTTAATTACCTGGGGCACAAGAGCCTCAGAAGTTTGTCCATACTCACACCATTATGTGTGACCACATTTTGAGGGAAAATCACTAGAGATTTACATAGTGCCACAAGAGTAATAAGTGCCAAAATTAGAAATTCCTAAAAAACAACAACAACCAAACAAAAAAGGGGGGGTAGCTAGGTGGCTCAGTGAATAAAGCACTGGCCCTGGATTCAGGAGGACCTGAGTTCAAATTCAGACTCAGACACTTGACACTTAGTAGCTGTGTGACCCTGGGGACGTCACTTAACCTTCATTGCCCCACCAAAAAAAAAGAAAAAAGAAAGAAAGAAAGAAAGAAAAAAAGAAAGAAAGAAAGAAAGAAAGAAAGAAAGGAAGGAAGGAAGGAAGGAAGGAAGGAAGGAAGGAAGGAAGGAAGGAAGGAAGGAAGGAAGGAAGAAAGAAAGAAAGAAAGAAAGAAAGAAAGAAAGAAAGAAAGAAAGAAAGAAAGAAAGAAAGAAAGAAAGAAAGAAAGAAAGTAAGTAAGTCGTGGTGATGTAACTCCTGACATAGGGAACACATGGTAGAGAAACTTGCCCCATCTAATTAATACATTATATAGCTCTGTATGAAAATCCAGTGTCCTTCCCAATTGTGAGGGCCAAAGTTAGATATGCTGAGTGTTATTTGGGTGACTCGCCTTAATATTGGGGTCCTAGAAATATGAGGGACTTTTTTAGGTTTAATCTCCCCTCTGAACTATTCTTTTTAGATATTTCTCCCAGGCCAATAAGAAAGGAGCCTCTAACTTTTAGTTCACAAAAGGATCAGATTTTATTACTTGGGAATTGATTAAACAACCAAGGTGAAATTAATAAAAATAAAAGATAAGGAAATGGGAAATAGAATTACTGATAGATGCTCTTAACTCTAAACTTATCCTAAGCTGGTTCAAAGGAATTTAGGCTTTTCCATAAGTAACTCACCCAAGCCTGAACAGCCCACCAGACAGAGAACCAGCACAGCACTGCCACGACTTCAGTCAACCCCCAGAGAGAGCATTCCGAGTTCCAAAAGTACCAGAGAGCTTAGCCTACTGGAAGTGCCTCACTTCCCTTCAGGTCACGTTCAATCTTTCCTCCCCCAAAAGGGGAGGTCCCTCAAAAGCTGCTCATGGAGAGTTCTCCTTCTGACCTCAGTAGCATATATAATCTCAGGGTGGGCCAGGTGTGGCCCCTCCCAAATGATTTAGCTAAAACTTGCAATATTAATCTTTACCACAAATAATTTTTACCACACAATACATCACATAGATTCACTTTTCACATATTACACCAATACCACATTTCTTAGTGAAATATATTTTTTCAATGTTGCAATGATGTAGAACATGAACCCAAGATCAAATTGAGGTGGGAACTCCATTTATGGGTACAAGGAGTCATGGTCCTTCCTAAAGAGATTTGAATTTTGTGTCATAGATTATTTTCTGTTCAAACTTTTCCAAATCACATATGAAAGCTATGTTGCTTCATAAATGTATAAAATAAATGCATCTTTTTTCTATTTTTTAAGTTATGAAAATATTAATACATAACAGTTTAAATATTTCACATCATTTGACAAATGTTATTTATTTACATAAAATTCTTTTTATGCCATCTTAGAATTAAAGCACTCAGGGGCAGCTAGATGGCACAGTGGATAGAGCACCGACCCTGGAGTCAGGAGTACCTGAGTTCAAATCCGGCCTCAGACACTTAACACTTACTATCTGTGTGACCCTGGGCAAGTCACTTAATCCCAATTGCCTCACTAAAAAAAATTAAAAAAAAAAACAGAATTAAAGCACTCCATATTAAAAGTCCCCAAAGCTAGCTGTACCAAATCTGAAGCTTTATTTGGTACTGTCTAAGAAATAGAATGGTAGATCAATGGAATAGGTTAGGCACAGGAGACACAATAGTAAATAACTTTAGTAATGTACTATTTGATAAACCCAGACTCCAGCTTCTGGGATAGGAACTCAGTATTTGACAAAAACTGCTGGGACAACTGGAAGATAGTATGGCAGAAACTAGGCATAGACCAACATCTTACACCTTATACTAAAATAAGGTCAAAATGGGTACATGATTCAGACATAAAAGGTGATACTATAGGTAAATTAGGAGAGTAAGGAACAGTTTACCTCTCAGATTTATGGAAAGGAGAACCGGTTATGACCAAAGAAGAGATAGAGAATATTATTAAATGCAAAATGGATGATTTTGATTACATTAAACTAGAAAGTTTTTGTACAAACAGAAGCAATGTATCCAAAATTAAAAGAGAAGCAGAAAACTGGTAAACAATTTTTATAACCAATATTTCTGATAAAGGCCTCATTTTTAAAATGTATCAGGAACTCCATCAAATTTAAAAGAATCCAAATCATTCCCCAATTAAGAAATGGTCAAAGGATATGAACAGGCAGTTTTCTGATGAAGAAATAAAAGCTATATATTGCTATATAAAAATGCTCTAAATCACTATTGATTAGAGAAATGCAAATTAAAACTGCTCTGAGGGACCACCTGACACCTATCAGATTGGCTAATGTGACAAAAAAGGAAAATAATAAATGTTGGAAAAGGTATGGAAAGATTGGAACACTAATGCATTGTTGGTGGAGCTGTGAACTGATCTATTCATTGTGGAGAGCAATTTGGAATTATATCCAAATGGCTATAAACCTGTGCATACCCTTTGACCCAGCAATGCCACTATTAGGTTTTTTCCCCAAAGAGACCATAAAAAGGGTAAAGGACTTACATGTAAAAAAATATTTATAGCTACTTTTTGTGGTGGCAAGGAATAGGAAACTGAAAACTTGCCCATCAATTGGGGAATGGCTGAACAAGTTGTAGTATATGAATGTAATGGGATACTATTGTGCTATAAGAAATGATGAGCAGATGGATTTCAAAGAAACCTGTGGAAGGACTTACATGAACTGATGCTGAGTGAGATGAGCAGAAGCAGGAGAACATTGTACACAGTATCAAGATCTGTGTGTTTATCAGTGGTGATAGATTTGACTTTTCTTAGCAATAAATTGGTCCAAGGTAGTTTCAAGGGACTCATGATTGAAAATGCTCTCCAAATCCAGAAAATAAAAACTATGGAATCTAGATGCAGATCGAACCATACCATTTCTATTTTTTGTTGTTGTTTTTCTTTTTTCAGGTTTTTTCATTTATTCTGATTCTTCTTTCACAGCATGACTAATGCAGAAATATGTTTAATGTGATTGTACATATATAAGCTATATCAGATTGCTTGCTGTCTTGGGGAGGGGGGAGGTATGGGAGAGATGGGAGGGAGAGAGAAAAATTTGGAACTAGAAATCTTATAAAAACAAATGTTGAAAACTATCTCTACATGTAACTGGAAAATAAAATATTTTATGAAAAAAATACATAAATTCCCCAAAGGAACATTTTATTTTATATCTCCACCCTTGCATATATTTGAAGTTTTATATAAATTAAAATTTGAAGATATGAGGAGTATGTGACATCAATTAACCCTCAAAAATAACTTTCAAATATTAACATATTTTATATTGGATAAAAACAGCATAAACTTTCATTATTCCAAATAATCAATATATAGGCAAAGATAAATATTCACAATAATTCATATATACATATCACTCACACACATATACATATATAAAACATATTCAATTATATCAGCAAGTTGGGAAACAACTATATAATTGATATATAAAATTCTGTTGATGTGCCCTGCACTAGACACTTTTGATGGGCTAGTGGATCCAGACCTAAAATTTCATCAATGTGAGGAATATCTCATATGGAAATTCCCTTCACTAAATTTTCCTTAAATGACTTCCCTAAGATCACATAGCTAGTACATATCAAAGGCAAGACATATACCCAGGTCTTCCTGACTCCAAGATTGACCCATTCATTATTTTTTCCTGACTCTTTCTGGGCAGAGAAAGAAAAAAAATGAAATTAAAGTTACCTTTTATTAGGGGGATAGAGTATCTGGTCATCCCACGAATATTTATTAAGTGATGTACTTTTTGCCAAACATTGTGCTAAGGTCTGGAAATACCAAGAAAAAATAAAAAACTCCCTGACCTTAAGAAATTTATATTTTAATTAGGGAGAGA
Organism: Dromiciops gliroides; assembly: GCF_019393635.1. Classification (NCBI taxonomy): domain Eukaryota; kingdom Metazoa; phylum Chordata; class Mammalia; order Microbiotheria; family Microbiotheriidae; genus Dromiciops; species Dromiciops gliroides. The sequence continues at coordinate 553,224,200 of NC_057862.1, forward strand.
AAGGGACAACCAATATATAAATAGCTACATAGAAGATACACACAGTAGAAGTATGGTAACCTCAGAGGGGAAAACACCAGAAACCAGTAGGTATAGGGTAGAGAGGACTGAGAAACAACAGATAAATGGAATAAAGCAAATATAACATAATTTGGGGAAGTAGAGAGCACCAATGCCTGAGAAAGAGGAGATTGGGGAAGGTTTCAAAGCTGAGCCTTGAAAGAAATAAATTATTCACAAAGGCAAAGGTGAAGAAGGAGTACAAGCTAAGCATGAATGTCAATTCCAATAAATCCATAGAGGAAATAGATGACAAATTTGGACCAAGGAAAACTGGGAGTAGGCTAGTTTGACCAAAATATACTGTGCATAAATGAAAGTAATATGAAATTATTCACAGAATAGTAGGTTGGAAGAAGTAGAAATGTAGGTTTGATCAGGCTTCATTTCTTTGATGAGACTCTAAAAAGGTTTCATGTCAGCTCATAATGGTGACTGCCCTTTCTAAAAGTGCTCAGCTTTAACACTATGTAATAGTGTGCTCCTATAGACTGTTAGCTCTTCCCAGCCTTTGCTATCAGAACCACTTTATTTATCAGACAGAACTATGCGTATTTATGGCCTATAAATATTAAATAATCATAATAATGAGAATTAACTGACTACTTCCCTCTGAGTGATTTGTTGTCTAACTCAAAAGTCATAAATTTAAGTAGAGATTTTTTTCTCTCTCTCCTTCTTGAATAATTGATCTCTTTAATGTAGCAGCTTCATTAAGTTGTGGGGAAAGCTTCTCAGTAGAAAGTAACCTTTGCAGAGAACCGTAAATGCTTGCCATGGCTGGGCTAACATAGACAGAAAGTCATTTAGACCTGCAATACTTGGGAAAGTACATGGATTTGAAAGGGAAATAGCAGAGAAAGTCTTACAAAGCAAAAGGTAGTCTGGTCTATTAGAAAGCAAACAGTACTTGGAGGTGGGAGATTCTTAGATTTTGAACTTTACTTCTACTAATTTTGTGCCCATTGGTCAATCAATTAACTTTATTAGCCTAAGTTTTCTTATCTGAAAAATGGGGAACAAGTCACTTGGGAAAGTAGATAGAGAATTGTTTTCACAGCCAAGAACAGCAGTAGAAATTTGCCTCTAAAATTGGCTTTATAACCCTGCAAAATTCACCTAACCTCTTAATGCCCCCAGGCAACCCCCAATGACTCATTTGCACTGGGTAGAGAGGATTTTCCCACCAGGAATTCTCCATGCTAATAAAATTATTGATCATAAATATGGCAAAATTAAAATGGTAGAATCAATCAATCAACATGCATTCCTTAAGTGCGTAATACATGCCAGCTGTTGTGTTAGGAATAGAGGAGATAAAGGGAAATAAAACCACCTTTGGTATCAGGGAGCTTCCAATCTATGAAGGAGACAATGCAAATATATGCATGAATAGAATGAATATATGCAGAAAATGTAAAGTAATTAGGAAGGGAAGGATCTGGCTGCTTGGAGAGAGGCTCAGGAAAAGCTTTGTTCAGAAGGCAGTTTTTAAGTTTCAAGCTGACGGATGTGAAGGTTTCTCTCAGACAGAAGTGAGGATACAGTACATTCTAGGTATGGGAATGGCCACTGCAAAGGCAAGGAAATGGAAGATGAAGTGCTACATGTGAGGAGTAGTGAGACCAGTTTGGTTGGACCAGAGAGTTTAATAAGAGGAGTAATGTATAAACTCCACTGGGCATCTGCTTCCCTGCCTATTTTTTTCAACTCCATGAAACAAAATAACCCTCCTAGGTTAAGCTCATTACCTCTAATCTCATAACCATGCAGTTAATTCAAGTCTTGATTGATACCACCTCTCGCAGTCACCTCTGCCCACTGTTTGGAGGGCTAGAGAATGGAGTACCAAACTAGTCCCAATGCCTTTGTTTATGGTAGACAGAAACTGAAGTGTGGGGCTCCTTCTATTTTGCATCTCTTGCCCTGCCTGGTTCAACTCTGTGGAACAAGATACCCTAGGTTCTCCCTGGAATCAATCCCCCTACTTTCCTGCTTCCTTTTGTGTGTTGTCTCCCTCCAGTAAAATGCAAATTTCTTGAGGCAAGAATTGTCTTTCTTTTTATGAATTTTGTCCCCAGAATTTAACACAGTACGTATCATAGATGCTTAATAAATGTTTATAGGATTTAGATTTATTGAATGAAATTGGAAAATCAAGTTGGGGCTCAGTGGTTGGGAAAGACTTTAAACAACATAGGAGTTTACATCTTAATCTATAAACTATAGAATGCTAAGGTCTTGAGTTGAGAAATAATATAGCCAGATTTATGTGGCTCAAATGAAATGATACCTGTAAAATGTGGAAACTTCAAAGCATTATGTGTTGGGGGTTTTTTTGTTGTTTTTTTGTTTTTTTGGTTTTTTTGCATGGAGCAATGGGAGTTAAGTGACTTGTCCATGGTCACACAGCTAGTAAGTGTCAAGTGTCTGAAACCTGATTTAAACTCAGGTCCTCCTCAATCCATGGCTGGTGCTTTATCCACTGTGCCAACTAACTGCCCCACATATGTGTTTGTTGCTAACACAGTTCAGTGCTCAGAATTTTTTGATAAATAATTCATTTTCACTAAAAAGTTGTTAGGTCCTGATGGTAATAGAGACAATGTCAAACATCATGGACACCATCCATCCTTAAACAGTGCCTGAGACTTTAAGACCCATTGGACCCAGAAATGTCACAATGACAAAAAAGAAGCTCTCTAAAGTTCATTCAATTCAATTCAAGAAATATTAAGCACATACTAGGTGCCAATCAAAGTGTTAGGCTCTGGGGATACACAAATATTGTTAATGTTATGATGATGGTGATAATTATATATAATATATTGTACAAAGTATGTTATTCTATATGATAAATTATATAATTATCAATAAAATAGCTATCTTGGGAAGATAAAATAGATATAGAAACAGATACAGGGCATATAAAATAAAGCAATTTTGAGGGAGAGAATAACTTAAGAGGAATTAGAAAACTGTCTTGTATATAATTTACCTTATGAGATGACTGAAAGGAAGCTGGTATGGACAGGAGGAGAGAGTGAATTCTATACATGGGGTACTTACCTATGCAAAGATATAAAGGCTGAGAGATGAGATGTGATATCTGGGGAGCAGCTAGCAGGTGAAAGGAAAAGGTCATGAAGGGGGAGTAGTATGGAAACAGACTTGAAACGTATGTGGAAACCAGATTACAAAGAACATTAAAGAACAGGCTGAGACATTTTTTGATAAGAGACCAATGAGGTTTGATATTTATTAAATATCTTCAATAAATCATACTTAAATCTAAAAGAAACAAATGCAGTATAGGTGATAGCACTAGCTCTACAACACATTACCTGGAAGAATAATATAGGGCCCCAATAGTTTTGGCATCATACTTTGAGAATATCTCAGCAGGAATAATATTGTTGGTTTGTCATAGGCAACTAGATGGTATAGTGGATAGATCACTGAAGAACTGAGTTCAAATTCAGACTTACTAGCTGTGTGACACTGGACAAGTTGCTTGACCTCTGTTTTGCTCAGTTACCTTGTACATAAAATTGGGATAATAATAATACTACCTCCAAGGGATATTGTGCGGATCAAGTGATAATATTTGTAAAGCATTTTGCAAACCTTAAATTGTTAAATAAATTCTATTAGAATTATTATCATCACTATCACTATTACTATTAACAAAAGATCTGTAAGCATTTTAGTATTTCAGCTTCTATATTTCATTTTTCTCACTTGGAAAAATTACTTTACATTAATTCAGTACTTCAAGTTGTACAAAGTAGTTATGCTATGTAGCAGTTTAGTAGCAAGAAGACTACATAATCTGAAACCTTGCTTATTTGCTGTGTCTCCCCCCTGCTTTCAGGTGTCCTTGTTTACTGTTTGCCAGTGTCTTGTCCCCGTCTTCCATTACCTTTGTGTCACAGGTTCTCCTCTTTCCTCAGCAGATGGTGGTTCTCTCACCATTTGTCCTCTTTAGTAGCTAGGTGGCACAGTGGATTGGGCACTGAGCATGGAGGCAGGAAGATGTGATTTCAAATCTAGCCTGCTTGGCTCAGTTTCTGTACCTTTAAAATTGGGACAATAATAGCATCTACAACCTAGAGTTGTTGTAAAGATCAAATAATATAATTATTGTAAAATGCTTAGAACAGCACCTGGCACTTAGTAAGCATTATATAAATGTCAGCTATGATGATGAGGAGATGATTCAGCGTATGCTTCCTGATACTCATATGTGAAGTTCAGCTCCCCTCTATCACAGAGGTGTGTATCACATACCATGTAAGCTGTATTTGCCCCTTACAACTCTGCAATTTTAACTCCTCCAGAAAATGACACTGATCCTTTTATCCCCAGAGAACTAGCTCACTAATCCTATCTCTGCATCTGAAACTGGTTTCTCAGGATACTTTTATAGATTCAACAGCAACAACCACTAAGGTAAAAAAACAAACAAACAAACAAAGGGAAAAAAAACTAAAATCTTAGACTTTCATTCTTAGACGTTTTTGTTCTTACATGACCCTTAGGGCATCTAAGCTTCACATAGAATATCTATTTAGCAGAGAGAGGAACTATTTAAGCATATACCTTTAAGTCATAATCTGTATGAGTAGTCATGTAATTCTGTGTTCAGTTACTACTACTTGTTTTATTTCTTCCCTAACATCTAAATGGTTCATCTCTTGCTTCGCTCAACATCTACTGATTAGTCTGGGATTTTTTTCCCCTTTACATTTCACTTCTAACTTCTAAACCCAGTCTCCCCCACAATCACCATCTTTACAGCATGGAAAATGCTTTCCTAATGCCACGTGGTTGCTTTGGCAAATATCTCTAAAAGGGATGTATGTATTTGATATGCCTTCTTTGATAGTTGTGCCAGGGAATGGATAGTCTCCACCGCATTATGATAATGTTGTTCATTTATTGTAAATAAATAGAAAATTAAAAAAAAAAAACTTTTCCTTCCTTATCATATGTCTCTAGTTTCTTCCCATTGTTATGTTCTTTGATTTGTTCAAGCACTTGAAAAAATCTCATCTTTCTTGTCTAGAGATATGATTCCAGTTTTTCCTTTCCAAGAGCAGAAACCAAATCTCTTCTAATATTTACACTGACTTCCTGGACGATCCACTCCTCCTGTCTGCATAACTATGATCAGTTTGCTCCTCATAAACTGTTGGACTGCATGATACTCCATTGGCTACCAGAATCTGACACCTATTTGACCTTTAGAAAAGAAAAATACAAGAACCGATGCAAAAAATACAAGGGCCCAGATTAGGTGGCTTAACACCAGGTTAACCTTATTGCTGATTTCATCTTACCTAGAATTCAAGGCACAAATTATTTTCCTAAGTAAGCTCCTAACATATCTCCCTTTCCATAGTTCTGTCTCTATTTTCCTTCCTGGTTCCTCTAATCTATTTTGGGCAATCCACTCAGGAGCTAGTGTCCTGAAACTAATTCCAAGGTCCTTACTACATACTTTCTGATAAACTTGAAGTTGACCCTATGATTCTGTGCATTGTCCTAGGTATCAGTTAATCAGCTACTATCAAACCTCCTTGACATCACTTGCCTGTCAATATAAACTTTTCCCTTTTGACTTCAGAAAACTGCTGCCCTAATCACCTGTCCTGCCTTATTCTGCCCTGGCCTCAGCAATTTTTAGTCTAGCACAGAAGTGTCAAATATACTGCATGAAGCCCACAACAATCCTAGTGCTGGATAAGCCAGATTAAAATTTAATTGGGAAATACTCAACACAAAAAATAAAATATTGATTATATGTGGCTTTCTAAATTAATATGTGACCAGTAAGAATCCCTGTAAAGAGTTTAGTGTTGGGGGCAGCTAGGTAGCACAGTGGATAAAGCACCAGTCCTGGATTCAGGAGGACCTGAGTTCAAATCCAGCCTCAGACACTTGACACCTACTAGCTGTGTGACCCTGGGTAAGTCACTTAACCCTATTGCCCCACAAAAAAGGACACCAAAAAGCTGGAAAAAACAAAGACTTTAGTGTTCCCTCTTCTATTTGAGTTTGATATTACTGGTTTAGTCCATATGACAACTGACCTAGCCCTAAATCTAATTGCTTCATGCAAATATATGTATGTGTATATATATATATACACACACACTCATACATACATGTGTGTGTGTGTGTGTGTTAAATACAAATATTTTGACGCTTTGATTAATCTATTCAATTTTCAGGGTAGATATTCCTCATTTTTCCCTACAACTTCAAATATTTGTTTCTGATTTTGGTTTTTTATATAAATATACTGTGTAGTGCATCCATCCAATATGCTAGAGGCCTTCTTCCTTTAATTCTTTTTCTATATCAGAGATGCTAATATATTACTCAAGTAGGTTCAGATACTTTCTTGTATTATCACTACTTGATTGACCTGCATCATTTTATCATCACTCAATAAAGTGATGATGAATGCCACTTTTATGTCACTTTTTACTGTAGGTCTTTGGATATATATTGGAGGCTATTCATATTCACTATGTATATTTCCATAGCTATTTGAGTAACTTACAATTCTGGTGTGTCTAGGACGCCAGTGTTTCATGTTTGTGGTCATAAAGAATTATCAAAAGAATACTGGTGCTAAAGAAATGTCTTTTTATGGTAGTAAGAAATGTGGGATGATTAAAAGTACTGTTATATTTAAAGATAAGAGTCCCTCATTTACATAGTACATTATAATTTGCAAAAAGTTTTCTCCACAATAACTCTGAGATACTATGAGTAGTGAAAGTATTATACCTACTTACAGATGAGGAACTGAGACTGCTTTATCCAACAAACACTTATTAAGTGCCTATTCTGTGGGAGGCCTTAAAAGAAGCAAAGGAAAGACTCCACCATATGGTACAGATGCCCTCAGGATGATTTATGCAGTATTCACATTGATTAGATAAAAAATTAAACACTGATGTACTGAATGATGTGCAATAATGAACCATTCTAATCATTATGAGGGATGGGGATAGGGCCCATACCTATAATTTCTTCTTTTTTCTTTTTTTGGTTGGGCAATGAGGGTTAAGTGACTTGCCCAGAGTCACACAGCTAGTAAGTGTCAAGTGTCTGGGGCAGGATTTGAACTCAGGTCCTCCTGAATCCAGGGCCAGTGCTTTATACAGTGTGCCACCTTGCTGCCCCCTCAGACCTATAATTTCATCCATATCAGGAAAACTTTCTCTATCAATGGAGGTTAGCACATTCTCTGTATTTTCCCTTGTTTTGAAAAGTTATCTAAAAAGCTGAAAGATTAAATAACATCCAAAATCCCAGATCCAGTATATATCAGAGATAAGATCTTAACTCAGGTCTTCCTATATTAAAAGTCAGCTTTCTACACAAGTGAAGAGAAACAAGTGGGAGAGAAACAAGGGTGAATCAAGCATGACCACTGTTGTTGGCTTCTACCACATGCAAAAGAATTAAAAAAAAAAAGAGAGACTTCTGGCAAGATGCTACATTGAGAGATTGTAATATATTCAGAGAAGAAAACATATCCCTATTAAATGAATCAATAAAAATGAGGAGAGGTAAGAAGGGGAACTAATGAATATGCTTAAAAGAAAATAGTTTCACATAAGGAAAATAAAAGAACCAATAAATAAGCAAGGAGCAGTAAAAGTAAACAAAACTGTAAAGTCCAACATGAAAAATACATGAGTTTGGAAGATCCTAAGAAGTTATAGGAAGTAACATTTAAATTCATAACAACCTAAGTGAACCTGGACTTAACAAAAGTCACATAAAATTAGATAATAAACACTTTAAAGGAAATGGAGCCTCTACATTAAAAGTCATGATTTATTTTTTAAAAAGAGTAGCTGATAAAGTCAACAACAGGGAGTAACTAGAAAATTAAGTTGAAAATTTCTATCAATGGGAAATGAAATTCTCTGGTTAGAAGTCAATTAGTAAAATCAACAAAACTTACAGAAGAGTAAGATGAAAGTTTAAATGGAAAAACAAGAAGTCAGGTCTTTACTAAAGTTGAGAATAGAATACAAAACTCAATGATGTAATCCAATAATCATTGGATTACGTTTTTTTGTTTTTTTTTAGTGAGGCAATTGGGGTTAAGTGACTTGCCCAGGGTCACCCAGCTAGTAAGTGTTAAGTGTCTGAGGTCAGATTTGAACTCAGGTACTCCTGAATCCAGGTCCAGTGCTCTATCCACTGTGCCACCTAGCTGCCTGGATTACATTTCTACAAATAAAATACAGGTGAATTCAGGGATGAGCTGATGACAGTCTACATCAGCGTGGTGCCAGTGTCACAGGAGAGAAGGGGGCCTATACTAGAGATGCTGAAGGTAGAAATAATAGGAAATGGCAACTGCTTGGAAATGGGGGTGAGAGAGAATGAGGAATAAAGAATGACATTATGAGCCTGGGTTATGGAAGGATGGTTTAGTTCTCAAAGGAAATGGGAAGTTTCAAAAACAGGAGAGATTTTGGCAAAAAGATGAGTTCTGTTCTGGATATGTTGGCCTTAAGATTTCTATGTTATATCAAGTTTAAGATGGTTGATAGGTTGTTGGAGATTAGAGACTGGCAATTAGAAAAGTGGTTATGGTTGAATGAATTGACCTGAAAATAAACAGAATAATGAACATAATATAGGTTAAAGTATTTACTGATGATAACATCTCTAATAAGTTGGAGGAAGATTTGAAGTCTTCTGGATGAAAATATCAGTTTTGGGTTCAAAAAGCCTGAGTTCTAATCCTAGTTCTTCCACATATTACCTATGTGACCCCTGAAAAATCAATTCACCTTCTTTCTTGGACTAAATAGTTTATAAGAGCCTTTTCAATTCTAGAACTAAGGAGTATAATGTTCTTTTCAATGTATTGGTAACTCCAAACAATATATAGTCAAATAACAAGAATTGATTTGTGCCAACTTCTGGTGTCTCTCTTCCAATTTTAGTCTCAGGTACTCAGCCCCATTATGTTTCCTTATAATGATGGAATTTTTTGTCTCTTGCAATGACAACTGTATGTATCTCACATCAGGAAAAATAGCAGACCTCTTATGTTATCTGACAAGGAGGAAATATGTCTTTAACTTCTCAAGTACTTTGTTTAGTCAATCAATCATTCATTTACAGCCCAAGTATTGTCTATTATGTGCCAAAAACTATATTAAATGCTTGGGTTGAAAAAATAGCCAAAACATAAACAACTTTATCTTTACTCTCAATCATAGAGTTGATAGTTCAATGTTCAGAGTTAGAAAAGATCAATAAATATAAAATGAAATGCATTGGAATATGCCTGAAATGACAGGTATTTTATTCTACTTGTCAATATTGTCGAATGTGCTTAATGCTACATCCTGTCCTTCCATAAAAGTGTCTTGCTGATTAAACTAAGCAATCAACCCCAGAACCCAATTATGTCCCACATTTCTTTTCTCCTACAATTTCTTTTTTATGTATAGTTTTGATTCTATGTACAAATATTAGTGTCATAAGCATGAGGAAGATAAGTTTCTTCAACTACAGAACAAAAGATAATATTTGCCATGCCTTTAAGAATTAAGATATGGTAGCTTGACAATAATCATTTTACCACTATTATCTTGGCTCATGTTCTTCTTAGAACACAGTATCCAATTTTGTCTCTGCAATTAAAAAATAGATATACTACAGAATGATCAATATAATTAAAAGGATAGAAGACAGAATAGAAAAAGGAAGGGGAAAGAAGCAGATCATTTTTACAATAGAAGGGATGGTATAGTCCAATATTTCAATGGATATAATCATCAATATAGGTGTTCTTTCTAAAGATATAGATTACAAGAAATCCATACCTGCTTGCCATTGGGAACTCTTTTCTATGTTCTCCCAGATATTCACTGGGGAGGGAGGTTGGGGTAAACACAATATGCAGGGATCTTTCTCAAAATTCCTTGACTATTCCAATAGAAGACATGGGGGCATGTATGTGTGTTTGGAGTGGGAGGGAGATACATTATCCATTGATTAGTTTTACTACTAAATTGTTCATCTCTTTTTATTTTTCTGGTCAAACATTTCTTTGATGATACCCTCCACATATCTTCTCCAGTATAATCCCTTTTTATGTAGTTTGATCATACCCACTGTGCACTTTTCCATTACCCTTTGTATGACTCTCAACTTTGTTTTTTTAGGGGCTGTAGTGTTGCACGTCTCCCAAGGGTATTGATATAAAAAATAAACTTGGGACTGTGTTTCAAATAGAAGTTTGCATTCATTTTGTGAATTCTATAGTTTCCCAAAGGTAATCCAATCTCTTCTCTTCTTTCTATTCACTTTTGGGACCAGTTCATTGTTTGTACCATCCAAAGTATATATACTAAAGAATGAGTTGTAAGAGTTACATATCTATTTGTACATCACAGCCTGAAAAATAAGTATTCTTTACCCACCTTTTTAATTTTGCCTATGTGGGTAGATATGTAAAAGGTATTTTTAAATGATTTAAGAGGTATTACAATATTTGATAAATTGAAATAATGAGCACACTATCAACAAACAAGACTATTTGGAGGACTTCTCTATGAAGAGGGACTTCCTCTTTACTTTAGGTAATTAAAATTCTCAAATATAGATTAAGTTCTTATGACACTGACCCATTATTTCATATGTCTCCAGAAGATCAAGCAGGAAGAAAGGAGTTGAGGTTGCTTCTAGAAAGTGTTTATTTGGAGAAAGGAGCCAACTCTTCTTTGAAAATGATTTAATTCTATAACAAGTTTCCAGAAAAACAAATACAAAAACAAAAACTATGGAACAATCTGAAACACAAACAATTGACTTTGGCAGATTGAACAAAGCACTTCTCTGAAAAAAAAAAAGAACACAGCAGGTGGACTCATGAAGTTCCATCACACTCTATAATTCAATAAAAATTTGTTGATTAACTTAGTCAATTTCAGAACAAGGAGTATACAAAGAATAGTTTTTGTATATGTATAATCTCCAGTGTTTGTGTGAGTGAAAATATACAGAAAATTAAGTCCTTTTCAAATTTCCTTTGACTGGCATTCAACTGCAGGGTACTTCAATGTGGTATGCTTCAATGGATTTCTGATCTCATCAATGTGCATATTGTTGCCAATAGCACATAGAAATATTTTCTATCAATGATTTCTTGTCTTGTGGTAATCTTGTTTGAGTCCTTCCAGAAATTCAGAAATAGATCATATACGTTATATAGGGATCACAGAGTTAGAGCTAGAGGTGACTTTAGAGGATATGTAGTTCAACTCCTTCATTTTATAGATGATGCAACTGAGGCCCAAAGATGTTACAGTCACAATGCTAGTAGCTAGCTAGCTTGCGCCTGCATACTCTAACTTCCAATCCATCACTATTTCCACTATGCCGAGATAGAAGTCCTCTTCAGGATTCATCTCAAATGCCAGTTTTTACAGGAGGTCTTTCCAGGTCTCTCTACCTCCTAATGCTCCTACTTCCTTCCCTATTGGATAATTTTATATATTTTGTTTAGCTCTTATACAGAACTAATTATTTATTTTTTGGCTCCTCCATGAAATGTTTAGAGTTTATAATCCCCAGCAATTAGCAAAGTGCCTGGTATATGGTCAGCATTTAATAAATGCTTGTTGTTTGAATGACGTGAAAATAGTTTTTTTCTCTTTAAATTAATTTCAAATAAGTATGCATGATATATTCCACTAATCAGTCTATATTTTAAGTAGTTCCAAATTATTTTAATATTTTTTTTTTACTTTTGTTTGAGATTTGGAACTGCTAGGTCCATTTCATTCACAGTTCTTTTTATCATTTCTCTTGAGATTCATGAACCCTTTTCCTCCATATGTATTTAATCTTTATTATTTTCTAATTCTATACAGTAATCAGTTCATAGTTTGATTAGTATGGCATTAATAAGCAAAATAGTTTGGGAAGTATTTTTTAAATTGGTTTATCCTACCCATGAATAGTTAATATCATTCTGATTATTTAATACTGGCTTTTCTTCTGTTGTTTGTATTGTATTTACGTGCATCTTGAAAGGTTCCCAAGCACTTTTAAAAAATATATATTTTGTAGTAATTTTATAGGGAATTTCTCTTTTCATGTATTTTTAGTATCATATAGAAATGGTGATTTGGGGTGGATTTATTAGATATGATGGAATTAGATACAGAATTATGATACACATATATGTGTATACATACAAAAGTCTCATATGAGACATATCTGCATGCATACATGTATGTAAATTTAATAATACACATACATCTATTGAAATAAACCATTTTATTGATTCTGCATATTTATCTTAAGATTATTTTTTTTCTTTTTTGCCAATGGGATGGGGAGTATGAGACAGAAAATATTCACTTTATTTTCACTAAAAAATAGAAAGGTGAGGAGGAATTAGAGATCTGAAATGTTGTGTTCACTTTTATATTATTGTTTAGTATTATTTACTTTTCCTTAATTGTTTTATGTTTTTACATGAGATGTTTCATGAAGTAGAAGAAATTTTTTTAACTTTGTAATGTAAAAACAATGAAACTTATTTGTAAAAAATAAGTTTATAGTCCTATACATTTGGGAAATTCATTTGTTATCTCTTTCTGTCATTACATGATTACTCCACATCCATTTCCAATCATACATTCTCTGGCTGCTATTTTCTGTACCATTTCATGCTCATGAGTTATCATTTGTCTGATACTACAATTGACTTAACTTTACCATTTATCTTTCCATTATCATTTGGATCAATCATTATTTTCATTCTTCATTTATTGTTTTTTAGTTTAGTTTTGTTTTTTGTTTTTTGTCTTTTTGTAAGGCAATTGGGGTCAAGTGACTTGCCTAGAGTCACATAGCTAGTAAGTGTAAAGTGTCTGACATCAGATTTGAACTCAGGTCCTCCTGAATGAAGGGCCAGTGCTTTATCCACTGTGCCCCTTCGGTGATTGTTATGTTCCATGAATTTAAGTCATATAGCATCATGAGATGAATATGTCAAAAATATTTTCTTTAATGTCATCAATTAGTTTGGAATTAATGAAAGAATAACATAATTTCTTAAATATAAACGAGCCTGCACTCTTCCTTCTATTCAGTTCTGTGCCTATTGTGATGAGTAAAACTATATGTGGTCAATTTGTTTCTGTCCCGAGTTTTGGGAAAATTAGCTGGGGTTTCTAATATTTTTTTACTTATAAACTAGAAGCTTTAGGACCAGTTTGGGGTATTAAGCATTTGTTAAAGCATACCAAGTAAAAAAGAGAACACCTGGCTCAAAAAGTTAAGAAGCCTATCTACCTGGCCTGCTTTGTCCTCCAAGTCCTCCACCACAAGCCTGTCTGAGAGCCAAACTGAGAGTGGAAGCATTCTCTGAGTCTGGAGGAGAGGCAAATCCTATACACTGCTCCAAGGTAATTGGCCAGCATCAACCAAATCTATTGGTTCGCTGGACTTGAGGGTGGTCCATGAGCAGAATGTGTCAAGGTCAGAGGTTCAGAGACCACATTCCCTGAGGGCCAGGCTCTCAGGTATGTGTGGTTTCAATAAATCAATTCCAAGTGAGTCAATCAGCAAAGTCAATGCAATCAATCTTAATATAATCCCCTCAAATGGGGGCGGGGGTGGGGGGAGATCAGGAATTCCAAAAAAACATTATTTTCTAACACTAGTTATTTGCTCACTTCATATGCCTATCCAAAATTTGTGTACTGGTAGACTAACTTTATAGAATGTCTACTCAACTATATGTCATAATCTGGACATAGGCATTCCGTATCTACTTGATTTTCCTATGTAGATTGCTTTCTACTCTCCTTGGAAATGTTATGAATTATATTGAGGAGGCCTAATAATATGTTGGGATTTGTTTTGCCTCCACCACTCCTGGATCTGTTGACTTAATAGGTTATTTCTAAGCTGAGATGATTACAAATAACTGGTCATTTTATATGAGTTGTTTCTTCCTTTGATTATCTATTAAAACCATAATTGCAATAAAATGAGTTTTTCTTAAGGAATCTTTAAAGATAGTATTAGGTAAGGATTCTTTCAAAACAAGACCATTTCCAAGGGCAGCTGGTTCATGTATTTATTATGTGAAATTCAAGTTGAAGGACAGGAAAAAAAAATGATTGGACACTGAAAAGCTGAAACACAATGGACAGTCTGAGAGTGAGGACAAAAAGTCCCAATCGAAATCCAGGTGGTACAGCATTCTTCTTGGAAAATTAATTCCCCCTCTACACCTGTTACTTTTGAGTAGAAAGATCAAAAATCAATATGATAAAATTTCTCTTTTCTAATATGAGAATAATTGAGAAAAAGAACTGCAGAAGAATAGAGCAGAAGGAAAGAAATGAGATTAGCAAAATGGGAAGTTGTGTACAAAAAAAGAAAAAAGCAAAGAAGAAAAAACACAGGAGAAATTGTGGAAAAGACATTCAGAATCTAGGTCACCTTCAGTATCACACAGGAGGGTCCCAGAAAAACCATTCCAGGTTCACATACACTCAAAACTATAACTTATGTACCCCCACTCATTTACTTTTACTATGTGGCCTGTGAACATAATTGGCTCAAAGTTAACATATTAAATGAAAAACATGAGGGTTTTAAATTTATTTATTTGTTTTGTAAATACCAAAATAACACTGCCCCTTCATAAACTGGGTATACTCACCTGTAAGGACATATATCATGAAGGGAAAAAGTGAATGCATTTTTTAATACGTTTCGAGAAACACATATGTAAAGAACCTATATTGTCATTGTGCATGGATGGAGAAGAACATAGAGAGTAACTCTGTAATTCTCAGCCTTGTTTCTGCCAGACTTCTCTCTGTTAGTACTTTCTGAGCTCTAGCTCTTCAAGGTTGTATAATTGGCTTGGCTCTGGACTGCTAAGTGCAGTGGCTAGAAATCCTCTCTCAGATAAGGTGGTTTGACAGCTTTTTAGTAATAGTCAATATTCTAAGTCATCATAATCAAGTAGGGCAAAAGCCAGGCAAGATGCCCCAGATTATTATTTTTAATTCCCTGTGAATGATGCTAATTGTTAATTCCTTTGTCACATACAAATATATGAATTAAGACTAGAACATCCTTATATTTTTGCTCAATTTCTTTTTCTTTGCGGGGGGGGGTGGGCAATTGGGGTTAAGTGACTTGCCCAGAGTCACACAGGTAGTACGTGTCAAGTGTCTGGGGCAGGATTTGAACTCAGGTCCTCCTGAATCCAGGGCTGTTGCTTTATCCACTGCACCACCTAGCTGCCCCTCAATTTCTTTTTGTTTATTTTTTTGTTTGTTTGTGTTTGCTTTGCTCAGTTTCTAAGTGGCAAACCATACCCATCCAGAATCATTTCAGTCAATGCCATTTCAACAATTCACCAAGGGCTGCCTGGGCCTGAAGGTTCCAAGTTTTCTTAAACTAATGATTGTTTTTCAGTCTCCCATACATATTGTTTGTAGTGGAAAGAGTAAACAAAAATCCCTCAGTGTAACCACTTAGGGGCTTTTCTGGCTAAGACAATTTTTCATTACAAGTGCTATCTATCTTATGTAATATGGACAATACCACACTTTGAGCTGCTCTACAGATAGATATACAAACAGGAAAATACTTAAATCACCATGAACCTAAATGCACTGTGTTAAAGGTTTCCTGTGGTCCAATATATTGCATGTGAATGCTGAAAACATTTTCCTTTAGCTAAGTAAACAAACAAAATAAAAATTATCATAGGAAGGATGTCTCAAAGCCTAGGACAAATTTCCAACTCATTCCCAGAAAGAAGGGTCAAAGGTATTGTGGATTTCTTTTCCTTTCTTGGCAGTGAGTGGAGTAGTTTAGTGTTGGTTTTTTTTGAAGTGACAGATGAGAGTAAGCCTTCCCTGAACACAGAAAAAGTTATACCACTGGGCTGATGGCCAGATTGGGGAATGGGTCACTTGCATTTTTCACTGAACAAAAACTAATCCATGGCACTGTGGATCTAATTTTCTTTACTTTTTTTTCCTTTTTCATTTCAACAATATGCTCTGTTTCTAATCACTGACATTTACTGAAAACTAATAATTAATAAAAGCCAAGTTTACTGAAAGGTATTATTTACTTTTGAACCCCTTCCAAAACATCAAAAAAGTGCTCATTTACATCTTCAGGCAGCTAAACAATAATCCTCAATGTCATTTATCATATACAATACAACCACTAATGAGTACCTCTTCTTCTTCATTTTGACTTTGAACATCCTGAACTGACTTTGGTAAACTTTCACTGAAGGGTATGGCATTCTGTATGCCTGTGGCATTTCCATGAATAATAATTGGAAATATGCCTGATCCCCATATGCTTCCTTCCTCCTAGAGGATATGAATTACTCATTATTGACTTTCAGTAACATGGGTTCTAGTCTGGGCCCTGATGCTAATTAACTGAGTGACCTTGAACAGCTAACAACCCCACAGAGCCTCAGTTTTTCATCTCTAAAAGGAGGAGGATTGGACTTGTTGGAAATCTAAGATAATAACTGACATGTATAGATACTTAAAGTTTGAAAAGATTTTTACATTATCTCATTTTAAACTCCCAATGATCCTACAATGTAGGATATCATGGTCCTCATTTACACACAAAGAAACTGAGCTTTATAGAATCAAGTGACTTACCACCATCATTACACAGCTATTATCAGAACTGGAATTTGGGAGTTCATTGATGACTTGTTCAATTTACTTTTCTAAAATGGGCCTATTTAAGGATTTTATTTCCTCCTCAGTTAACTTGGGCAATTTGTATTTTTGTAAATATTCATCCATTTCATTTAGATTGTTAAATTTATTGGCATACAATTGTGCAAAATAGCTCCTAATTATTGCTTTAATTTCCACTTCACTGTTCATGAAATCACGCCTTTCATTTTTGATAATGGTAATTTGGTTTTCTTCTTTTTTGTTAAATCAAATTAACCAAAGGAGTATCTATTTTATTGTTTTTTTCATAAAACTAGCTCTTAGTTTTATTGATTAGTTCCACAGTTTTCTTGCTTTCAATTTTATTAATTTCTCCTTTGATTTTCAGGATTTCTAATTTAGTATTTAGTTGGGATTTTTAATTTGTTCTTTTTCTAGCTTTTTTTAGTTGCATGCCCAATTCATTGATTTCCTCTTTCTCTTTTTTATGGATGTAAGCAGTTAGAGATATAAAATTTCCCCTAAACACTACTTTGGCTGCATCGCATAGATTTTGGTATGTTGTCTTATTATTGTTATTCACTTGGATGAAGTTATTGTTTCTATGATTTGCTGTTTGAGCCACTCATTCTTTAGGATAAGATTGCTTAGTTTCCAATTAATTTTTCCTACTTTTCCATGGCTCTTTGTTACATGCAATTTTTATCGCATCATGATCTGAGGAGCATTAATTTACTATTTTCATCTTTCTGCATTTGAATGTGAAGAATTTGTGCCCTAATACATGGTCAATTTTTGAGTATGTACCATGTACTGCTGAGAAGGTATATTCCTTTCTATACCCATTCAGTTTTCTGAAGATGTCTATCATATCTAACTTTTCTAATATTCTATTTACCTCTTTAACTTCTTTCTTATTTATTTTTGTTTTATTTTTGTTTGTTTGTTTTTGCAGGGCAATGAGGGTTAAGTGACTTGCCCAGGGTCACACAGCTAGTAAGTGTGACAAGTGTCTGAGGCTGGATTTGAATTCAGGTCCTCCAGAATCCAAGGCTGGTGTTTTATCCACTGCACCACTTAGCTGCCCTTTCTTATTTATTTTTCTGTTAGACTTATCTAATTCTGAGAAGGGAAGATTCAGATCCCCCACTAGTATAGTTTTGCTATCTATTTCCTCTTGTAACTCATTTAACTTCTCCTCTAAGAATTTGGATGCTATGCCACTTGATGCATACATGTTTAGTATTGATATTACTTCATTATCTATCATGCCTTTTTAGCAAGATGTAGTTTCCTTCCTTATCTCTTTTAATTAGATCTATTTTTGCTTTTGCTTTGTCTGAGATAAGAATTGCTAACCTTGCATTTTTATGTCAGCTGAAGCATAATACATATTTATTTATTCTTAGTGTATCACTCTGCTTCAAATGTGTTTCTTGAAAACAAAATATTGTACAATTCTAATTTTTAATCCACTCTATATTTTCTCCTTCACCTGATAATTCCGGAGTTTGGCTACAATATTGCTTGAAATATTCCCTTTGGGGTCTCTTTCAGGAGTTGATTGGTAGATTCATTCAATGATGATTTTACCCAATGATTCTGCAATTTCAGGGCAGTTTCACTTGATAATTTCCCGGAATATGGTGTCTAGATTCTTTTCTTGATCATGGCTTTCAGGTAGTCCAGTAATTCTCAGATTATCTCTCCTGGATCTATTTTCCAAGTCAGTTGTTTTTCCAATGAGTTATTTCACATTTTTTTCTTTTTTAAAAATCTTTTGA
Source organism: Dromiciops gliroides (assembly GCF_019393635.1). Classification (NCBI taxonomy): domain Eukaryota; kingdom Metazoa; phylum Chordata; class Mammalia; order Microbiotheria; family Microbiotheriidae; genus Dromiciops; species Dromiciops gliroides. Next base: position 553,242,798 of record NC_057862.1, read on the forward strand.
TTCTGCTTGACAAATTCTTGGTGTCTCATGGAGTTGTCAGCTTCCATCTGCTCAATTTTAATTTTTATGGCCTTATTTTCCTCAGTAAGCTTTTCTACCTCTTTTTCAATTTGGCCACTTTTTTTTTCTCTCCCATTTGGCCATTTTTTTTCCTCTCACTTGGCCAATTGCATTTTTTTAAGTTATTGTTTTTATCTTTTTGCAATGTAACTCTCATTTCTCTCACTTTGTTTTGTATTTTTTTTTCAGAGCAATGAGGTCACACAGGGTCACACAGCTAATAAGTGTGTGACAAGTGTCTGAGGCCAGATTTGAACTCAGGTCCTCCTGAAACGAGTGCTCATGCTTTATCTACTGAACCACCTAGCTGCCCGAATTAAGTGGTTTGTATTCTCTCATTTCTTTTTCCATTTGTTCTTCCACCTCTCTTATTTGTTTTTAAAAGCATTTTTGAACTCTTCAAAGAATGCTTTTTGGTCTTTAGACAAGACCATCTTCCCACTTGTGTCTTCACTTGTAGATGTTTTAACAAATTCATCTGAGCTTTAGTTTTGGTCTTCCCTTTCACCATAGAAGTTGTCAATGGTAAGGGTCCTTTTTTGTTTCTTGCTCATGTTGTAGTCTATTTTTAAACTTATAAAATTGAAATCTGCTCCTTGGGCACATGGTTCACTGTTGCAAGCTTCTTACTACTCTCAGCTGCCCCACTATCAGCTGCCTCACTCTCAGCTGTGTAGAGTTGCAGCAATGTAGAGCTGCCCACTAAGAAGACCTGTGCTGAGCCGAGCTGTGCACTTTGCTGAGCTGAGCTGCCCTCCCCTTTCACCCAGGTGAGACAGACCTTTCCTGAAGTCTTCTAAATTATCTCAAGTAGCAGGATTTTGTCTCTCTTTTTGTGGGTTCTGTAGTTCCAGAATCTGTGTAGAGGCTTGATTTAATGTTGTTTTTGAGGGAAATATGGAAAAGGTCAGGCAACTTCCTAGCTTTTCTCTGCCATCTTGTCTTGTGTCAACTTAAAGTCTCCAGAACTGGAATTTGGATCCATATCTTCCTCACACTGAATCTAGTATCATTATTTTCCTTCACACATAATATATTCCAACCAAATGTCATTTGTCTCATCTATGTTCCTTTGCCCATGCTTAGAATGTATTCCCTTCTCCTTCCTCTGTCTTTTACAATCCTTCAGGATTCAGCTCTAATGCCAGCTCCTACAAGAAGGCAAACTTGAACCCACAGATGATGAAACTGAAGCCTAGAACATTGAGAGAGCCCCTGAGGCAACAGAAGTAGTAAACAATATAATTGGGATTTTTAATCTACCTCTCACTATAAATCCAGAAAAACATCAACTGTATATTGTCCATATTATATAACAGAGATCAGTGAGGAAGGGAAATAGAGTATTAGGACTACCATTCTTTCTACTTTGGTTGGTAGGAGATCATGCAGGTGCCAGAGAAAAATATATATATTTCTAAAGAAAAGCTATCAATCAGCATACCAGGGAAGGTTTGCCAAAAATACACTTTGGGACCTAAATGTCCATTATGCCAGCAAAATATCAATTTTCCTCTCTATACTCAATTTATATTCACTGGCACAGTTAGTGGACCAAACTAAACATATGCATACCCTAGGTTAGTGAATAATTCGACCTAAAACTGATTGTAAGGCTATACTGAAACAGGCATACTCTCACTAATGCATATGCCTTCTGTTCCATTCTAGGTAAAACATTTTAAGAAAGTTATTGAAAACCAGAAAGTATCCAGAGGAAGGGCAAGCAGGATAATGAGGTCAATAGAAAGTATACCATAGTATATATAGTATAGTGTAGTACCATACAGTACAGTAGTCTAGTTGATTGAACTATGTACGTTTAGTCTGGAGAAGAAACAAATTGATGGCATGGTATACAATAGCTGTCTTTACTCATGTGAAGGATGTTAATGTACAAAGTAACTGTTCTTAGTCCACAGCACAGAACTAGTATCAATGATGGCAATTATCTGAGAGGCAGAATTCAAATGTGATGTGAAGTGAAAAAAATTCCAGACAATTTGAGCTACCTGAAAGCTGAATATCCTCCCTCAGAGGATAGCAATGTCCCGTCCTTAGACAACACAGAGTAACAAAAATCATGGCTTCGTGAAGTGGGTACTGTTCAATATATCTATAAATAGGTATTATATAAGGTCCAACACTGTGATTCTGTGATGGTGGGAGGAATGAGCAGGATTAAATTCCAAATCATGTTAAATAGATACCCTCACATTTTCCTTAAAGTTCTCTCTTGTGAACTCCTGGGTACTCATACTCTCCATTCATAGGCATCTATTTTCTCCATTCTATTCTGATGTATATTATAATCATCTCTAAGTCATATCTTAAATAATAACTTAAGGTACAACATGTTAAAGGATATTTAAAATTTAATAATATGTAAAGAGAAAGGTGATTTAGGGGATTAGAACTAGCTTAATGTCCTAAACATAGTAACCACTTAATAAGTCCTTGTTGAATTGAATGGAATAAAATCAAATTGAGTTGCCCTTAAAATACACAAAAAACAAACTTTAAAAAGAGATCCCAGAAGACTGAACTCTTTGAAATACTAATGAATAAATCTATAATTTTAGAATTTCAGATATCAGTGACAGACCAGTGGGAAAAAGTTTTAGGGTGGGAGGTATATCACTTATATGGCTATTTTATATTAATATCTATTCTTTCACTGGTCAACTAATCCTTCAGGTATTATATAGGGAATTCCGAAATGCTACCAGATCTTGAAGAATTCTCAAAAGAACCTAAAATGCCACGTAGTCTAACTAATACCTGACCAAGTATCTCCAAAAAGTCATTGTTCCATCTTAACTCCAAGACCTCCAGAGTTGATACCTAGTAGCTCCTTTGTTATTATCTTCTTCTGAGGGTGTATTTTGATCTACCTTTAATCAAAGAAACTTTCAATGGTCAGTTGCTTTCTCTGCCTGATCATCTTGCCTGCCTATTTCTTGGCATTTAATTCCTTCTTAAAGTTGGGCACTGCTTCCAGGATGCACTGTCCCAAGCTTCATGGGGTCCCAGCTGGTACAATTTAAGGAGAGGCTTGTTCTCAGCTCACCTGGCCTGTTAGTAACCATGGGTCTGCTTACTCTTTAAGAGGGAAACAGAAGTCTTATTGAAATCTGGTTCTTTGTGGTTGCAAGCTTTGTGTGCCAGTGCCTTTCCCCCCACTGGGCCTCTGCCACTCAAGTCTGCTTCCTTGGCAATGTGCTCTACCTCTGCTCCCACAGAGACTCCCCACTATTTCCCCCCAACTAACCACTGGACCCCCTCATCCTTCCATGAACCAAGATTCAGAAGAAACCTCTGGTGCTAATGATTCTGAGGTTCTGGAGGCAGGACCTGCCTGGGGCTGGATCTGCACCATGTGCTGAGCTCCTCTCTCAACCTGGTATAACAGACCTCTCCTGCCAAATTTCTAAGTAGGCTTTAACTGGAAAACAATCTTCTGCTCCTGTAGTTGTTTTATGGCATTTTTTGGAGGTATGTGGATGAATCTGTCAGGAGCTCCAAGAGTCCTCCATCATCTTGACTTTGCCCCCTCGATAGACAGTACTTCCTAAAGCCACCTATCCCACTTTTGAGCGGAAGTTTTTCCTTCTGGTGAGTTAATATTTCCCCTTTTTACTAATTCACTGATTTACTTCTGTTTCTATCCTCTGGAGTCAAGCAGGAGTCTAATCTTTCTTCCATATAATCTTTCAAATAGATAACAACTATCCTAGGGAGAGCAAGGAGTTACTGTGGATAGAGCTTCTGGCCTGGAGTCAGGAAGAAATGAATCTAAATTCTAGACTCAGATACTTACGAGCTGTGTGACCTTGAAAAATGGCAACTTATATTTGCCTCAGTTACTTCATCTATAAAATGAGTATAATAATAACACCTACCTCTTTGGATTACTGTGAGGATCAAATGAGACCATAACTGCAAAGTTCTTAGCACAGTGCCTGACACATAGGAGACACTATATAAACATTAGCTATTTTCTTCCTGTCTTCACTGCTCCAGAGTAAATATCCCCTTTTCTATCAACTGATCCTTATATGGAAAAATCACTCCTCATCATACTTAGATGCATGACAGTTTTTGTTTAAACTAAATTTGATTCATAGAAATTGAGGGGATGCCCATCAATTGGGGAATGTCTGAACAAGTTGTGGTATATTAATGTAATGGAATACTATTGTGCTGTATGAAACGATGAGCAGGTGGATTTCAGAGACCCCTGGAAGGACTTACGTGAATTGATGCTGAGTGAGATGAGCAGAATCAGGAGAACATTGTACACAGTATCAACTACATTGTGTGTTGATCCAACTGTGATAGCCTTGACTCTTCTCAGCAATACAGTGGTCTAAGATAGTTCCAAAGGACTCATGATGGAAAATGCTCTCTAAACACAGAAAAAAAGAACTATGGGATCTAGATGCAGATTAAACCATACTATTTCTACTTTTTTATTTTTCTTTTTTGAGGTTTTTCCCTTTTGCTCTTATTCTTCTTTCACAACATGACTAATGAAGAAATATGTTTAATGTGATTGTACATATTTAAACTATATTAGATTGCTTGCTGTCTTAGGGAGAGGGGAGGGATGGGAGGGAGGGAGAAAAATTTGAAACTAGATTTCTTATAAAAACAAATATTGAAAACTATCTCTACACATAACTAGAAAATTCTAAAATACTTTTATGGTAAAAAATCCACTAAATTTGATTCAGAACCATTTATTAAACCTGTACTTTGTTCAACTTACTGTGGTGGGAATTGGGGCACATGAAGACAAAAGTGAAAGAATACCTGCCCTCAAGATTTCTTTTTGTCTTTGTCCTTTACAAAATGCAATGCCCAGAACTGAACACATGGTCTAAATGCATATAACTAACAGTGTTTAAGATAGAGAAATAATATTTTTATGTCTTAAAGTTTGTAATGAATTTTATACACATTATCTTGTTTTTGTTTGCTTTGTTTTGTTTTTTTGTTTTTGTTTTTGTTTTTTGCTGGCTATTAAGTCTCAAGTGTCTGATGCCAGATTTGAACTCAGATTCTCCTGAATCCAGTGCCAGTGCTTTATCCACTGTGCCACCTAGCTGCCCCCATACACATTATCTTATGTGATTCTCATGGTAACCCTCTGGAGTAGCTACTATTAAGTAAACTATGTCTTTGGTTAAATGACTTGTACGTGATCACAAGGCAGATAATAATCAGAGCCAGATTTAAAACTCATGTCATTCCTGGTTCCAGCTTCATTGTCTTAACATGTGAAAACATTAGGGTGAATGTATTGAGAATAAATACAATAGATGTTAATATCAAGTTTTGACATTTGGCTTAAAATACAGTAGTAACTTTATATTAGGGAAGACCATATGGCTATATAGTAGTTGTTTTAAAAGATCTGAAAAATGAAAACTCTAACTCAATAGATTTAAAATGTGATATAAGAATGAAAGAAACAAGCATTTATTAAGTGCCTACTGTATGCCAGGCACTGTGTTAAATAATTTATAAATATCATCTCATTTAATCCTCACAAGTCTAGGAGGTTGGTTTTATTATTATATTCACTTTATAGTTGAAAAAGGGGTTAAGTGACTTCCCCAGGGACACAAAGATAGCAAGACTGGATTTGAACTCAAATTTTACCAACTCTATGCACGCCATTTTTTCCACTGGGCCACTTAGCTGCCTAGCAATCAAAATAGGTAATGCAATCTTGGACTACATTAAGAAATAGATGTAATTACAATTACTTCATTTCATAATTTAAGAGAGCTAGAGTAACTTGTTGAAGTCACCCAGATAATAATAGAGTTGGAAATAGAATCTAGGTATCTTGATTATCTCTACTATATCACACTGCCTCTCAGATGACTGGCCCACTACAAAGCAGTAGCATTATTTTCTGGTGGTGAGGGTGGGCTGTATTAAGGCAATCACTGTGATTTCTGGCTCCCCTTATGATCAAATTATTTATTTAGGAGACAGCTGTCTTATACCAGATCAATACACAAATGAGCTAGAATGATTGAAGCATCAGTTTGTGCCCATTATATGCATGACAGAAGCAGCTGGCTCTTTGGATTGGCCATCGAAGCTCTGCTACATTATATCAAGTTTCATCAGTTCCATCTTCTGGTATTTGAGAAGCAGGCAAGATCCATTCTATTTCGGAGATTTTATCATTCTAGCAAATGTGTCTGTGGAACTCCCTCACTTCACACAATTGTGTCTTCCTTCATACTTTAGTTTCCTCACTGAAGATTTTTTTTTTTTTGCGGGGCAATGGGGGTGAAGTGACTTGCCCAGGGTCACACAGCTAGTAAGTATCAAGTGTCTGAGGCCGGATTTGAACTCAGGTACTCCTGAATCCAGGGCCAGCGTTTTAACCACTGCGCCATCTAGCTGCCCCCTCACTGAAGATATTTAGGGGACCCCTAGTAAGGGTCATACCACTCTTCACCATACCTAGTTGCCTTGTATTAGAGATCAACCATTCCTGTTCTTCCTAGCCTGCTCACCATGCTCCATATTTTGTTTTCTTCCTTATCAAAATTCCCCTCTACCCAGTATCATTTGCTTGTTTTCCTACTTCTATTTTAACACACTCATATATAAACCCATACTTACATATTCATAGTACCATTGGATTACAATGAATTGCATTTTACATGAGTTAACTTCTGAAGTCAAAATGAAATTAAAATCATGCATATTCCAAATTACCTTGGCATATTCTTAAATGGTCTAACTTTGAATTCCTTCTCATCAGAAGATGGATGAGAACTTCTTTAGCAGAAGTTTTGAGCAACTCATATTGGACAAACCTTTGCTTGCAAATTTTGTTTGTTTGTTTCTTTGTTTTTTACCAAAAGGGACACATTTATGTTTTGTCTCTGCCAATACTAACTTAATGCTTTTTCAGTCTTATCAATGTTTTCACAATTTCAATTAGCTAAAATTTTCACTGCTTTCTTATTCATATGGAACCTAACATAAGAAGAAATAATTCTACCACAACCCATTGACCTTTGGGGAGGATGAAAAACTAAATAAGGGGCTACACTAGCAGGAAAGATTTGTTCTACAAAGGTGACATCAAAATGCACACAAGGCCCTTTCTTTTTCTGCTTTATGCCCTCACTCTGAGGAAGGAAGTAAAGGGCTGTGTCCTGCCCTACAATGAATGGCTGGTTTGCCACCCCAATGGCAATGATACTAGCTGACACTGTAGCTGCAGACTACAGCTCTACCAGTAATTAGCTCATTGAGTTCAGGTAGTAACAGGAAGCACCCACTTGTTCCCATGAGACAAAATTCAGAGCCTTTCCCTCCGTTTATGGCTAGAGGTATGAACTTTTCCTAAGATTATGACAAGGGAGAGGACTCTAAAGACAAATAAAAGTTCAAGGAACAAATACATAGAACATCCTTGGTACCTTCAGAGAAGGCCTGTGTTGCAGGAATTAAATCTCCTGAACCAAGAATATTCTGTTTAGCCTATTTATGCTCAGTGGGGTTCAAAAGCTGTGTGGAGTCCAAATATATGGTGTAGTTGAATTCAATCCAGATATAATTGAATGCAAGTTAAATCTATAAGTGAATCCAAGTTAAATGTGGATGTGATGACAGAGTGGATGGCAGGAAATAATGCATTTCCTCTCCCAGATAACAATAAGAATAGCTAACATTTACATGGCATTTTATATTTTGCAAAGTCCTTTACATGAATTATCTCATTTGATCTATGAGGTAAATAATGCAATTTATAAGATCGCTATTTCAAAGAAGAAGAAACTGAGTAGCAGTGAGGTAGAGTGACTCGCTCCAGTTCAAGAAATTAGGAAATAGCTAAATGTGAACATGTAGTATCTGTTTTGATTGCAAATCCAGGGTCCTCATTTGAATTTCAGCAGAGACATTCTATGGACATAATACACCCTCAGCCAATGAGCAATGCTAAGGATAGGTATTATAGGCTTTCCTCAGACTGAAGAAGAAAATTTGTGATTGATAGGATTTGGTGTTACTTTAAAATCATAATACATGGGTAGATTCTTCCCTTAATAATTGATCATAGCTGCATCACAAGGAGGATGATTGATAAACAACCTATGCAAGGGAGTGCTGAGGATCAGCTGCATAGTACTGATATAGAAGTTTTTCTTTCCCAGGCTAATTAGAAATTTTCATCTCAGACCTACATGAACTGAAGCAGAGTGAAATGTACTGTATGCAAAATAACAGCAATGGTGTAAGATGATCTCCTGGGAAGCATGGGGTTATTTTCAGCAAGGCAATGGTCCAATATAACCCTGAAGGACTTATGAAAATGGCAACTCATCTACAGAGAAAGAAGTGATAGTATCTGAAAATAGATGGAAACACATTTTTTTCTTTTTTTTTTTTTTTGGTGAGGCAGTTGGCATTGGGTGGCTTGCCTGGGGTCACACGGCTCGTGGGTGTTGGTTGTCTGGGGCCAGATTTGGGCTCGGGTGCTCCTGGTTCTGGGGCCGGTGCACTGTCTGCTGTGCCACCTATCTGCCCCTGGAAACACATTTAAAAAAAAATTTTTTTTCTCTTTGACAATCCCTCAGTCTGAAGTTTTGGGAGTTTTTTGACTGTTTTCTCTCACAACCTAGCTAATGTGGGAATGTTTTCCATGACTACTCATGTATAACTTATTTTGAAATGCTTGAATTCTAGTGGGTACGTGGGGTGGGAATGGAGGAGGAAGAGAAGTTGGAACACAGTTTTTTTTTTTTAATTGATGTTAAAATTTTTTTACATATATTTTGGAAAATAAAATTCTATTCAATAAAAAAAAATTTTAATTAAAAAAAAAGAAATTTTCATCTCACTTCATAGTTATTCCTTGGAGACCTAAGGTTCAGGGCCCTATGGAACTAAGCGGGTAATGGATATGATGATAATTGGCCTGATTGCTTAATCCTAAAACTTTCTTCTGTGTTTTTCTCTTTTGTAGTCAACAACCAGTTTAACATTGTAAGCCCTAGAAAATAAAACAATTTGGCTCTTAGTGAGATTATATTAAAGGACTTATTAGTATCTTTCACTTGGGGTACTAGTGGTGCTTTGTGAACTGAGCTAAAGGTACATATTTTAATATACTTAGTCTTTCCTGATGTCATCCACTGAGGGACAATTGATACAAGGAATTAGGTAACAGCTAAAGGGGGCAGGGGAGGAAGAATCAAAATCCTGTTAAATACAAAATAATGACAGCAAGTATCCTCAATATTTCAACTGGGAATGGATAATTACAACACTTTTACCCAGAGGGGATGCCAATTAGTAACTCCACATTTGAATTACAATAATAATCTTAAAGAAAGATCTACATTCCTAAATCATAGCACTCTCAGTTTGTATGCTTCCCTCTCCAGGGTACCAGCCTAAATTACATTCTCCATCTCACTTCTCTTTTCCACTCCTACTTTTATAACCTTCAATCTGGTACTCATTATCACATTAATATCTGATCAACCATTGTGATAGAATCCTCTCCCATCACTCTACCTCTAATTTTCCTCTCCTCCAATGCACTTTTCTCTGTTTTTGCTTTGCCTGGTTTTGGTATCACCACCATATTTGTGTCATAAAACGAATTTGGTAGAACTCCTTCTTCACCTATTTTTCCAAATAATTTGTATAATATTGGAATTAATTGTTCTTTAAATGTTTGGTAAAATTCACCCGCAAACCCATCTGGCCCTGGGGATTTTTTCTTAGGGAGTTCATTAATAGATTGTTCAATTTCCTTTTCTAATATGGGTTTATTTAAGGATTTTATTTCCTCTTCAGTTAACCTGGGCAGTTTGTATTTTTGTAAATATTCATCCATTTCATTTAGATTGTCAAATTTATTGGCATACAGTTGGGCAAAATATTTCCTAATTATTGCTTTAATTTCCACTTCATTGGTGGTAACATCACCCTTTTCATTTTTGATACTGGTAATTTGGTTTTCTTCTTTCTTTTTTTTAATCAAATTAACCAGTATTTTATCTATTTTATTGGTTTTTTCATAAAACCAGCTTTTAGTTTTATTGATTAATTCTATAGTTTTTTTGCTTTCAATCTTATTAATTTCTCCTTTAATTTTCAGGATCTCTAATTTAGTGTCTAATTGGGGATTTCTAATTTGTTCTTTTTCTAGCTTTTTAAGTTGCATGCCCAATTCATTAATCTCCTCTTTCTCTTTCTTATTCATGTAAGCATTTAGAGCTATAAATTTTCCCCTAAGCACTGCTTTGGCTGCATCCCATAGATTTTGGTATGTTGTCTCATTATTGTCATTCTCTTGGATAAAGTTATTGATTGTTTCTATGATTTCTTGTTTGGCTCATTCATTCTTTAGAATGAAATTATTTAGTTTCCAATTGATTTTCATTCTACTTTTCCCTGGCTCTTTCTTACATGTAATTTTTATTGCATCATGATCTGAGAAGGATGCATTTACTATTTCTGCCTTTCTACATTTGACTATGATGTTTTTGTGCCCTAATACATGGTCAATTTTTGAAAATGTGACATGTACTGCTGAGAAAAAGGTATATTCCTTTCTATCCCCATTCAATTTTCTCCAGACATCTATCATGTCTAACATTTCTAGTAATCTATTCACCTCTTTCACTTCTTTCTTATTTATTTTTTGGCTAGATTTATCTAATTCTGAGAGGGGGAGATTCAGATCCCCCACTAGTATAGTATTACTATCTAATTCCTCTTCTAACTCATTTAACTTCTCCTCTAAGAACTTGGATGCTATACCACTTGGCGCATACATATTCAATATTGATATTACTTCAATATCTATAGTACCTTTAAGTAAGATGTAATTTCCTTCCTTATCTCTTTTAATGAGATCTATTTTTGCCTGCACTTTGTCTGAGATAAGGATTGCTACCCCTGCCTTTTTTACTTTAGCTGAGGCATAATATATTCTGCTCCAGCCTTTTACCTTTACTCTGTGTGTATCTCTCTGCTTCAAATATGTTTCTTGTAAACAGCATATTGTAGGGTTCTGGTTTTTAATCCACTCTGCAATTCGCTTCCGTTTTATAGCAGAGTTCATCCCATTCACATTCACAGTTATTATTACTGACTGTCTATTCCCCTCCATTCTATTTACCCCCTTTGTACTTTTCTCCCCTTCTTTCACCCTATTCCTCCTCACCGACGTTTTACTTCTTACCCCTGCCTCCCCCAATCTGTCCTCCCTTTTTATCACCCCCCTCTCTTTTCTTTACCCTTTTCTCCCTTGCTTTTGTCCTCCCTTCTATCAGTCCCCCCCTTTCCCTTCCCCTTTTGTTTCCCTAAAGAATGAGTTAAGTTTCTTTGTCCCAATGAACGTATATGTTATTCCCTCTTTGAGTCAAATCTAATGAGAATAGGGTTGAAACCATGTTCCCCCCTCCTTTCTTTCCCTCTGTTATAATAGGTTTTTTTCCACCTCTTCATATGATATAATTCATCTCATTCCACCTCCCCTTTCCTCTCCTCCCCATAGATTCCCTTTTTATCCCCTTAATTCTTTTGTATCATCACATCAAAGACAATTTATATTTATACCCTCTATATAAAGTCCTTCTCTCTGCCCAAATACATTTACAGTTCTTAAGAGTTATGAGTATTATCTTCCTGTGTAGGGATATAAACAGTTTAACCTAATAGGGTAACTTTTTTTTTCCCCTCTGTTTACCTTTTTAAACTTCTCTTGAGTCTTGTATGTTGAGATCAAATTTTCTATTCAGTTCTGGTCTTTTCACCAGGAAAGATTGAAAGTCCCCAATGTCATTAAATGTCCATCTTTTCCCCTGAAAGAAAATGCACATTTTTGCTGGGTAATAGATTCTCGGCTGCAATCCAAGCTCCTTTGCCTTCCGGAATATCATATTCCAAGCCTTGCGGTCCTTTAATGTTGACGCTGCCAGGTCCTGAGCAATCCTGACTGTGGCTCCATGATATTTAAATTGCTTCTTTCTGGCTGCTTGGAGTATTTTCTCCTTCACCTGATAATTCTGGAATTTGGCTACAATATTCCTTGGAGTTTTCCTTTTGGGGTCTCTTTCAGGAGGTGATCGATGGATTCTTTCAATGATGATTTTATCCTCTGATTCTATGATATCAGGGCAGTTCTCCTTAATAATTTCCTGGAATATGGTATCTAGATTCTTTTTCTGGTCATGGCTTTCAGGCAGTCCAATGATTCTCAAATTGTCTCTCCTCGATCTGTTTTCCAGATCAGTTGTCTTTCCAATGAGGTATTTCACATTTTCTTCTATTTTTTCATTTTTTTTATTCTGCTTGACTGATTCTTGGTGTCTCATGGATTCCTTTTCTTCCAACTGTCCCACTTTAATTTTTAAGGCATTGTTTTCTTCAGTGAGATTATGCACCTTTTTTTCCATTTGGCTAAGTGAATTTTTTAAGGTATTGTTTTCTTCAGTGAGATTATGCACCTTTTTTTCCATTTGGCCAAATGCATTTTTTAAGGCTTTGTTTTCTTCAGCTTCCTTTTCCAAGCTGCTGATTCTTTTTTCATAGTTTTTTTGTTTTGCTTTCATTTCTCTCCCCATTTTTTCTTCTACCTCTTGCAATTGATTTTTAAAATCCTTTTTGAGCTCTTCCAGGAAGGCTTTTTGTTCTTGTGACCAATTCACCTTCCCTTGTGAGGCTTCAGATGTAGCCAATTTGAGGCTATTGTCCTCATCTGAGTTTGTGTTGGCTTCTTCCCTATTGATACAGAAGCTCTCAATGGAGAGGGCTCTTTTTTGCTTCTTACTCATTATTGCAGCTTATTTATTTATTCTTTAAGTTGAGGTCTGCTCTGGGGGCACCAGGGTCCCTGTTTTGGGCTTCTTGTGCAGGTGTATAGGTGCTGTGTGACCGGGCTTTTACTCTGAGGCCTTTATGGTGTGTGGAGATCCCCCGCCCTGCACTTCCTGTCTGATTATGCTCGGCCAGCCAGGCGCCAGACCCCGGCATCTGATCCCGCCGTTCGTGGCCCTCCCGGCCGGTGCAGGTAAGTTTTTCCACTGTCCTTCTTGGCCACCAGATTTTTGAACCAGGTTACGGGAGCCTCAGTTGTTCGGCTGTGGCCCGCAGCTCCTGCTGACTTGCCCCGACCCCCTAGGCGCTGGGTTGCTGCCCTGCGCTGGGCCTCCCTTTTGCCCGAGTCAGACCGACCTTTTCCTGAAGTCTTCTAAATTATCTCTCGTTGGAGGACTGTGTCTCTCTGTCTCTTTGCAGGTTCTGTAGTTTCAGAATCCATCCAGAGGCTTGATTTAATGTTCGTTTTGAGGGAACAGAAGGAGAGCTCAGGCAGCTTGCTGCTTCCTCTCCGCCATCTTGGCTCCGCCCCCCTCCAATGCACTTTTAATATCTCTGCCAGATTTATCTTCCAAATGCACAATTCTTACCATAACATTCAATGGTACCCTCCAAAAAATCATTGTGAACTCATTATCTATAAAATAGTATAAAAGACTAATTCAACCATTTAAGAAATATATAGATAAGAAAACTGAGGGGAAGCTAGGTGGTCCAGTGGATAAAGCACCGGCCCTGGATTCAGGAGTACCTGAGTTCAAATCTGGCCTCAGACACTTGACACTTACTAGCTGTGTGACCCTGGGCAAGTCACTTAACCCCCATTGCCCTGCAAAAAAAACAAAACCAAAAACCAAAACAAAAAAAGAAAACTGAAACCCAGGGAGATTAAGGGACATGTGTAAGGAAAATTTAAGTAATAAGTATCAAAACATGGATTTGAACCCATATTCTGACTTCAGAGCTTGTGCAAATCAACAACCTTTCACATCTTGCTCTGATTCTATACCACTAACATTATGATCTTAGGTAGCACTCTGACTCAGCTTTTGATTTTTCATGAAATTCAGTTTAGACTACCTCCCTCCCTCCCCAAACACTCATGCAAATAATTCTTGAATTATCTTTGGGATAGTTAACCTGAATGCCTCATATTCTTATTTTGTTGCATCTTATTACCTCCTTTGATTTCTTGAATTTCCCAGGGATTTCTGTCTTGAAACATGGAAAAGAAAGAATAATGCTATCCAGTTGAGGGGATCTTGATGCACTTTTCTTCTTTCATTCTTTTATTTGTAATTTTCATTTTTTAAATCCTCTCCTTCCTTCCAGCTTCTCCCTCACCAATTAGAATGCAAAGAATATTATACCTACTAAACATATGAAGTCATGCAAAATATATACCACATTATCCATGTTGCAGGAAAAACAAGAAAAATAAAGTGAAAAAATATGTTTCACTCTATACTTAGAGTTCATTAGTTCTCTCCCTGGAGGTGGAGAACATTTTTCATCATCAGTCCTTTGAAATTATCTTGGATCATTGTTTTGTAGCCTAGTCTTTCATAGTCAATCATTGCTACAGTATTGCTGTTACTGTATACAATGATCTCTTTGGGCTATAGACCTAGTAGCAGTCCTTATGAGTCAAAGGGTATGCATAGTTTTATAGCCCTTTAATTATAGCTACAAATTGTTCTCCAGAATGATTAGATCAGTTCACAACTGCCCCCAAGAGTGCATTCATGTTCCTGTTTTCCACATTCCATTGATTATTTGCTATTTTCCTTTTAATCATGTTAACCTATCTGATAGGTGCAAGATGGTACCTCACAATTGTTTTAATTTTCATTTCTGTAATCAACAGAGATTTAGAGCACTTTTTCTGTGACTATAGATAGTGTTAACTTCTTCTTCTGAAAACTACTTGACTATTGCTCTTTTTATGTATTTAGAAATTTATTTTTCTCCAATTACATGTAAACAATTTTAAAATCCATTTTTAAAAATTTTTTGGTCCAAATTCTCTTCCTTTCTCCCTCACCATCCCCCCTCTTAAGAATGCAAGCAATTCAATATAGATCATACATAGGTAGTCATGCAAAACATTTCCAAATTAGTTTTGAAAGAAAATAGATGAAAATGCCTCAAGAAAACTAAAATTAAAAAAAGCTTCAATCCGTATTTAGACACTATCAGTTCTTTCTCTGTGGATGGATAGCATTTTTCATCAAAAGTCTTTAGAGATGTCTTGGATCATTGTATTGCTGAGAATAGTCAAGGCATTCATGCTGATCATCTTACAATATTGCTGTTAGCAAATATATAAAGAACTGAGTCAAATTTATAAAAACTAGAAGCCATTCCCCAATTGATAAATGGGGAAAGGATATGAATAGGCAGTTATCAGACAAAGAAATTAAAGCTATCTATAATCATATGAAAAATGCTCTATATTATTATTAATCCGATAAATGCAAATTAAAACAACTCAGGTATCACCTCATACCTATCAGAGTGGCAAATATGACAAAAATGGAAAATATTGGATTCTGGTATGCTAATCCACTGTTGGTGGAATTTTAAAAAGATTCAACCATTCTGGAGAGTAATTTGGAACTATGCCCAAAGGCCTATGGGACTGTGCATACCGTTTGATCAAGCAATACTACTGCTGGGTTTATATCCCAAAGACATCACCAAAAAGAGAAAAGACCTATTTGTACAAAAATATTTGTATCAGCTCTTTTTCTGCTGGCTAAGAATTGGAAATCAAAGAAATGTCCATCAATTGGGGAATGACTAAACGAACTGTGGTATATGATGGTGATGAAATATTATTGTGATATAAGAAATGACAAGCAGCATAACTTCAGAAAGGCCTGGAAAAACATGTATGAAATGATATATTGTGAAGTAAGCAGAACCAAGAGAACATTGTACAAAGAGACGGCAATATTGTTTGATGAAGAACTGTGAATGATGACTATTCTCAACAATATAATGATCCAAGACAATCTGAAAGGACTATTGATGAAACATAATATCCACCTCCAAAGTAAGAACTGATATTGATGGAACAGACTGAGACATGCTATTTTCACTTCCTTCCATTTTTTTTTCTTTTAATCAAGTTTTCTTGTACAAAATGACAATATGGTAATATTTTACATAATCATTCATGTAAAAAGATGACAAAAACAATTACAAAAATATTGCTGTTACTTTGTACGCAATACATTTCACTTTGCATAAGCTTATGTGAGTATTTCCAGGTTTCTCTGAAAGCATCCTGATCATCTTTTCTTATACCACAAAAGTCATACCACAATTCGTTCAGCCATGCCCCAATAGATGGCCATCCCCTTTTCAATTCCTTGCCATGAGAAAATAAATATTTTGTACATATAGGTCATTTAACATTTTTGTTTTTTATCTCTTTTGGATGCCAACTTAGTAGTGTTATTGATAGGTCAAAGAGTATGCATGTTTTTATAGCCCTTTAGCCATAGTGACAAATTGCTCTACAGAATGTTTGAATCAGTTTACAACTCTGCCAACAATGCATTAATGTCTCATTTTCTCCATATCTCCTACTACATTTTTCATTTTCCTCTGCTGTCCTATTATCTAATCCAATAGATATGATGTATTACCCCACAATTGTTTTGATTTTCATCATTCCAATCAATATTGAGTTAGATATTTTTTTTCATATGGCTATAGTTAGCTGTGTTTATTTCATATGAAAACTGTTTATATCTTTTGATTTTATATCAATTGGGAATGGCTTTCATTTTAATAAATTTCACTCATTTCTCTACATTTGAGAAATGAGTACTTTATCAGGCAAACATGTTTCAATTTTTTTTTCCACATTTACTACTGCTAACTGTATTTCCTTCTATCCTATTCCCACCCCATGCTATTTACTTTATTTGCTATCTTCTTTAAGCCTGTCCTTCCTCAATAGTGTTTTCCTTCTGACTACTCCCTGCCCCAATATGCCCTCCCTTCTATCATACCTTCCTCTCCTTATAACCCTTCCCCTCCTAGTTTCCTCCAAGGTGATATCAGATTCTATTCCCAATTGACCATGTATATTATTCCCTCTTTGAGCCAATTCTGATAAGAATAAGGTTCACTTACTCCTCTGTACATCCACCATCTTCCCCTCCACTGTATAAGCTTTTCCTTGCTTCTCTTATGTGATACTTTACCCCCATTCCAACTCTTCCTTTCTCCCAGTGCATTCTTCTTTCACCCCTTAATTTTGGTTTTTAATGGTCTTCATATTCAACTCATAGACTTCTGTCTAAACATATTCCATTCAGCTGCCCTAATAATGATAATATTTTATGAGTTACAAATGTCATCTTTCCATGAAAAAAATTCCAGGGAAATCCCTTATGATTTCTTTGTCCTGTTTGTCTTTTTATGCTTCTCTTGAGTCTGGTATTTGAAAGTCAAATTTTCTATTCAGCTCAGGTCTTTTCATCAAGGTCTGAAAGTCTTCTATTTTTATAATGTCCATTTTTTCCCTGAAGGATTAGACTCAGTTTCGCTGAGTAGGTGATTTTTGGTTGTAATCCAAGTTCCTTTACCCTCCAGAATATCATATACCAAGGCCTCTGATTCATTAATGTAGAAGCTGCTAAATCATGTGTTATCCTGGCTGTGGCTCTACAACACTTGAGTTGTTTCTTTCTGGCTGCTTGCAATATTTTCTATTTGACCTGGGACTTCTGGAATTTGGCTAAAATATTACAGGAAGTTCTCATTTGGGGACTTCTTTCAGGAGATTATCAGTGGTTCTTTCAATTTCTATTTTACCCTCTGCCCTCTGGTACTAGTATATCAAGGTAGTTTTCTTTGACAATTTCTTGCAAGATGATCAAGATGATGTCTAGGCTCTTTTTTTTTTTAATCATGGCTTTCAGGCAGTCAAATAATTGTCAAATTCTCTCTCCTGGATCAATTTTCCAGGTCAGTTGTCTTTACAATGAGATATTTCACATTGCCTACTATTTTTTCATTCTTTTGGTTTGTTTTATTGTTTCTTGATTTCTCATAAAGTTATTAGCTTCCATTTGCTCAGTCCTTATTTTGTAGGTGTTATTTTCTTTCTTCAGCGAACTTTTGTATTGTGGGAATTTATTGTGATTTGGAGACCCTGCCTTAGGGCTGAGATTAAAAAGCCTTAGGCCCTCAGGGTTTTTCTCTGTGTGAGATGGGCTGGCACCCCTCCCTCAACACTTCAGCGGCCAAGCTGAGAAGCCCTGTGGGCCTTGGAATCTTATGGGGTGCCAGCCAGGCTGCATGGCTGCAAAAAGCCCCAGCTCCCTCTGCCCTGAGGGGGGTCTGCCCTGGATATCCCAGACTTGCCCTGGCCAGCCCCTGGTGCTGCCTTGTGGAGGCCCCAGGTGCACAGTTGGGGGGGCACAGCCCCTCGAGCCCTGGGCGTGGTATGCACAGACCCCTTGAGACCCAGGCCACAGCCCTAGGGTGGCTAACCAATTAGCTTGATGTGTGTGGGGGCTTGGCCCTGGGGTTTCCAAGGAGAGAGGCCTTTTATATACCAGGGGAAGTTAGATGGTGATGGGGAATGCTAGAAGGAGGATGCCAGAGGAACAAGGATGCTAAGGAGACAAAGGGGGGATGCTAGAAGAAATTTGGTCAATACAGGGGAGGCTAAGGAGATGCAGAGAGGACTAAGGAAATGGTACAGAGAGGAGGAGGATGCTAAGGAGATACACGGAAGGATGCCAGGGAAACAGTACAGAAAGAGAGGGGGCTTGCAGTTAGACAGTGGAGGAAGATGCTACAGAGATGCTGAGAGATCATATTTTACTTTTGTTGCCTTTATCGCTAAGTCTATTCACCTAAATAAATACTTTGCTGTTAAATGGAAAGAGGCTGTTTGCTTATCAATTTGTGAGAAGCCATTGTGGGAATTTTTAAATGGCCCTAACAGACTGGCTTAGGCAATTAATAGCAGTCAGATAGCCAGCCAGTCAAAAGTCCACAGATTAAGCCCAGTTAGTTAAAGTATATCCTTTTCCATTTGGCTAACCTGGCTTTTCAAGACATTCTTTTCCTCATTGGCTTTTTGTACCTCTTTTACAATGGCTTAAATCTATTTTTAAGGTTCTATTTTCTTCAATATTTTTGTGTGTGTGGGCAGCTAGGTGGCACAGTGGATAGAGCACTGGCCCTGGAGTCAGGAGTACCTGAGTTCAAATCTGGCCTCAGACTCTTAACACTTACTAGCTGTGTGACCCTGGGCAAGTCACTTAACCCCAATTGCCTCACTAAAAAAATAATAAAATAAAATATTTTTGTGCGTCTCATTTACCAAGCTGTTGACTTTTTTTTCATGATTTTCTTACATCACTCAGATTTCTCTTCCAATTTATTCCTCTACCTCTTTTACTTTATTTGCGAAGTTGTTTTTGACCATTTCTATGGCCAATTCATATTTTTCTTGGAAAGTTTAGGAGCTTATCTTCTTCTGAGGGTGTATTTTGATCTTCCTTGTTAGAATAGAAACTTTCTATGGTCAGAATTTTTTTTTTGTTTGCTCATTTTCCCAACCTATTTCTTGACTTTTAACTTTATTAAGGTGGGGCACTGCGTCCTGTGTGGAAGATGCGCTGTTCCAAGCTTTAGGGAGTTTGTGCAGCTCTTTCAGGGAAACTTCTAGGGATTTATAAGTTTTAGCTCTTCCAAGGTGGTATGACTTAAGGAGATGTATTTTTACTACTCTCCTGGCTTATGCTCTGGTCTGCCAGCAACTATGGGTCTGATTTTCTGCCATGGAACTATGAAAAGCATAAAACTCCACTGTGGCTGCAAAGCTCTGGTGTGCTAGTGCTCCTGTCTAGACTGGGATTGCCACCCAAGACTGAGACCTGGATCTGAGTATGAGCAAAACAAAAGACTCCTGCCTCAGTGCTAACAAAAAGGTGCCTATAACCTCATGCTGAACAGCTGTTCAACCCTCTTACTATCTGCGGGCTCAGAGTTCCAGAAGCAGTTACTGAATCTGCTGATTCTGTGGCTCTCAAAGCTTGTTCCTGATTTGCTGGGGCTTAGTCTGCACTGGTCCATCCTGAACTAGACTGTGCTCCTCTCTCACCTGAGTGTGATTCATCTTTCCTACAGACCTAAGTTGTCTTTGTCTGGAAAATTCTTTCACGTTCTCCTTTTGTGGATTATGCTGCTCCACGAATTGTCTTATGGCATTATTTGAAGGTAGTTAGAGGGGTTTGGGGATATCTCAGGTCCCAGGTCTATCCTCTTCTATCCTTGGTTCTGGCTTCTAACCATATTTCTTTCCCCCTCCCCCCTCCCCCCTCCCCCTCCCCCTCCTCCTCCTCCTCCTCCTCCTCCTCCTTCTTCTTCTTCTTCTTCTTCTTCTTCTTCTTCTTCTTCTTCTTCTTCTTCTTCTTCTTCTTCTTCTTCTTCTTCTTCTTCTCTCTCTCTCTCTCTCTCTCTCTCTCTCTCTCTCTCTCTCTCTCTCTCTCTCTCTCTCTCCTTACAGTGGTTAAAGAGCTAACATTGAAATTAGGAAGATGTAAACTTGATTTCTGCTTCTACATATTAACTGGTATATGACTAAAACTTGAATTTTGCTCTAAAAGATAAGCTCTGGCTCCATCTTCCATAGCCAGGATGCTACATTTCCCTAAGGAGTGCCAGGGTATAATAATGAGGTGCATGGGAAGTAATGTCTCTTTCTACTGTTATCAGATTCCCCACAAGCTATTTTGCCTAAATTGTTAGG
Source organism: Dromiciops gliroides (assembly GCF_019393635.1). Lineage (NCBI taxonomy): Eukaryota > Metazoa > Chordata > Mammalia > Microbiotheria > Microbiotheriidae > Dromiciops > Dromiciops gliroides. Next base: position 553,263,520 of record NC_057862.1, read on the forward strand.
GAACCATTGTTTAATACTCAGTTCCTTTTAACCAGTTAACATTAAATACCTTTTAGGAAAGGATACATATTTCAAAGATGTAGGTAGAAGAAATCTATGTGCATTTCCCTCAATACTTCCAGAACATACTTCCTCATACCACCACAGTCTCTGGAAAAGTAAGCCCAAAACTTAACTCAGTTCCTATGCATTGCTGACCATTTCTCAATTGGAGAACACCTCTTATTTTTACATTTGACTCAATTCTCTATATATTTAAGAAATGAAAATCTTTATCAGAGAAACTTGCTGTCAAATGTTGTCATATTTTTGTTTCCTTCTAATTTTGAAAGAATTTGGTTTTGTTTGTGCAAAACCTTTTTAATTTATTGAAATTAAAATTGAACATCTTTCCTCCTGTGATCCTCTTTATCCATTCTTTGGTTATAAACTCTTCCTTTATCAATAAATATTACAGGTAAGTTTTTCTCTGTTAATCTGTTTATACATCCCATTTGTAAAAGTGTTTTATTATTTTCCAGTTACGTATTACATATAAGGATAGTTTTCAACATTTGTTTTCACAGAATTTTTTCTTCCAACTTTTTTTTCTCCCACTCTCACTTCTCTCCCTCCTCCCCAAGATGGAAAGCAGTCTGATATAGGTTGTATATGCACAATCACATTAAACATGTTTCTACATTAGTCATCTTGTGAAAGAAGAATCAAAGAACAAAGGAAAAACCTCAAATAAGAAAAAAAAAACAGTCCAAAGTAGAAACAGTATGGTTCAATCTGCATTTATAATTCACAGTGTTTTTTTTTTCTGGATGTTGAGAACATTTTCTATCACTAGTTCTTTGAAACTGTTTTGGATCATTCCACTGTTGAGAAGAGCCAAGTCTATCCTCATTGTTCAACACACAATGTTGATCCTACTGTGTACAATGTTTTCCTGGTTCGGCTCCTCTCAGTCAGCATCAGTTCATGTAAACCCTTCAAGCTTTCTCTGAACTCCTCCTACTCATCATTTCTTATATCACAAAAGAATTCCATTACATTCATATACCACAACTTGTTTAGTCATTCCCCTATTGATGGGCATTCCCTTGATTTCCAATTCTTTGCTACCACAAAGAGAGCTGCTATAAATATTTTTGTACATATGGGTACTTTTCCCTTTTCTATGGTCTTTTTGGGATACAGACCTAGGTGTGATACTACTGGGTCAAAGGGTATGAACATTCTCATAGCCCTTTGGGCATAGTTCCAAATTGCTCTCCAGAATGGTTGGAAAAGTTCACAGCTGCACCAACAATGCATTACAGTTCCAATTTTTCCATAGCTTCTCCAACATTTATTATTTTCTTTTTTGTCATATTTAGCCAATCTGATATGTGTGAGGTGGTATCTCAAAGTTGTTTTAATTTGTATTTCTCTAATCAATAGTGATTTGGAACATTTTTTTCATATGGCAATAGATAGCACTGACATCATCAGAAAACTGCCTGTTCATATCCTTTGACCATTTCTCAACTGGAGAATGACTTGGAATCTTATAAATTTTATTTAGTTCCCTATATATTTCAGAAATGAGGCCTTTATCAGAAATGCTGGCTGTAAAAATTGTTTCCCAGTTTTCTGTCTCCTTTCTAATTTTGGATGCATTGTTTCTGCTTGTACAAAACCTTTTTAATTTAATGTAATAAAAGTTTTCCATCTTGCATTTCATAATATTCTCTATCTCTTCTTTGGACATAATTTGTTTTCCTCTCTATAGATCTTAGAGGCAAATAATTCCTTCCTCTCCTAATTTATCTATTATCCTTTATGTATAAATCTTGAAGCCATTTTGACCTTAATTTTGTATAAGGTGTGAGATGTTGGTCTATGCCTAGTTTCTGCCATACTCTCTTCTAGTTTTCCCAGTCTGTTTTGTCAAATACTGAATTCCTATTCCAGAATCTGGAGTTTTGGGGTTTATCAAACAGTAGATTACTATAGTCATTAAAAACTGTGTCTCTTGTGCTTAACTTATTCCATTGATCCACTACTCTATTTCTTAGCCTGCACCAAATAGTTTTGATGACTGCAACTTTATAGTATAGCTTCAAATTTGGTATGGCTAGCCCAAATTCCTGTGCATTTTTTTCATTACTTGATATTTTTGACTTTTTGTTTTTCCATATGAATTTTGCTATTTTTTCTAACTATGAAATAATTTTTGGTAGTCTGATTGTTTTGGCACTGCATATGTAAATTAATTTAGGTAGAATTGTCATTTTTATTTTATTAGCTCAGCCTATGCATGAGCAATGGATATTTTCCAATTACATAGATCTAATTTGATTTGTGTGAAAAGTGTTTTGTAATTGTGTTCATAAGAGTTACTGGATTTGTCTTGGCAGGTAGACTCCCAAGTATTTTATATTGTCTACCATTACTTTAAATGGAATTTCTCTTTCTATCTCCTGCTGCTAAGCTTTTTGGTCATGTCTAGAAATGCTGATCATTTATGTGGGTTTATTTTATATCCTCCAACTTTGCTAAAGTTGTTAATTTTTCAAAGCAGTTTTTTTAGTTCATTCTGTAGGATTCTCTAAGTATACCATTATATCATCTGCAAAGAATGAAAGTTTTATTTCCTCCTTGCCTATTCTAATTCCTTTAATTCCTTTGTCTTCTCATGTTGCCATAGATAACATGTCTATTACAATATTAAATCATAGAGGTGATAATGGACATCCCTGTTTCACTCCTGATCTTACTGGGAATACCTCTACCTTATCCCTGTTACATATAATGTTTGCTGATGGTTTCAGGTAGATACTGCTTATTATTTTAAGGAAAGCTCCACATATTCCTATGCTCTCTAGTGTTTTTAATGGGAATAAGTGTTGTATTTTGTCAAATGATTTGTCTGCATCTATTGAGATAATCATATAATTTTCATTAGTTCATTATTGATGCGGCTGATTATAGTAATAGTTGCATTAATGTTGAATCAGCCCTGCATTCCTGGTATAAATCCCACCTGGTCATAGTGTATTATCCTAGTGATTACTTGCTATAATTTCCTTCATAATATTTTATTGAACATTTTTGCATTGATATTCATTAGAGAAATTGGTCTGTAATTTTCTTTCTCTGTCTTGTCTCTATCTGGTTTTGGTATCAATACCATATTTGTGTCATAAAAGGAATTTGGTAGAACTCTTTCTTCAGCTATTTTTCCCAATATTTTGTATAGTATTAGAATTAATTGTTCTTTAAATGTTTGATAGGATTCACTTGTAAACCCATCTGGCCCTGCAGAAAGACCTAAAGGTTGCTGGGGCAATGATGCCCCCTCTATTCCATGACATTTCCCATCTTTCTCATAATGTCTTTTGCCCTGTTCTCCTCAGACTAACCTCTGCACTACTATGTCTTCTTTTCCCAAAATTCAATTTTCTCTAGGCATCATTTATCTAGTTTTGTATTTACATCATAACACCAGGGAATTGTTTACAATTAAAACACAGTTTAGCTTGTCATGAGTCTATACTATAATGCTAAAGGATCACACAGAGGCAGAACAGGACTGGCACAATTGGACTAGAACCCAGTTCCCTTCATTCTTGGCCTATGGTTTTCTTTCCAGACTATAAGATTCCCCACATTCCTTTCAGGATATGAATTAATGGAAGTGTTTTTGTCCATAAAATCTAATCCCTTATCCAAAGAATGCCTATTTATGATGTAAATCCATGTTACTGAGAAGGATGTTGAAATAATGCTAATGTTTATGGCTTCCAACCATAATTCACAATGACAAAGCTTATATAATTGTTAGTATATTATTATTAGACACCAGCATTATTTCATAAAGAAACTGTATTTTCACAGAGTGGTTTTAAGTTCTTGGCAAGTAAGGCTTATTTGCTTATTTAATTAGGTTGATGAATAACCAGATTTTTAAAAAAGGAATAATTTCTCTGCCCTTCTGTAAAGGAGAACCTATGTCCACTATCCTTTAGAAGAGTAAAGTTAATCTGCTGATAACTATGGAACTTGAGAATCTGGATTATATTGGAATAAATATGGGGCAAGTTGTCAAAATGTCCAGATGCTGCTTAATATTGTGCAACCAACTAGGTTAGTGACTTTTCTAAATTTATAAAAAGAAAAGAAAAATCATTGCTTCTATAAATATTTTTTAAATTATTATCCATTTGTTCTAACATTCTTTTCTTTTTAAATATTGTGTTCCATTTTCTCTCCCAACTTCTTCCATTATCCAATGAGAAAACAATCAATGTAATATAAATTCTATATGTGAAATCTTGAAAAATATATTTCCATATTAGCCATGTTTCCAAAAAAGTCAAGAAAAACAAAGTGATAAAATTATACCTCATTTTGTATTCAGGGTTCATTAGTTCTCTCTCTGCAGTTGAATAGTATCTTTTTAGCATGATTCTTTTAATATTTTCTTGGATCAGTGTCTAGATCTGGGTATCCCAGTCTTTCACAGTTGATCATCATTACAGTGTTACTGTTACTGTGCACAATGATCTACTAGTTCTTCTTATTTCTTCTTTTTTCAGTTCATACAGGTCTTGCCATTTTTTTCTTTTTCTGAAACCAGTTCCCTAGCCATTTCCCACACATAATAGTATTCCATGACAATCATATGCTACAACTTCTTTAGCCATTTCCTAATTCAAGTTTCTGCTCAGTTTCCAACTTTTTGCCATCTCAAAAAAAGCTGCTCTAAATATATTTAGACATATAGGTCATTTTCTTTTTTCTTTGATCTCTTTGGTATACAGACCCCATGCTGGTTCAAAGGGTAGGCATAGTTTTATGGCCGTTTAGGCCTAGTTCCAAATAGTTCTCCAGAATGTCTAAACAAATACAGTATTCTGCCAACAGTTGATTAGTGTATATATTTTCCTCTCATCTGCTCTAGCATTTATTGTTTCAGATAGGTGAGAGGTTGTACTTCATAGTAATTTTAATTTGCTTTTCTCTAATCAAGAGTCATTTAGAGCATTTTTTTCATATGGTCATAGATAACTTTGATTTCTTCTTCGGAAAACTTCCAATTCATATCCTTCAACCATTTATCACTTGGAATATGGCAGCTTTTTAAAAAATTGGCTAAGTTTCATATTTGGTATATATTTGAGAAATGAGACATTTATCAGAGAAATTTGCTATGAAAATTTTGATATTACATTTTTGTCTATGGTTCCTTTTAGCAAAATATAGTTTCCCTGCTTATGGTTTTTACTTAGTTCTATTTTTCCTTTTGCTTTGTCTGAGATCATGATTACTACACCTGACCTTTTTTAGTTCAGCTGAAGCATATGAGATTCTGCTCCAGTCCCTTCTTTTTAACTCTCGGGATCTCTTTCTGTTTTAAGTGTGCCATTTGTAAACAATATATTGCTGGATATTGGTTTCTATTTATTTATGCTATCTCTTTCTGTTTTGGGATTTCTAACTGTTTACTTCCCTTCCATCTTTTTTTCTCTTTTTATCCTGTCCCCCACCAAAAGTCTATTTACTGGGGCAGCTAGATGTTGCAGTAGATGGAACACTGGCCCTGGATTCAGGAGTACCTGAGTTCAGGTCTGGCCTCAGACACTTAACACTTATTAGCTGTGTGACCCTGGGCAAGTCACTTCATCCCAATTCCCTTACCAAAAAAAAAAGAGTCTACTTACTTCTAACCACTATCTCCCTTAATCATTCCTCCATCTAATCATCCATTATACTTTTCCTTATTCTACCCTTCCCCCTGCTGTTTTCCTATTGGATAAGTTATATTTCTATACACAATTTTCACATATGTTTCTATATATAAATTACATACACACACATATGTGTATGTATTATATATTTATATGTTATATATACAAATATATGTATTGTGTGTATATATATATATAATTATGTGTGTATGTGCGTGTGTGTATATGTATGTGTATATTCTTACCTCTTTGAACCAATTCCAATGAGAGTGAGGTTCAAGTGTTACCCTCTACCTCTTCTACTGTTAAAGATCTTCCCTGCATGCCTCTTTTATGTGAGTACATTTCCCTATTCTACCTCTTCCTTCCCCTTCTTCTAGTGCATCCCTCTTTTTCACACCTTCATTTTTTGAGATCATTCAACATCATCAATCCACATTCATGTCCTCTGTCTATATTAATATATTGTAACTGTCCTAATAATGATAAAGTTCTTAGGAGTTACATGTATCATCTTACCAAACAAGAATGTAAATAGTTTAACTGTATTGAAACCTTTATGATTACTGTTTTATGTTGACTTTTTCATGCTTCTGTTGAGTTGAGCTGTGGTCTTTTCATCAGGAATGCCTGAAATTCTTTTGTTTCATTAAAAACCATGTTTCCCCTGAAAGATTTTACTCAGTTTTGCTGCAGAAGTTATGTTTGTTTGTTTTGTTGTTGTTGTTGTTGTTGTTTTCTTTTTTTTTGCGGGGCAATGGGGGTTAAGTGACTTGCCCAGGGTCACACAGCTAGTAAGTGTCAAGTGTCTGAGGCCGAATTTGAACTCAGGAACTCCTGAATCCAGGGCCGGTACTTTATCCACTGTGCCACCTAGCTGCCCCTATGCTTGGTTTTAATCCTGACTCCTTTACCTTCTCAAATATATTCCAAGCCCTTCACCCTTTTAACAATGAAGCCACTAAATCTTGGTGAAGCTGACAGTCACTGTATAATATTTGAATTCTTTCTTTCTGGCTGCTTGAAATATTTTCTCTTGACCTGGTAGCTCTTTAATTTGTCTGTAATATTCCTGGAAGTTTTCATTTTTGGAATCTCTTTTAGGATGGAATAGGTGGATTTTCCCAATTTCTATTTTACACTCTGGTTATAAGGTATCAGGGCAATTTTCCTTGATAATCTCTTGAAATAAGATACATAGACTCTTTATTTGACCATGAATGTCAGGTAGTATAATAATTTTAAATTATCTCCCATTGATCTATTTTCCAAATCAGGTCTTTCCTTCCTATGAGATGTTTCATATTTTCTTCTTTTTTTCATTCTTTTGTCTCTGTTTTTATCATTTCTTGATGTCTCATGGAGTCATTAACTTCGACTTGCCTAATTCTAATTCTCAAGGAATTAGTTTCTTCAGTGAGCTTTTGTACCACTTTTTTTTTTCCATTTGGCTAATTCTGTTTATTAAGTAGTTCTTTTCTTTAATGAATTTTTGTACCTCCTTTTCCATTTGACCTAATTAACTTTTTTTTTTAATTTTTGCAGGGCAATGAGGGTTAAGTGACTTGCCCAAGGTCACACAGCTAGTTATGTATCAAGTGTCTGAGGCTGGATTTGAACTTAGGTCCTCCTGAATCCAAGGCCAGGGCTTTATTCTCTGCACCACCTAGCTGCACCCCCCCCCAATTAACTTTTTAAGGAATTCTTTTCTTCAGGGAATTTTAGTACCTCTTTTTACTATTTTCCCTTTTAGGTTTATTCTATAGTATTTCTGTGCCTATTTTACCATGCTGTTAATTCTCTTTTCATAATTTTCTTGCATCACTCTCCTTTCTTTTTCCAATTTTTCATCTTCCTGTCTTATCTATTTATCTTTTTCTAAGAATTCTTGTTGGGCTTGGCTCCAATTAGAGGTTTTCATTAAGTCTTTGTTCATAGTTGTTTTACAATGTTGTCTTCTTCTGAGTTTGTCTTGGTTTTCCCTGCCACTGTAATAGCTTTTTATGGTCAAATGTTTTTTGTCCTCTTAATTTTTTCAAACCCATTTCTTGACTTTGAACTGTATTTCTTTTTTTGCTCAGGTGAAGGTTAAGTGACTTACGCAGGGTCATGCAGCTAGTAAGTTTCAAGTGTCTGAGGCCAGATTTGAACTCAGATCCTCCTGAATCCAGGGCCAGTGCTCTATTCACTGTGACACCTAGCTGCCCCTGAAATTTATGTTAATGTTGGATTCTGCTCACCTAGGAGTGGGAAAGCACATTCTGAAACTTTAGGAATTTTTGTGCTGCTATTTTCAGAAATACTTCTGGAAGTGGGAATTTTTAGTGTTTCCAAGGTGGAATGATCCATAAAGAAGTAGGTTCACTGTTCTTTTTGGAATAATGTTTTGGTGGGTTATTAAATGTAGGATCTATGAAGAGGATGATAGATAAAAAGGCAAAGAAAGAAGATGCTATGGAGTGTGGCAGCAGATACCTCGAACCAACCTGTAAAGAGGGGAATACCATTTCATTACCTTGGACCTCTATTTCCCATTCTTTAAAATGAGGATATCAATTGGATGCAATGTTTCACAAAGGGCTACTCAGCCCTCCAGGCCACCTAGGCTGTACCCCACCACCCCTCTTCCCCTTCTTGTGCTGGTCTGTGTGAATAAAGTCAGGGCTGCCCTTGGGCAGCTGCTGAGTTTCTATTTTTAAAAAATGAGGATATTAGAGTAGATCATCTCTTGGCTCTCTACCTTCACTAATATTATATAATATATATAATATTAAGCAAAGATAGACATCTAGAAAAGATATAAGGTTGACACTATACTAGAGAAAATGTGCTTCATAACTCAGTGATTCCCTCTGATGTTTTTTTTCAGCTTCTTAGGAAATAAGTAAATACTTAAGGAAAATACAAACTAATTCCTGTTTCATTGAGTTCAGTGACATCTATGTTTCCATTGTGACTAATAAATGTTGAATAGGAACATGGAGTCCAAATAATCTAACAGCAAGCTGAGGCTAAAGGGACCAAACAGAAAAAAGAAGTTATGGTGAGCCACACTTTGAAACTTCTATGGTCATGGGGACATATCTGATTCCTTTTGGCTTTCCCCACCCATGAATAATCATGCTAGAGTTGTGATAGTGATGCAATTTTATCAGTCCATCCAAAGGCCCAGACAACTATACCTGGAGACCCAACTTCTATTCTTGGATCTGTCAGTGACTTCCATATTTAGAGCACAGATGTCAGTACCATATAGTGGAAGGAGTGCTGTATTTGAAACTAGGAGAACTTTTTTCAAATTATATCTCAGACACTTATTAGCTTGAGTCCATGGGCAAACCAATTTGAATTCTTTGAGTTATCATTTTGTTATCTGTGCAATGGGGAGATAAAAATACATGTATATCACAAAGCTGTTTTGAAAAAAGTCCTCCATCTATTCCCTTAAGAATAATATAAAAGTGAATTATTAATATCTATCAGAAGTGACAGAAATGCCTCTGTCCCTGAAGATATTCAAAACCAAGATTCTTAGAATGCCTTTTTTTCCTCAAAACTCTCCAAAAGTGTAATTTTCAACATGTTCGTAGTCAAATAGAAGGTAAATTTTTGGGCAGAGGAGATATGTAACTTTCACTTGACTGAGGCATATCAAGGTTAAATAAGTTGTTCAGGATCACACAGTTAATCACTGTCTGAGCATAGAGTAGAACTCAGGTATTCCTCATTTTATGTATAGTACGGTATGTACTGCAAAGTCTAGATAATATGAAGAGCCAACTTAATTTTCACTTTGGGCATTTCAGACAGAAGTGTTGTGGCTTTTTCCATGCCTATGAATTAAAATAGCATATTGACCCAAGAAAGAGAATCAGCCTGAATTTGTCAGTGTCTATCCATTTACTTAGAAGACAAGAGCAGAGAGCAGCTGAGCCTCTCAAAGTCTAGTGTATATGGGTAGAACTGTGAGAGATGATTTCCCAGAGAAGTGAAACAACAGAACATCAAAAAATCTCCTGAATTAGAGTGAGGTCAATTAAGTACAAAATTGAATTTATTAAGCATGCAAAATATGGAGATATATAAAAAAAAACTATTTCCTGTCCTCAAAAAGCATGCATTTTACTGGGAAAATTTACCAAATAAACAAATACAAAATATAAATAAAATGCTACTTTCAATGTAAACAAGAGTATTTATTGCTGGGAAGATAAGTAAAAGCCTCATTTCCTCTCATGTAAAGAGTGAAATTTGAGCTATGCTTTGAATGAAATTAAAAATTAGTTGATTTGCCTCATTTTAATATATTCCCTGGTCACACATATGCACTGCATGAGCATCCTGTTTATTTGTTCTCTGATTACCCTTATTCACTATGGAGATGACCTTATTTACTGGTGATACAGCAATATGTGGATGACTATTGCCCATGTGTGCATGAGGGGAATCTTTTGTCAAATTTTGGAAATCTGTTAAATTAAATATCTTTGCTTTTGAAATAAAGTTTCCTCTGAGGGCCTGAGAAAAATGCAGCACTTAGGGACCTTGAAATACCTATATGAAAGGGTTTTAATTCAAAGTGACTTGAATCTCAAGTAGCTTTTTTGAGACTCACATGTAGCAAGACAGGTACTATAAGTCTTAGAGATTTGGGTTCCTTTTGCCTCTATCATGATTTTTTATCAATTTATATAATAGTTGAATTTTCTTTCATCTGTGATTTTGAGCAAGATACTTCTGAATTGCTACGTTGTAATATTTGGTAATGTCAGGGAAAGCTTATGGGAAAAGATTAACATCAAATTAACTTAAAACTAATTTCAGGGACAAAGTGCTCAGTTAAAAGAGGCAAAGAATAACACTACAAAGGAAATGAACACATTAAAATAAAAGCCAAATAAACATAATCTTAAATGTTAATGGATTCGATTTTTTTTAAATGTCAGAAAATAAAATCCAAAATTTTGCTGCTCACAGGAAATACCTTCAAGAGTAACATACATTAAAAAATTAAAAAGAAGCTAGTAAATAATTTATCCTGCATTATATGATTACCCTAAAAACAAAACAAAATAAAACCAAGAGTTGCAATCATGATATCAAAGAAAAAAAAACATGTTGTTAAGAAATATAAAAGGGAAACTACATTTGCTTAATGTTAACCTATAAAACAAATCTATATAAATACTACAATTATTTGTATCATATATCAGAATCTGTACATTTATAAGGAAAAAGTCAACTGAATGGCAAAAAATGAATAGATAGTACCACAACAAATCTAGAAGTTATTCGTTCTTCTCTCTCAGAAAACAAGCAGAAGCATAAATAAATTAAAATATAGAGCTTTTGGAGAAGTTAGACCTAAAAGATTTATTGATTTTTAAAAATGGGAATATTAAATTATATTAATAATTCATAGCATCAATAATACCTTTGTAAAAAACAACTCAGTGCTATGGAACAGAGAAGTTGTAGATAAATATAAAAAGAATGGATAATCAACATATTGTATAGGTCATTCTCAAAATACACAAATGTATCAGTGAAAACTCACTAATTTTTGGATTCTAATTATGAATGTCATAACTTACACATGTCTGCCTAATGTGTGTGACTCTCATTCATGTCCTCTTATAAATTATTGTTGTCGTTTGTCCTTTGTTCTCACATAGGACCATGACAGAGGTCATGATTCACACTGAATTGGATTTTTAAATGAGGAAGGGCTGTGCAAAGTTACCAGCCTCACTTTCTTCCCCACAGCCATCTCGTATCAGGATGACTGGAGATGGCCCTGGATGTTTAAGGCAATTTGGGTTAAGTGACTTGCCCAGGGTCACACAGCTAGTAAGTGTCTGAGGTGAGATTTTTACATAGATCTTCACAACTTCAGGGTCAGTGCTCTATCCACTGCACCACCTAGCTGCCACCTTCTGTAAATGCACCACAGAGGGCCAAACAATGTATGGTATGACTTCTTTATTTTCTCCTGATATCCAGCAAACCATTCAGGTTTATGCAACTATCATCTCTCATCTTTGTCATACAACCATCCCACCTTCTGTTCTTGTTTATACATTATTCTGGTGAATAATTTTTACTTATTTACTTTTCTACTACTTTGATGTTCTTCTCTGATTATGGTGCTGCATATTTACACCTACCATGCTCATCTCTGTTTCCGTCTTGTTAATTTTTCAATTCTTTTTAGAGTGTTGTGTTTCATGTCTCATAGATATTCAATAATATTGGCATTAAGACCAAAGGCCTTCTTTTTCTAGAAGATACTTTTGATTTTAAAAAATGCAAGCTCTGAAAGACAATCCGGTCTTCTGTCTGCATGTTTAATTTTACACCTATTTGTACAATATATCTCAATTAAATGTACCGATGGACCGACTTTATAGGTTATCTATTAAACTTCATAATGTGATCTGAGTAATGATCAGGATGAACACTTTTGATGAGTTACAGATATCTTATATGAAGCTCTGCAGTATTCCTGGACTTCAAACAGCCAATACATTATACATAAAAAAGAGCATCTGAATGTTATTATGTGTATATATATGTGTGTGTATATATATATCTATATGTATATGTATAGATATATATAGATATAACCTATATCAGATTACCTGCTGTCTAGGGGAGGGGGGAGGGAGGGGAGGGAGGGAGGGAGAAAAATCTGAAAGTGTAAAGCATGTATAAACAAAAGTTGAGAACTATCTTTACATGTAACGGAAAAAATAAAATATCTCAAAAAAAAAGAGCATCTGAAACATCTCATTATATGCAGAAAATTCCACAATCATACTTTATCTCGAACATAACATTGAATCTCCTCCAGCACTAATCAGCAGTGGTATATGGAAAGCAAAAAAGAAAATACAAACTTTGGCTGAATAAAGAGGCAAAATTCCCAGGACCAGGGAGGCAACAGTCCCTCTGAGTTCTGTCCTCATATGACTATTTCTGATATACTATATTCAGTGACGTTTACTATGTCTTAGGAAGAATACTAATTAGTTGGATGTTTTCCACAGATTTTCCTCCTTTCCACACACTCCCAAACAATATTTTAAGTAGAATCCGAATAATAGCATATGAAGGTTGGTGGAAGTAAACTGTAATTACTAGCTTGAAGAAGAGAAGTTGTGTGGAGGAGGAAGGTAGGAGAGTTTGAAACAGGATACCTATGCTCAGGTAGATGAAGGACTACCATGTGAAAATGGGGAAGATGAGATTCATTCTTCTTGGTCTCAGAGGGCAGAATTTGGAGCACAAGCAGAAATTATAGGAAGGTTTATTTAGGCTTGATATAAGAAAAACTTTTCCTAACATTTAGAGCTGGTCCAAAGTAAAATGGATTGCATTAGAAGATTATGCTTTTCACCTTCACTAGAAGTTTTTTTTTTTTTAAAGCCACATGTTCTCTTATCAGATAAAACATAAAAAGGTTTTTTTTCAGGTATGGATTGGACTAGATGGCCCCCAAGATTCTGTGATTTTGTGGAGGTGAAGAGAAGGGAAATTTGGCACAGTTGCGGAAATCTAAGCCAAATATTAAGGAGTGCTACAACGTGCCAAACAAATGGAATACCTGAGCAAAAGAAGTGAGAGAAGGATTAAAGATGGGAAATATGACAGGGAGAAAGACATGTTTGATGACATAGCAACATACTTCTTTTTTTTTTTTTTACGTGAGGCAATTGGGGTTAAGTGACTTGCCCAGGGTCACACAGCTAGTAAGTGTTAAGTGTCTGAGGCCGGATTTGAATTCAGGTACTCCTGAATCCAGGGCTGGTGCTCTATCCACTGCACCACCTAGCTGCCCCTACGCCACCTAGCTGCCCCTAACATAATTCTGAAAGTGACATTATTCTCAGGCTGGATTAAAGTTAGAGAGTTAGAGCTTAATTATAATCATAAAATGTTAGAGCCAAAAGGCCTTAGGGATAAATTAGTTTAACACATCTATTTGTTATTTATGCAAACTAAGTCTTAGTTGAAGGAAATAATTTAATGAAATTATCGCTCTTGGCAAATCCACTTATTAACCAGTGCATGTATGTGTGTGCTTGTGTGAAGTGTTTGTGTAGATGATGTTTTTTCTATTGTGTTAATGATGTTTTTTAGGAATGGGGAAAGGAATTTAAACGTGTTTTACTGTATCTTATAGGTAATTCAGGATAAGAATGATGCCTTTAGGAAAAATGAAATGTAGGTTATTCACAGGAGTTGATGGGGGGAGTTGTTTATCTGGCATAATAGAAAACCAAGAGTGTGAGCTTTTAGGTAAACAGTTCCTTACTAGGTAGGAGTATAAGTGAACATGGCTAACTCTGCTTTGTCTCATTAATGATTAATGAAACAATAATCAAGTAGTTACTTAACTCATATTAAGTAAGGCTTAATTACTGCCAGCCCAGCAACAAGATAATATTTCTTAGAGAAGTTCTATAGGGAAGGCCCAAACAAGATAAATATGGTGGTACATAAACAATTCTTCCTTATATACTTCTCCAAAGGGAACAAACATTTGACTCAATTCAATCATCTTAGGTGGAATTAACTCAAGCTTACCTAGTTTGTATCATAGAATCTTGGCCTATGACATGAACAAACAACCACACACTTACTCACAATCCAACTATTAGGATGAAAGTTCCTGGAGGCCAAGGAACTGTCATTTTTTATGTTTTTGACATGATCAAATTCTGGTTGGCATCTACTTCTCTCCTTTGGCACTTATACCACCCTTATTACCTCACCCCTAAGCTATTACATAGCCTTTTGTTTGGTTTGTCAACCACATATCTTCTCATACCAATCTTCATTTAGTTGTCAAAGTGATTTTCTTAAAGCATAGGTCTGTTATTTCACTACTCAATATATTCAAGTGGATCCTATTATCACAATGATCAAATATGAAACTCTGTTTATCATTCAAAACTCTTCATAGCCTGCCCCCTCCCTGACTTTCAAGTCTTCTTATACTTTACCCTACCTCACACACATCTCCTGAGATCCACTGAAACTGGATTCCTTGCTGATCCTTGGACAAGACACCCTATCTCAAATGAGATATTCCATGGCCAAATCCAGGTATTTTCACTGATGTTCTTTATGCCTAGAATGATCTCCTTTTCATATTTATCTCCTTTGTTCTATCAAATCCCAGCTAAAATCCCACCTACTACAGAAAGTCTTCCCCCCCACCTTCTTAATTCCAGTGTTTTTCCTCTTCGTTATTTCCAATTTATCCTGTACATAGCATGTTTGTAAAACCAGCTAGATACCAATTAGTGTAAACAATCCCTTGAAGTGGTCACATTTATTCCCATTTACACCATTCAAAGTTATAATTATGTAAAATGTGGTAATTGGTTCCAGCCCATTGGAAATATGAAATATGAATTTGAATAATGTGACCACTTCATGGGATTCATTGCTCATACTAATTGGGAGCTAGCTATAGTTGTTTTTATGTTGTCAAACTCATTCCACTATAAGCTTCTTGAATGTATGGGTTATTTTTACCTTTATTTGTATCCCCACTGAGACAATCTCTGTCTCTCTGTCTCTGTCTCTGTCTGCCCCTCTCTCTCTCTCTCTCTCTCTCTCTCTCTCTCTCTCTCTCTCTCTCTATATATATATATATATATATATATATATATATATATATATATGTGTGTGTGTGTGCGTGTGTGTGTGTTCCTATCTTTCAGAAGATCAAAGTGCATTGGATGGTTAAGGACCTGATCTCACTTATGATAGGCATAAAAACTTCTATCAGCAATTCAATCCTAAGGTGTGACTAATTTATCCCATCTTAAAAAGTCTGGACTAATGCTCCAGGGGCTTGCCAAATTGGTATCAGACATAGTGCAGACATCAGATCAGCTTTAGCTCTTCTGTTGCTCACAACACCTGAGGTCGGGCAATTGTCCAGGCTTAATTTCCACTAGCTGTTAGGATTACAAGTGGGTGACAATATAATTATTAATCCATTACAGTTTTAGATAGATCTCATATTCTTTCCTTACATTGAGCCCACGTTTTCCTCTGAGCAACTCCCCCCTGCTGCTCTTGGTTAAAGAAAAATTCAACCCCTCTTTTATATGAAAATCATGCAAAACCTTAGACAACTATCATGTTACCACCCCTCAAATATACAGGCTAAACACTTCTGAATGTTCTTTAGTTTATCATTTTTTTTCCTAAAATGTGGACTTAGAACTGAACATAATATTTTAAATATGCTATGACCAGGACTTAAAACAGTAGAATTATCATCCCCATCATTCTAGACATTATCTTTCTCCAAATACAACTTAAAACTACATTAGATTTTTTTTAGCTTCCATGCCAATAAGTTGCATGTTGACAACCCACCTTCTCCTCCCCATTGTGTTTCTTCCTTTTCATACTTTAATACCATGATGTAGATGTAATCTCACCCTGGAGCTTCCCTGAGCTCTGGGAGCCTCCACCCCCTGAAAACCCCATCCATTCCTGCAGCCTTCTCCCCAGGTAATATCCTCCTTCTCCCATTTGTGTTTCTCCAGATCCCTCCATTTGGGGAAGGGACCCAGGATGGCCAATCGTTGTTTTCTGAATTTCTGAATTTCATCAACATGCCCCTATGGTAATGCTTTCATTTCAACATCTTTCTCCTCATCCCATACGTTACAAGTTCCTTTTGGTTGCGGTATCTCCCTATTAGAAATCAAGCCCCTTGAGAACAAGAACTGCACATCATTTTGCTTGTATTTTTATTCTTAACATAGTACCTGAAACATTTTAAGTGCCTAATAAATATTTTTCTTATCTTTCCTTGCCTTGACTGAATGAATTGTAATCCACTAAAATTCCTAGGTCTTTCTTCAGGATTTTTTTTGTTTACACATACCCCTGACCCTTTACTTGAACATGTGATTTTGAATCTTTTAGTTTCATCTTATTATATATTCATCATCATCATATTCCAAGACCATTTAAGATGATTCTGTCATATAATTCATTATTTTTTCCTCAGTGTCATGACATCCACAAATTTTTGAGTGCTATACTTTCATTTAAGATATAATTAAATGTATTAAACAGAAGGTGGCCAATAATATCATCATTCATAAATCTACTACTGGCCCCATAATGGTTGACAAGGATAAATCAATTGCTATTTTTTGCTTTGTTTCATGAAATAATTATTGAGATAATTCTCAAGATGCAAACAGAAATTTAATGTCTTGCATAGAATTCCAACAAGACTATGTTAGGTGTTATGCATCAGAATTAAATACATTACATTTATGTGCATTAACAATGTTCACATTGAAAAAAATAAAAAAAAAATTAATGTTTACTTTGGAAATGTAAATGTATCTAGCACCTTTAAAAAATCAGGAAAGAACCATGTTTGAGTCCCAACTCAGTATCCCTTTCTAGTTGTGCAACCATAGGTAAATATGAGCCTGAGTGTTCCCAATGTCTAATTTGAGTGGAAGTAGAGTTCAATTTAATGCTTTCAGATTTAGTTGAACAAAAATTTAGTGCTTTAAGTTGCTACTTTATTCTCTTATACGAAGATAAAAAGAAAAGTTATTTTGTGCTGTTTCCTAATGCTTTGTCTTATCTGAAAATGAAAAAGGCTCTTCTATTATTTTCATTTATCTAGTCACTCATCTCAAACATTCAGTGTCAGCAATCATCTCTATCTCCTCTGACTTTATGACCAGTAAGTTATCAAATCATCAATTACCACATTGTGATCTATTGTATGTCCATGCTTTCCTTTCTATTCCTATTAGCCTCTTATTCAAATCTTTAATATAACTTACATATAGACAATTTAAATAGACTCATAAATATGTTTCTTACTGTTTCTAGGTTGAATCTACATGAACTCATTCCTCCCAAAACCTAAAATCATATTTTAGTTATAGAATTCCCCTACTCAAAAACACTCATACCTTCAGTTCTTGTATAATAAAACCTAAACTTTTGTATTCTGAACAAGGCCTTCTGCAATTTTTTCCTAGCATAACTTTCTGGGATTACTTTACCTCCAGCTCTAAATATTGTTTTCCAAATACCCTCAGGTCCTGTCAGACTGTCCGACAAATGAATCATTAACACTCTTTCCTCTGTGTTTGTTCCAGCAATCCTCCTTTGAATTACTTCCTCTTCCCCTCTAAAAGTCCAAATATTACTCATACTTCCACTTCCACTGCTTTAGACTTCTTTTTTAATTTTCCATCATACCTTTTTTTCCAACAGGAAACTCATCATTGGGGAATTTCATTATGCTGCGAGATTGAATCTTCCTGATACTCACATTTCATCACTATCTTCAACTCCTCTGATTGGACCCTTTAGCTGAAGGGCAGGGGCAGAGGCTCCAGGGACTCTATTTAAAGAAAGATCTCAGCCTAGTTTTTCTCCCCATTTTTTTTTTACCAGCTACACTGTTTTTACACTTCTTTGGAATTTTCCTTCATAGCCTCACAGGAGTACATTTTTCTCTCTTGCCCCACTTACAACTTCTTTTTGTGCATTGTCTTCCCTATTAGATTGTATGCTACTGCAGAGCTAGGACTGGCTTTGTTTTTTATTTTTTTTATCCCCAGCACTTAGCATAATGCCTGGCACTTAACATAATGCCTGGTACATAGTAGTCCCTCAGTAAATATTTATTTACTAACTGGCTGCATTTCAAGTCATAACTTGTTGATGAGACTTTTCTGTGAATCCATTCCACACTAATCCTTTTCTGGACGCTTAGATTAATTTGTTCATACTGTCTATTAGGTACTCATTATCTATTACTAGATGTTGAAGATAAGATAAAAACTACATTATTCTTATAAGACTCTTCTCCTTTCCCCAAAACTACATCACTAACGAGGTAGAAACCATTTCAAATGACAGAGTAATTTTGTATTTTTCTCTGTTCCATGGTTTACCACTGTTAAATAATTTATCACTTTGAGATCAACTTACTTGTGAAGAGCTTCTTTGTATGTAGCCGGGATTATTCTCAGAGATAACACATTTTAACTTCAGAAGTATATTTGAAAGCTTTCCACTTCAAAAGGACTTTATAGGGTTTGAGTTTGACTGGCAAAGCATTCAAGAGCTAAGGTGAGATGTTCACCTAACTACTAATTAGATGACATTATACAATAGATATTAGATAATATCAGTAATATATTCTTTGAAATGAAACAAGAAGGCAAAAAAAAATTGAAGCCAAATGTAAGGAGAGTTAGCATATGGAAAACCTGGGTCCTAGGATGGTATGAAGGCAGGGTTGAAAAGGTTTATACTAAAAGTTCTATAACATTTATTGGATTGTCAATGTATACCTCGTGGTAAGATATGGACGAG
Source organism: Dromiciops gliroides (assembly GCF_019393635.1). Lineage (NCBI taxonomy): Eukaryota > Metazoa > Chordata > Mammalia > Microbiotheria > Microbiotheriidae > Dromiciops > Dromiciops gliroides. The sequence goes on from NC_057862.1 coordinate 553,282,635, forward strand.
GGTCACACAGTATGAGGAATGAATCGTTTGTGATTTGCATTAATTCAATTAAGAGAATAGCCAAATACACAAGAAGAAAAATAAACTAGACCATATTTAAGAATTTTAAAATGTGCCTTTCCACTAGCCTGCTTTTAATCTAACAATCGTCTCCTGAAGCAGGAGTTGGGGCAGTATCTTATTTTTAGGATTTTCCAGGTGTATGTTTCTTGAGAAAAGCTGTTCAACAAATATTTGTGGTAGCTCGTTGATTCACTGATGACTTTGAACCAAAATATATTTGCTCATATTTTTTGCTCCTCTGTCTCATTAATTGAAGGTGAAGACTTATAACAACATGACTTGGCAAAAGTAGTCCTAGTTCTACTATCAATAACCTTTATTAATCTGAAACTCACAACTCATATAATCACTTTCTAGGTATCCTGCTAAAGGTATTCCTGTGTTTTGTAGATCTAGATGTCCTTCATGCCCCTTTCTACCTGAAAGTCTATTAATCTCTCTTTCATTGAACTAAATATGCTTATATATATATATATATATAAACACACATATATTTACGTATATATATGTATATATGCATATATATGTATACAGATAGATAGATAGATAGATAGATAGATAGATAGATAGATAGATAGATAGATAGATAGATAGCCACATCTTGTAGTGGGATGCTGACCTATTTTTTACAATGTTTCTGAAAGGCAAGAAATGGCATCACTCAATAATAATATTTATGGGTTGCATGGTATGGTGGATAAGTGAATGAATTTAGGGACAAAGGACCTAAGTTCTAATACTGACTGATATTTACTACCTATGTTACTTATAAGTTGCTTTTCTCTCTGGGCCTTACTTTTCTTGTGTGTGTGTGTGTGTGTGTGAGAGAGAGAGAGAGAGAGAGAGTGAGAGAGACAGAGAGACAGAGAGACAGAGAGACAGAGAGACAGAGAGACAAAGACAGAGAGAGATGGCTTTAAGGTCATTGTGACATCTATAAACATGACCATGCTATTTTCTTTGAGGGTCAAGAAGTTATGATTGTATTTTCACTAAACAGTCCTAGAAATATAGGACCTAATTCACTGTCATTGCCAACAATTAGAAGCCTGTTTATGTGCTTCTCAACAAAGTTATTAGTTGCCAGAGGACTGACTTTCAACTCTCTGATGCAAAACTGCCATAAGTGACAGCATCAATGAACTTAGAATCAAATATAAGGGTATTCAAAAATAAATAAGAATTGCATCAGAGAAGTACAATAGCTGGGGGGGGGGGGCTAGCATGAGAGGCCTTGTGAAAGAGCTAGCCTGTGACCTGATTTTGAAAAAAAAATAGAGATTTTATGATGCAGATGTGAAGTGGGAAAAAATTCAAAGCATAAGGGATAGCCTGTGTCAAATCTCAGAACTATCTAATGAGGGTTTAACAGAAACCAAAAAAGTAAAGTAGTAGAGTGAATTTCCTGAGACCTTTGATTCAAAAATCATCTGTTCTCAGTTCAATTCACAATGAAGTCAAATTATTATATTACTCCCTGGTTGCTAAGTGAAACACTTAGTGGGAAAGTTAAATCATTCCTTTTCATTTGCGTTACTCCCAAAATGGTCTGCCCACTTGCTCATTCCTTGGAAGTCCACATGGAAAGGCTTTTCTCTCATGTCATTTCTAATTTCCCCTCTGACAGAGTCTTAAAATAGTGAAGGAAGGACCTTTTACCTACTCCTTTGGAACTTAATTAGGATGAGGTTTGTGATAAAAATTTACAACTCATTCAGTTATATGAACCTGAAGCGTAATGATTTTAGGGAGAAAATGGATAGTGTAACGATTGCCCAGAGAGAACATCACATTTTTATCAATAATTAAATGTTTAATTCTCAGTCTTCAACAAATTACAGACTGTATAAATAGTATAGGGACCTGTCTCCTGTTCCATATACTCTAATAATCTTCCTCCTTCCCTCCAAGAATTGATTGAATACTCTATATGATAATGGTAGTTTTGGAACTATGAAACTCCCACCAACTTTGGTAGTGAAGATAGCTGCAAGAGGACCAGTGTGCACATTTATCTTTATCTCTCTAGCTGTGTCTGTCTGTCTGTCTGTCTGTCTGTCTATCTATCTATCTATCTATGTGTTGTGTGGGACAAGGCCAACATAGATAACCTCAGGGAGAGATGGAAAAAGTTTGACAGCAACATATCTTGAAAAATTTTCTAGTTGTAGAAAAATAAACCTTTTAAATCAGGTCATTTTGAAGGCAAAATCTGTGTAAATGAGAGCTGGTCAAATGGTCTACTCTGTATAAATGCAGAAAGAAGAGAACAGATAGAGAAGTTTAATATCTGAGATAAAAAGTAAATTAATTTTTGTGATAGATATTATTACTGCTATCAATGTTTCTACTTATTGTATGTGACAATTCCTTTTTTTTTTTAGGCAATTGGGATTAAGTGACTTGCCCAGGGTCACACAGCTAGTAAGTATCAAGTGTCTGAAGCCAGATTTGAACTCAGGTACTCCTGAATCCAGGGCCGGTGCTTTAACCACTGCGTCATCTAGCTGCCCCTGTATGTGACAATTTCAATAAAGAGGCCTATACATTTCACATAATTTCTTCATGGATGGGTGTATAGGATATTTATTCTTTTTTCTAAAGACTTTCATAATCAGTACCATTACTTCTCAGCCATGCTTGTACATGTATGTATATACTGTGTTTGTGAGTTTTAATCTCACAAAATGAAATTATTTGCAAGATTCAGAGATATTTAATGGTTTGTTGTACTTAGTTTCCATCAAGGGCTGAAATCAAACCCAGTACTCTACACTTATTGTGTTATCATGGATGTCACTTAAGTAGTCTGTGACTCAGTTTACTCATCTGGAAAACAAGGATAATTATATGTCAATAACAACAACAAAACAGCAACAATAATAGGTAACGTGAACTTTAAAATTTAATTAGTTCTAGGGTTTTTGTTGTTGTTGTTTTGTTTCATTTTGTTTTGTGGAGCAATGAGGATTAAGTCACTTGCCCAGGTTCACATAGCTAGTAAGTGTCAAGTTTCTTCAGATGGATTTGAACTCAGGTCCTTTTGAATCCACGGCCAGTGGTTTATCCACTGTACCACCTAACTGCCCCCTCTAGGCTTGTTTTGAGTTTGAAGTGAAGTAATTGCAAAGTACTTTGAAAACCTGAAAATTAAATATAAATATTAAGTAAAATTTCCCTTTCCACCAGATGTAGGTGTGTGTGTCTATATACACATAAATACAAATGTGTTAAAATATGTGTATACATGTGTTTATGTGGTTGTGATTTCACATGTACAAGTACACAAGAAGTATTTAAGTGTAATATAATGGCTCCCATTTTATAACATCTCATGGTTTGTAAAGAACCATTATATTAATCTTTTTGAGATTCAAAATAATTTTATGAGGTAAGTGTGAGGAATGGGCAAAGACCTCTTCAAAATAAGTTCTTTCAGAGGTTGCTTTTCTATAAGAAAAGACCTTTATTGCATTCTCATGAGAATGGGCATACACAGAAAGATAAGCAATAGGTGAGTGAGTGCCAATGCTGAGAGGGCTCAGCCTGTATTTATCCTGAGCCTGACTTGGTAAGTCCTTCCCCTGCTAGGCTCAGATTCACATTCTTCCCAGAAGAGTTGTAACTAAATCCTCCTTGATTTGTTACCCCTTCCCTACACATACACCAGCATGCAATCCATGATCAAAAATGGAGAGGAGTGAGCAGCTAGGTGGAGCAGTGGATAAAGTCCTTAAAGTCACTTAACCCTCATTTCCCTGCCAAAAAAAAAAGAAAGAAAGAAAGAAAGAAAGAAAGAAAGAAAGAAAGAAAGAAAGAAAGAAAGAAAAAAGGAAAAAAAGGGAAAAAATAGGATATAAAATTTAGACAGGAGAGGAGGAATTAATATCCATAAGTCTATTAAGCTAGTTCAGTAGTGACTATGGTTGAACTTTTACCTATTTTTAATAGAGCAATGGCAAGAGTCAGCTCAAACTGGTTCTTATCTCTAGCCCTGAAAAACTTACTTTTCTCTTCCTTGCGTTGATGTAGCTCACTAGATAATTTTGCCTTGATGTTCCCTATATGGGTATGCTTTTCCCTGAGAAGATTCTACCATGTATCATATTACTGTTTCCCACATAAGTATTACACATATTATAATCTCCATTTTATAGCTGAGAAAAATGGCTCTGAAATGTTGTGACATGCAAACCTAGTGAGGTAAAAAAAATATGAAAGTTTTTTAACAGTCGGTTAGGATACCTGAAAGACTCCAGTTTTTGAAGGACCATCCTTTTGGGGAGGAGACCAACAGTCCACCTGCTGCACATGTCAGACTGCCTGCTATGGACTCAACTTCCGGGGTGGAGAGAACGGAAGTGGGGCTTTTTCCTGCTCCGCGGGTCTCGTGGCTGCACTGCACAGACAGAAGCGGATGGGAGTTTGACTCGGCCCGGCTCTCGGTTAACAGCACGCGCTTGACTCGGTCTCTCTCCCCAAAAGTGGCCTTGGGTTTTTGGTGAGTTTTATCCAGAATATAGACTAAGCCTAGACTTGAGACGATTTGTATTGTATTTCTACTTTCCTATCCTTCTAATCAACATCACCTTGTGACTACCATACAATAAAGGCTCTATCTAGAAAACCAGAAGCTTCTTCCATTTACTAGTCTGGGAGATAAATTAAGGGAAAGGTTAAGTAGGGAAGATTTATGATCTAATATTTATCTTTTTATCTCACACTAGTCACATAAAAAGTATGTCAGAAGCTGGATTTTAACCCATTATATATTTCCACAGCTCTAGATACATGATCCCACAATACATGTTATATGTATATACACAAATTTGTCATTATAAAGCAGCAAGTTTCATTTTTATCTGTGGCTTGTGAAAACAGTTTCAGGAATGCATCAAACCCTTTGCCTGTGCAAGTCCATTATTACTTCATATCCTTGCACTTATGCAGAAAGAGAAGTGTAGGTAAATCAATATTAATGTAGTTTCTATCTCTACATATTGTGTGCTAAGGTATATTTTCCCTCCATGAGGACAGTTATACATTAAAACCATTGTGATCTAATCAAAGCTTTAGTTGATCAAGTATTTCAGAAAAATTAAGATAAATTTCCTTAGCACTTATACTATTCAGGATTGAATTGAGATTATGTGCCTTTGCATAGTAGAAAAAAATGATTTACAAAGGACAAACAATTACTTTTGTTCATATCATATGATGAAAAATGACTGTACCAAAACTCTCACTGTTTAATCAGTTCCACCTCACATACCATACTTATTTTCCAGATGTGCCTTATATTTCTCCTGCACAACACCAAGTGATATACTCTCTGTTAACAAACTAAAAAGCTCTGCCAGAAAAAAAAGAAAGAAAAGAAAAGAAACCTTCCAGACTGCTCAATACAGAGACATGGGACCTTCATGTTGTCATGTCCAGTGATAAGAATAATAATGATAACAACAGCTGACATTTCTGGAGATTTAACATTTAATCTAGCCATATATATACACACACACACACACACACACACACACATGATATATGTGATATATATGATACATATATATACATATATGAGATATATGTATGTGTGTGTGTGTGTATATATATATATATATATATATATATATATATATATATATATATATATATATATATATATATATATATATATATATGAGATGCCCTGTTCCTGCAACAGTGCACAGGCAAGATATCCTCCCCCAAGCCAATAATAGAAGAGCAGATATGGATGGGATCATTGAAATCTGCCCACAAAGTCAGAAAGTTGCACAATTTCATGGGTATGTGTGTGGGAGAAGGTATTAAGTATTTCCATATTGACTACTATGTGACAGGCACCATGCTAAGTGCTTTACAAATATCGTCTCATTTAATCTTCACAACACATTTTATCCACATTTTACAGCTGAAGAGACAGACAAACAGAGGTGAAGTGGCTATTAATAATGATGATGATGATGATAGCTAACACTTATATAGTACTTACTATGTGGTAGACACTGTGCTAAGCACTTTACAATTATTATTTTACTTGATCCTCACAAGTACCCTGGGAGGTAGGTGTTATTATTATGCTCATTTGCCAGGTGTGGAAACTGAAGAAAAGAAGGTTAAATGACTTGACTAGAATCACACAGCTAGTAATTGCCTAAGACCAAATTTGAATTCATGTCCTACTCATTGTAGGCCCAGTGTTCTACCCTCTGTACCACCTATGCACTATGAACCACATGGTCCTACTTATGCTTTACAACTACAAAGCCATAAGATTTCTACTGTAATAAGTGTGTCCAAAATCTCATTGTTAGCATTAGAGAAGATCTTAATGGCAGGATCTCATAAGTTAAATTAACTGCCTTCAACCAAATATGGAAAGGAATTAGACAAGAATATGTCCCAAATGATATGATGAGCAACTTTCCACCCAACTGAGAACTGTAGCCCATACCAGTCCCTGATTAATCCTGGCTCTACTCATACCCTTGGATAAAACCAGGAGATCGCATATCATCACCAGGAATATAGAAATAACCTCCTGAGTTGGCATGTGGATATCTTGCTAATAATATGTAAGAGAATGTAGACTGTAGGAAAACTCTGACTACATACTCGAGTACATCTAACAGAAGTAGCTGTTAAGCTTACTGGAACCGAGTTTAGACAATAATGGGGAAGAAGAGTAGCAACTAAGCAACATTAGCATAGGAAACAAGCTCTGTGGTCTCCCAGTGTAACCAGTATAAGGCCAGTGATATGTGTAGCTCTCTATACAGAGAAAAGAAGAGGGATCTCTGAAGAAAGCACCAGGTTGGTTCTAAACCCACAAAGAGGGACATTGCAAACATCAAGGAGCAACAGGGACCAAGGTGGGAGTGGTTCTAACTTTATATTCCAGGGCTCTGGGGTCTTTAAAGCTTTCTTCTGAATGATTAAAATTGCTCTGGCTTTGAGACACCAGAGAATTCCCTGGAAATTCACTGCTCCAATCTCAAGTAGGGGAGGGGTGGGGGGATGCTTGCCCTGAAAGGAGGAAGTCAGCATAGTTAAATAGATGACTCAAAGCATGACCAAAGAAGGCCTACACTGCTCACAGGAAAACATAGCAGGGGTTAGTAGAGCCTGGCCCTTGAACAAAGCCTGAATTCAGGAAATAAAGTTGGAAAGATAACTAGCCCCCTCAAAAATTATCATTATCAGACATTATTAGACATACAGAGATCCTGCAAAAGTAATATAATTCCTTAAAAACATAAACTAAAATTCAGATTAATAATTTTTAGAATTCCTTAAAAACACAGATTCAAAGAAAAATGGATTTTTCACAAGGTCTACATGAATGCTTAGAAGAAATGAAAAAATGAAACAAAAAACAAATAAAGGCTATGAGGAAAGAGATTAATGAACTTGGAAGAGAAAGTAATAATGCTTACCAGAGTAAAGGATTACTTAAAAACTAGGGTAGAAAAAATAGAGATCAATGATTCTATGAGAAAATGACTAGAAAACTTTTAAATAATAGGTAAATAGAAGAAAGACCAAAGATATGTGATTAAAAAAACTGACCTGCAAAATAGTTCGAGGAGAATAATAAATGAAAACTGCCCAGATCTATTAGAACCAGGGGGTAAAGTAAAAACAGATAAAAATCCACCAATAACCTCCTGAAAGAATCACACCAAAGGACAGTCTGAGGACTGCCATGGACAAAATCCAGATCTCATGTTAAAAATCAAATAACACCCCCCCCCCAAAAAAAACTATTGCAATTGTACAGAAAGAAATATTTCAATTATCAAGGAAACACGTTCCCCATCCAAAAAAAATCTGGCAACTTACGCTGCAAATGAAAGAAAAACTTGGAAGAAAATATTCCAAAAAGCAACAGAAAGGTTTACAAGCAAGGATAACTTACCCTGCAAAGCTCAGTATAATCCTATAGGAGGAAACTTGGAATTTTCATGGAATAGGAGACCTTCAAGAATTTCTGATTAAAAGATCAAAGCTAAGTAGGAATTTTCCAATGAAAATAGAAGAGTCAAGATCAATCTAGAAAAGGAAAATATATTTGAGCAATTTCAAGGAAAAGTAAGACAATGTATTGTTGATAGTATAATGGGTAGGGGGGGAAAGAAATGTTCTTTCAGAATCTTAATATACCAAGGTTATTGAGAAAGATGAAGAAAGAAAACATATAAGATCTGGTATAGAGGATTAAACTAGGTCTGATCTAAGTTTTGTGAGGGGGAATAGAGTAGATAGTGAAAAAAATACACAAGTGCAGGAAGGAAGAAAGAATGGAACTTGTATTTCACATAATGGAGGTATATGAGAAAAATATGGAGTGAGCAGCCATAGCTGAACCTCATCCTTATCTAAAACAGAAAAATGAGACTTGAACACACCCATGGTTTTATGTAGAAATGTTTCAAACTCAACAAGGAAACATAGGCATAGAAAAGATGAGTGAAACAAGAAAGCATTTTCGCTGGCTTTCCCCATGCCTAGAAGGCACACGTGCGCTCGCTCGCTTGCTCACTCGCTCTCTCTCTCTCTCTCTCTCTCTCTCTCTCTCTCTCTCTCTCTCTCTCTCCCCCTGCAAATCTGGCTACTGAGTCCCTTGGTATCCTTTAAGTCCCAACTAAAACTCATCTTTTACAAGGAGCTTTTCACAGTTCCTCTGTACTTTAATGCTTTCCTTCCATTAATCATTTCCTGTTTGTCCTTCATATGACTTGCTTTATATTTGTGTGTGTGTGTGTGTTTGTGTGTGTTGTCTGCTTATTAAGTTATATGTTCCTTGATTGCAGGGATTGTCTTTTTGTATCCCTAGTGCTTAGCACAGTGCCTTTTACATAGCAAGAGCTTACTAAATGTTTATTGATTGATTTATAATCCATAGAAAGGAGTAGTACTAAACACACAAAAATGTTTTTTGTGTCTAGATGGTAGGATTAAAAGGAAAACAAAGAAAAGCATATAAGAATCTACAGGCATGCTCATCAATTGAGGAATGAATGAACACTTCATATATAAATGTAACAGAATTTAATAACAGCATAAGGAAGGACCAACAAGATAATTGTAAAGAATTTTGGGCAAAATGAACTGATGCAGAGTGAAGTGATTAATCAGAAGCAACTGAATATTTTTTATAAGGACGATAACATTATGAAGAAAATTAACTTTGAACGCTTTAAAAATTCTAACCAAAAAATGACCAACTCTGTCTCCAGATGACATGATAAAGCATGTATTCTTTCTCCTGGTAGAGAATTGGTGGATATAATGAGCAGAAAGAAATATTTTCAGACATGGCAAACATAAGGAATCATTTTTCTGGATTGTGTTTATTTGTACAAATGTTTTTTTTTTTAATTTCTTCTTTTTTTTGAGGGGGATTGAGAGGAAGAGGGAGGATTGACCATGCTGATTTTTTTAAAGAAAACAGATGAAGCATTTTTTAAATACACAGAAGGGAACATGAAGAAGCACAAACAGGATAATTCTGAAAGTGAGGTATCTGGAATCGAGGTGGACATTTTTATAAATAATTCCTTCCTATTCTGCTGCACATATCAAATGGTATTTTTTTGGTTTTTAATTCAAATTTCAATAGATAGATAAATAAAGGATTAAATAGATAGATAGGGAGACAAAAGAATGGATGGATGGATAGATGGATAGATAGATAGATAGATAATAAAGAAGAAAAACAGGGGGTAGCTAGCTGGCACAGTGGATAAAGCCCCAGCCCTGGATTCAGGAGGACCTGAGTTCAAATCTGGCCTTAGACTCTTGATACTTACTAGCTGTGTGATCCTGGGCAAGTCACTTAAACCCCATCGCCCCCCCCCAAAAAAAAAAAGAAGGAAAAAAAGAAAAAAGAAGAAGAAAAACAGATACTAGACAGGGGCTGTAACCATTGCTTCTCCTTGGCACAGGCTAAAGTGCCAAGGCTATGGCCTGACTTGGTTGGAGTGAAAGAATTATATTAATAAAGTCTCAGATACCAAGGGCCAAAAGAAGGAAGTGGGGCATATGAAACTTAATAGAGCACTTTGAAAGAAGTTAACACAAAATACTAAGAAAATGTGAACCAAGACAGCAGCTATATCCAGGGACTTGAAAGTAGCTTAGCAATGTACCTGCCAGAAAATCCAAGAGAAAGAGAGCAAAATTATAGTTAGGCTAGAGTTAACTGGTCATACACATACATTTGGGCTATCCTAGTGCATAAACTGTATTGATTTCTTTTAAAAATCCTCCTGTGGGACATTTTATCTCATGGTTCTTATTTCTACAAATGGGGTTCAGTTCTGGATGGTGTTTGCTCATTGTTTCAGGAAACAGTGGCATATGAGTGGCACTGCAGATATGATACATTTGCTTGCAATTTCTGATTCAAAAAAATAATAGGAATAAAGAAGAAAGCCTGGGGTCACTGGAGAATGTAGTTTATTCTTTGACACTTGATTCTAGGTGTAAAAAATACTTTACTTATCCATCTCCAGCCTCCTGAATCACGTTTGATTGATGGTCAAAGATTTATACATTATAGAAAGAGCAAATAATAAGAATGGAAGAGAAAGTAGTCATGGGGCTTTAGCAAGAAGATGATGCCTAGAATCCTATTTCTGATGATTACTAAGAATATGGTCACGGTCAAGTAAATTCTCCCTGTGTAAGGCCTTAGTTTTTTCATTTATAAAATGAGGAGGTTGGACTAGGTGGCCTCTGAGGTTTTCTCCAGCTCTAGAACTTTGATATTATAACCCTTGGGTGTGAAGAAAATCACAATGAGAATCAGTACCCTCCTCCTTAAAACTAGTGTTTTGAATTTTCATTATATCATAGGCATAAGTATTTCTATTCAAAGTAGCGTACTTAACAATGAAAACTCAGAGAAACCTTACTCAGAGTTATAGGATTTACAGGTCAATCAGCATCTGATGTAGCAACACTAAGCCTTATTGAGATTTTATGGAAATGAGGAGGGGAGGTTGGAGAGAAAAAAGTAAAAAAGACTGTTCCTGTGTAATTTCTAAACACTGAAAGAGCACCATGCAAAGCAAACCATATGGTGTGGGTGAAAATAACAGTGGACTGGATATTTGGGGAACTGGATGATCCTTCAATAGGTATTTTACTGGGGGCAGCTAGGTGGCGAAGTAGATAGAGCACCAGCCCTGGATTCAGGAGGACCTGAGTTCAAATCTGGCCTCAGACACTTGACACTTACTAGCTGTGTGACCTTGGGCAAGTCACTTAACCCTCATTGCCCTGCCCTCCCCCCCCAAAAAAAAGAATAGGTATTTTACATCTTCTGAACTCAGTTTTCTAAACTTTAAAATGAAGGGATTGGACTTGGTGATTTATAAGATCACTTTCAGCTCTAATATAATCTGATTCTTACCACCCCAGTTTCCATTTGTGAAGCACTTTCAACTAATTCTTTCATAAGCTAGGAACAAGAGGAAGGTAATGGAGAAATTCAAAGTGATCAAGAATATAAGTCACAAGAGAGGAAAAAAGTTCTACTTTCTGTGTTCTAGAACTTTTACTGTTCCTAAAGGTGAGGAAACCTAGAACTATTTAAGAATAATGCGTAATTGTATAATTGAAATCATACTGCTAGATTTCTCAGTGAGTGAGGGAGAGGCTGGAGAGATAATTTGGAAGTCAAATTTAAAAATAAATGTTAAAATAAAGCATAATTACTTTTAAAAACAGTAATAACTTGTGATAACTATATAAACTTTTGAATATGTATTTGCTTCTTTATTTTTCTTGATCAAAAATCAATGAAATATCAGAATGGGACCATCTGATCATAAACTGAGATAAGGAAACTACCTTCTTCCAAGAAGGTAGTTCTTTCTTAAAAGAAAGAAAGAAAAATCGTAGTGATGTAATGATTTTTTTCCCCTAGGAGAAAAGATTGTGGCCACATTCAGAAAGACAAGACAATTGATCTGTTGAGCCATAAAGTAACAGCTGCTGCAGCCAATAGCCCTGAACAAGGTACAGCCAACTCTTCTCTAGCTCTAGAATGTGTCTGTGGAAAACAAGTTAGACCAGGATTCATATTCAGATTCAGATTCAGATTCAGATTCAGATTCAGATTCAGATTCAGATTCATTCTCTCTCTCTCTCTGTCCCTCTCTCTCCCTATTTCCCCCTTCCTCTACCTCTCCCTCTCCCTTTTCTTGATGGTCTTATGAAAATGGACAGCAAAAAAGCCATCTGAAATCTCATACAGGACTGAACAGTTTAGCTTTGTGGTAGTATGATCATTTCACTGTTTTTCCTATGTAGCTATGAATTCTTCCCCTGTGCTATGTGCAATCCTGAGAAGAGCCTAATACAGTGAGATATACTGTAAGCCACTATAGGTACTTGTTGACTAGTTATTTCAGCCATATAAATACTCTCTGTGACCCCATTTGGGGTTTTCTTGGCAAAGATACTGGAGTGGTTTGGCATTTCAATCTCCAGGTCATTTTACAGATGAAGACTGAGACAAAGAGTGTTAAGTTATTTGCCCAGGGTAACAGGGTTAGTAAGAGTCTGAGGCCAGATTTGAACTCAGGAAGAAGAGCCTTCCTGACTGCAACCCAGTGCTGTATCCACTGAGCCACTTGGCATACATCAAAGGCCTGGGCAGGAACAACCTTGTGTCATGAAGTCAGTTATATATTTGTCTATGACAATACTTTCTGATCTCTTTTTTTTTAATCCAAGTCATATATATGCCAGAAGCCATGGGACCTAGACATTTAGAGATTGTGGGACTCTTATTTATCTCAACCCTAAATCAAAATATTTTAGGTTTTCTTGTTTTTCTTTTTTTGGTGGTTTTTTTGAATAGAATTTTATTTTCCAAAATATATGTAAAAACAAATTTTGGGGCAGCTAGGTGACGCAGTGGATAGAGCACCGGCCCTGGAGTCAGGAGTACCTGGGTTCAAATCCGACCTCAGACACTTAGCACTTACTAGCTGTGTGACCCTGGGCAAGTCACTTAACCCCAATTGCCTCACTAAAAAAAAAAAAAAAAAAAAATTTAACATCAATTTAAAAAAAAATTGTTCCAACTTCTCTTCCTCCTCCATTCCCACTCCCCACCCACTAAAACTCAAGCATTTCAAAATAAGTTATACATGAGTAGTCATGGAAAACATTCCCATATTAGCTAGGTTGTGAGAGAAAACGGTCAAAAAACTCCCAAAACTTCAGACTGAGGAATTGCCAAAGAGAAAAAATTTTCTTGTTTTTCTTAATAAGTTTGTTTGCCTTTCAATATGGGATTCATTCAATTCAATTAAGCAAAAAAATATTAAACATGCTTTTTGTTCAGTTCATATTTTAAACAATGGGGAAACAGAAAAAAATATATCATTCCCAATTTCAAGCAGATTTATAATCTAATAGAGAAGTAAAACAAATACACAAACAGCTATAATACAGGTTACAACTTTAGTGCCTAAGAAAGGTGAAGAGAGTGTTATAGGAGATCTAAAGAGAGACAAATCAGTTGTATCTGTGGAAAATCAGGGAAGGTTTTCCCTTTCTTTTGTTTTACATGTCAGCCCAGGAAACCGGGTGTACCAAACAAAGCAAATAATTAGCCCTAAGATTAGGAAGATAAATGTTATCATAATACATGAGATTAGTCATGTTCTTCACTGTTTAAATTAAGTGAACTCAAGGCCATCTGGTAGAACAAATGCTAGAAAAATAATTTCCTTTACAGTGTTTCAAAAAGTATTCAGCCAGGCTTTGAAGACAAGTACACTAACTCCCATTACAATCCATCCCATTTTTGGTTATCTTCAAACATTAGGAAATGTGTCCTTATATACAGCAAAAATATCCTGGTCTGCAACTTCTCTACCACTTACACTAATTTTCTATTATGAATAGCAGAATATAAGGACTTTGGAGGGGGCATTGAGTCTATTTCTTCACCATCAATATCATACAGAGAATAGAAGATGGGATGGTATTTAATAAATTCTATGTCTTTTCTTTAGACTTCAATTGCTTCAGATTTGTGTACTTCAGGTTCTTCTTTGGCATTGAACAACATTGACTTCCCTTCAGGCTGAATCTCACCAAAAGAAGAGAGGAAGGTAGAACAGAGAAAAAAGAGACAAACAGACAGAAAGAGACAGAGACAGAGACAAATAGACATACAAACATGACAGAGAGAGACAGAGATAAAAAGAGAAACAGAGTTATTGAGAGACAGGAGAAATTGCTGGCACAAATACATCCAAATGTATCAATATAATGGAAATTGAAACTTATTGATTAACTTTGAAATATATGATAGAAACTTTTTTTTAAATACAGCAATGTATTTCTGTTATTAAAAGAACTGAGGGTGATGCATTATCATAATCTCTTTGAAGAGAGGTGGCAGACGAAGTTCAGATTGAGTAAGACATGACCATTGTGTTGATTAGCTCCAATCAACTGTATGTATTTACTTCAAAGGAGTGTTCTATTGTGAGGGGGTTGTTAGACTTTGGGAACCGATAATGATCATTTTAAGAACATCAATGAACACTTTCAAAAGAAAATGAGGGAGCATCTAGGTAGCACAGTGGATAAAGCACCAGCCTTGGATTCAGAAGGACCTGAGTTCAAATCCAGCTTCAGACAACTTGACACTTACTAGCTGTGTGACCCTGGGAAAGTCACAACCCCAATTGCCTCACCAAAAAAACCCCCAAAACCAACAAAAAACCCCTAAATAAACAAACAAACAAAAAAAGAAAATGAAGAAAAAGCAATGAATTAGTTCTCTAAAAGTTGGGACTACCATTACAAAAGGCAACCTAGATTCCAAAGTCCTTTGAGAGCAGGGGTTCTTAATAGAAGGCCAATGGACTTTTTTTTTCAATTATGTAAAACAATTCCATATTGGCCATTTTGTATAAGGAGACTCAAATAAAAGAAAAAAATGAAAGTGAAAAATAGCGTTTCACTCTATGTACAATCAACATCAGTTCTTTCTCTGGAGGTGAATTGTATACTTCATTACTAGTCCTTGGGGATTGTCTTGGACCATTACATTACTGAAAATAAATGCCATTCACAATTCTTCATCAAACAATATTGCTGTCACTGTGTACAACCTTCTCCTGGTACTATTCACTTCACTATAGTTCACATAAATCTTTCCAGGCCTTTCTGGAATTACCATGCTTGTCATTTCTTATACCACCATTTCATTACAATCATATACAATATTTGTTTAGCTATTCCCCAACTGATGAGCATCCCTTTCTAATTCTTAGCCTCCACAAAAAGAGCTACTATAAATATTTTGGTACAAATAGGTCGTTTTATCTTTTGGGGGATGTCTTTGGGATAGAAACCTAACAGTGATATTTCTGGATCAAAGGGTATGTACACCTTGATAACCCTTTGGACATAGTTCCAAATTGACTTCCAGAATGGTTGGATCAGTTCAGAACTCTACCAGCAGTGAATTCGTGTGCCAGTTTTCCCACGCCCCCTCCAGTATCCGTGACTTGTTTTTAAAATATATTGGACAATATGATTGATTTTTTTTTAATCCTGTGAGTTTTATTTTATTCATTTAAAAACACTAAGGGGCCTATATGTTTTACCTATTGCAAAGTTATCAAGGACACAAAAAAGTTAAAAACAACATGGAAATTGTCTATTCCATCTTCCATGATCTCTACTATTCTTTGTTAACAACTTTACAACTAGTTCTACCTGAGAAAGGTATCCTTACTTCTGACATCACTTGAGTGAGTCATTTAAACTTCACAGTCCTCATTTTCCTTAACTGACAAATAAGGGAGTTATTCTAGATCACCTCTGAAGGTTTTCAGGCAATGATTCTTCCTTTCTCTTCTTTTTTAACTGATATTTTAAATTTAGACCACATATTCACTTGAATTTTGTGAGTGGTGTAAATTATGAATTTACATCTGATTTCTGCCAAATTTGTCATTTTATGAATGTTCTTGATAAAGTCACCCTGATTTTGTGTGATTAAAAAACCCAAAAAACCTCCTTTTTAGTAACCATTCCTTTAGTTATATGCAACTATTTGGGTGGGGGGGGGAATTAAGGTTTTTTGAACTCCTGTGTTTTTTGTTTCCTGAAAATTAAGATTACATTTTTACCCTTCTGGGTCCTTTAATATTCCTGTTCTCTACAATTGCAAAGATCACTGAAAGTTATTGAGCATAACATCAATCTGTCAAATGGCTTAAGAAGCAAATAATGTAATCATTCAGGTGTACAGAGAATTATATAAATTATAAAGGCATGAAGCTCCTGCATATATAATATGACTTTTAAAGTTAATAAACAAATCAAATATTGAGTCACATAGAACTTTTTATTAAGGATAATAATCAAGGATAAAAATCAAAGACCTGAAAAATTCAATTAACAAGCATTTATTGAGTATCTACCATGTGTGTATATATATGTGTAACACATATATATATAATGTATATACACATACATACACAAATATATGTATATGTATGTACACACAATTACTAAGTATCTACCATGTATATATGTGTATATATAAATATATATATATATGTGCGTAAAGATATATATGCATATATTTCCACAGACATACATATGCATGAATATACACTCACATACACATATATGTGTGTATCATATGACACGACAAAGCCAAAGCAGTCTGCGTCCTCAATGCACTTATAGTTAATTTAGGGCAGCTAAATGGTACAGTAGAGAGAGAATTGGTCTTGGAGTCAGGATTACCTGAGTCTCACTTCTACCTTGGATATTCGTTCACTATTAGGCTCTGGACAAGTCACTTAATCTCTGTCTGCTTTAGTTTTCTTAGCTGCAAAATGAGGGTAAATGATAGAACCTACCTGTTAAAGATGGAAGAATTAAATGAGATAATAGTTGTAATATGCTTGTTGTTTTTTTAAAACATTTTCAGTTGTGTCTGATTCTTTTTGATACCATTTGAAGTTTTCTTGGTAAAGTTACTGGAGTGGTTTGCCATTTCCTTCTCCAGTTTATTTTACTGATGAGAACCTAAGGCTAACAGGGTTAAGTGACTTGCCCAGGGTCACATAGCTAGTAAATATCTGAGGCCAGATTTGAACTTATGAAGATGAGTCTTCCTGATTCCAAGCCCAATGCTCTATCTATGCCACCCAAATGCCCTATTAGAAATCGGAATTGTCCAAAAATGGAAGTGGGCTGCTCAGTATATTATGGACTTCCTTTATATCAGTGTCTCCAAGTTGGCAACATATCTAATGGTCAGTTATATTATAGAGGGTAGTCTTCCTCAGTTAGGCTAGAGGGCCTCTAGTGTCCCAGATTCTGTGATTAAATTTCTTTTGATTTTATGTGGATGGAGATACTTTTAGAAAGGGAAGGATTTTAAGAGATAGACTGCCCACTCTTCCCTTCCACATCCTCTCTGCAAGTCTTTGCTCATACCTGATCATCCCACATACTTCCTGAATGCTAAACTGGGAATGTTTCTGACAGGTTGGGAAAAGTTTAAGATATTCCCAGAATCATTTAAAATCCTGTTGTGATTCATATGACTTAGAGAACTGCAATTCCCAGAGCAATTTTATTTGGTCTCATCAAATGTTAATTTCCTGGGATGCTGATGCCCTTGATGCACAGCTTTGTCTAACTATCCCCAATGAATTGTAATGTAGAGATGTCTGGTCTCTTGTCTTTTTTCCCTTCATTATATGCCTCAATCACAAATAGGATGCTATTGCTGGGATTTTTTTTATCCGTCACTTCTTTCCCCTTTTTAAATATTTTATTATTTTCCAGTTACATTTAGATATAATTTTCCACATTTGTTTTTATAAGATTTCTAGTTTCGAATCTTTCTCCATCCCTTCCCTACTTCTCCCCTCCCAAAGATAGCAAGTAATCTGATATAGGTTACACATGTACAATCACACCAAACAGATTTCTGATTAGTCATGTAATGAGAGAAGAATCAGAGCAAAAAGGAAAAACAACATAAACAATAGAAATGGCATGGTTCAATCTGCATCTAGATACAAAAATTCTTTTTATTTTTGGATTTGGAGGGCACCCTCCAACAGGAGTCCCTTGGAACTATCCTGGACCATTGCACTGCTGAAAAGAATCAAGTCTATGACAGTTGATCAACACACAATATTGTTGATACTGTGAGAATTGTACTGACACCTCCTGCTGGGAGAGATACTGCAGGGACTTGTAAACCGTGTGACTTTAGCATCCAGAAAATACCACCTGTTAGTTGTGTCAATCAGTGCTATCAACCAATTAGCTTGGAGGTGTGTGTGTGGACAGCCCTGTTTCCTGTTTCACAACAGGCTTCTGGGAGAAGCCCCTGAAGAGGGCTTTTTTTTTTCCAGGGAAAGACTTTGGCTGGGCAGCAGAGAAAGGCAGGGTAGGGAGAGCAAGCAAATTTCAAACTTGATCCATATGTTTATTTTTACTAACCCCTAATATACTTTAATAAATACTTAATGCCCCAAAATTGGTGCTATATATTTTCTAATTTAAGGCAAACAAGCATTAGATTTTAGACATAATAGCTAGAATTTTAGGCCCTTAAAATACTGCGTACAACTGTTCTGGTTCTGCTTATCTCACTCATTATCGGTTCATACAAGTCCCTCCAGGTTTCTCTGAAATCCGCCTGCTCATCATTTTTCATAGCACAATAGAATTCCATTATATTCATATACCACAACTTGTTCAGCCATTTCCCAATTCATGGGCAACCCCTCAATTTCCAGTTCCTTGCCACCACAAAAAGAGCATCTATAAATATTTTTGGACATGTGGTTTCTTTTCCCCATTTTATGATCTCTTTGGGAAAAAGTCCTAATAGTGGTATTGCTGTGTCAAAGGGTATGCAAAGCTTTATAGGCCTTTTGGCATAGTTCCAAACTCCTCTCCAGAATGGTTGGATCAGTTCATAGCTCCACCAACAATGCATTAGTGTTCCAATTTTTCCACAGCTTCTCCAACATTTATTATTTTCCTTTTTTGTCATATTAGCCAATCTGATAGCTGTCAGGTGGTACCTCAGAGTTGTTTTAATTTGCATCTCTCTAATGAATAGTGATTTAGAGTATTTTTTCATATAGCAATACATAGCTTTGATTTCTTCATCAGAAAACTGCCTCTTCATATCCTTTGACAATTTCTTAATTGGGGAATGACTTGCATTTTTATAAATTTGATTTAGTTCCTGATATATTTTAGAAATGTCTTTTGTCAGAAGTACTGGCTATAATTTTTTTCCCCAGTTTTCTGTCTCCCTTCTAATTTTAGATGCATTGCTTCTGTTTCTGAAAAATCTTTTAATTTACTGTAGTCAAAATCATCCATTTTGCATTTTATACTATTCTTTATTTCTTGTTTGGTCATAAACTGTTCTCCTTTCCAAATATCTGAGAGGTAAACTATTCCTTCCTCTCCTAATTTACCTGTGGTATCACCTTTTATGTCTGAATCATGTACCCATTTTGACCTTAATTTTAGTATAAGGTGTAAGATGTTGGTCTATGCCTAGTTTCTGCCATACTTTCTTCCAGTTTTCCCAGCAGGTTTTGTCAAATACTGAATTCCTATTCCCGAATCTGGAGTCTTTGTGTTTATCAAACAGTACATTATTAAAGTCATTTACTATTGTGTCTCCTGTGCCTAACCTATTCCATTGATCCTCCACTCTATTTCTAAGCCTGTACCAGATAGTTTTGATGTCTGCTACTTTATAGTAAGGCTTCGTTTTTATATAGCTAACCCACCTTCCTGTGCATTTTTTCATTATTTCCCTTGATATCCTTTACATTTTGTTTTTCCAGATGATGTTATTATTTTCTGTAGGTCTATAAAATAACTTATAGGTAGTCTGATTGGTATGGCACTGAATGTATAAATTAATTTAGGTAGAATTGTCATTTTTTATTATATCAGCTTGGCCTATCCATGAGCAATTGATATATTTCCAATTATTTAGATCTAATTTGATTTGTGTGAAAAGTGTTTTGTAATTGTGTTCATAGAGTTCCTGGGTTCGTCTTTGCAAGTAGATTGCCAAGTATTTTATATTGTCTGCCATTACTTTAAATGGAATTTCTCTTTGGATCTCTTGCTACTGGACTTTGTTGGTCATGTATAGAAATGCTGATGATTTATTTTATATCCTGCTACTTTGCTAAAGTTGTTAATTGATTCTCTAGGATTCTCTAAGTATACCATCATATCATCTGCAAAGAGTGAAAGTTTTGTTTCCTCCTTGCCTATTCTAATTCCTTTAATTTCTTTTTCTTCTCTGATTGCTAAAGCTAACATTTATAGTACAATATTAAATAAAACAGGTGATAATGGACATCCCTGTTTCTCCCCTGACCCTCTAACTTTTCTCCATTACATATAATGCTTGCTGATGGTTTTAGGTAGATACTCCTTAATATTTTAAGGAAATCACCACCTATTCCTAAGATCTCTAGTGTTTTTATTAGGAATGGGTACTGTATTTTGTCAAAAGCTTTCTCTGCATCTATTGAAATAATTATATAATTTTGATTAGCTTTCTTATTGATGTGGTTGATTATGATAATAGTTTTCCTAATGTTAAACCAGCTCTGCATTCCCGGTATAAATCTCACCTGGTCATAGTGTATTATCCTGGTGATCACTTGCTATAATCTCCTTGCTAATATCTTATTTAATATTTTTGCATCAATATTCATTAGAGATATTGTACAATAATTTTCTTTCTCTGTTTTTGCTTTGCCTGGTTTTGGTATCAACACCATATTTGGGTCATAAAAGGAATTTAGTACAACTATTTCTTCACCTATTTTCCCAAATAATTTGAATAATACTGGAATTAATTGTTCTTTAAATGTTTGGTAGAATTCACTTTTAAATCCATCTGGCCCTGGAGATTTCTTCTTATTGAATTCAGTAATGGCATATTCAATTTCTTTTTCTGATAGGGGCTTATTTACGGATTTTATTTCCACCTCAGTTAATGTCAGCAGTTTGTATTTTTGTAAATATTTATACATTTCATTTAGATTGTCAAATTTATTGACATACAGTTGGGCAAAATGGTTCCTAATTATTGCTTTAATTTCCACTTCATTGGTGGTGAAATCACCCCTTTCATTTCTGATACTGTTAATTTGGTTTTCTTTTTTTCTTTTTTTTTAATCACATTAACCAGTGGATTATCTATTTGTTTTCGTTTTCTCATAAAACCTGCTCTTAGTTTTATTGATTAATTCTATAGCTTTATTGCTTTCAATTTTATTAATTTCTCCTTTAATTTTCAAGATTTCTAATTTAGTATTTATTTGGGGATTTCTAATTTGTTCTTTTTCTAGCTTTTTAAGTTGCAGGCCCAATTTATTGGTCTCCTCTTTCTCTTTTTATTGATGTTAACATTTAGAGATATAAAATTTCCCCTAAGCACTGCTTTGGCTGCATCCCATAGATTTTGATATGTTGTCTCATTATAGTCATTGTCTTGGATGAAGTTATTGATTGTTTCTATGATTTGTTGTTTGACTCACTCATTCTTTAGAATGAAATGATTTAATATCCAATTAAAGACCTCTATGGCTTGTGGATATCTCACCACCCTGGGCTTGCTCCTGGCATGTGCTGGGATGACCAGGCCTGGTTGCATCTGTCCTGTGGGTGGCCCCTAGCTGGCAGCCTGCCCTCTCAGCTGGTGCTGGTGGATCTCACCACTGGCCCACCACACCACTAGGCCCCTGACCCATAATCAAGGGGCCTTAGTTGCTTCCTACTGCCTTGCCCCAATCCCCTCCATGCTACACTGTGCTGAGGTGTGCTGCGCTCCCCCCCTCCCCGAGTGAGACTAACCTTTCCTGAACTTTTAAAAATTATCTCCATTTTGAAGATTGTGATCCTCTTTTTTTTGTAGCTTCTGTAGTTTCAGAATCTGTTTAGAGGCTTGATTTAATGTTGTTTTTAAGGGAAATTTGGGAGAGCTCAGACAGCTTAATGGCTTCTTTCTGGCATCTTGGCTCTGTCCCTATCAGTCTATTGCTGGGATTTTCATTGGCAGTTATATATCTGAGACTGTGCCTCCCAGGATGAAAGAAAACCCCATATTTTCCTGTCAGTAAATGAGCAGAACAAACCGACATCGTTCCTAATCTCAGTCTGTGGAGGGTATGACCTGAACTTGGAGATCTACTTTTTTAATGCTGAGGAAGCAGGAAGGAAATGACAAAAAATAAAAAACAACAACTTCAGAATCTTGCTTTTCCAAACTGAATGAGCACAATTAATTCAATTTCCCCATTGCATACTGGGATTGTTCTCATGGATTTCAATGTTAGAGATCAAATGAAGCCAGAGACAAATTAGAATGGACTTCGAAAGACAAGATCAGAAAACAGTTTTAAGAGGTGCTTCCCAAGTACATCATAAATGCCACATCTAAATCACCTATTAAATGGCAAAATACAGCATGAGGCCAGTTATTGTCAGAAAAGAGCTCTCTCAAATATCTTTGAGTCCTTCACTGTGTTAATAAAATCAACCCCAGAGAGCCTTCCTCTGAGAACCATGGGCAATTGTGAATACCACTATAAAAAAAGATAGAACAAATTGGTGTCTGATGGGCTTTGCTACAGTAACACCATTTGGCAAAATTTTCCCATGTGGGGTTGGGGAAGGAAAGGAGGTACTAAAATCCATTTGCCTAGAATACATCATCTATCTCCCTTAATAATCACTAGAGTCACATCAAAGACTTCTGAAAATGACAACTTGGTGTAGGTGCCAAAAAGCTAACACTAACCATTAACTAATTCTAGATCTGTGGTTAATCCAGGATTTTATTGATCAGAGCAGTTGGACCTATTCTCCTTAAAAGCAGTATAGTTAAGTGTAAAAGGTACAAAACCTGGGATTATAAACTTTGGGTTTGAGTCTTAGCTCCAAAAATCACCACCTATGTGAGCCTGGGTAAATTACTTCTTCCAACCGAACACTAGATTTTCAACTGTGAAATGGGAGTAATGATGATACATTGATATAACAAGTTTTCAAATAATTTTCCTAGCAACAGCTTATGAAGTTGTTGTAAGGAACAATTGTGGGTAGTGTTTTCCCATTATTGGGGGAAGGTAAAAGGGAGAGAAAGTAAATGTTTGTTAATTAAAAGAAAATTTAATAAATATGTAAAGTAAATAAAAATGGAAGATAAATTATTTAAAAACAGAAAGATAATTCACTAAGGTATACAGGATTTATAATCCATGTTAGTAAAGTAAGTAGTAATGCCAACAAAATTATATATCCTCAAAGTACTATTATTAATTAGAGCTTCATAGAATCTAGAATTTCTTTAGAATTCAAAGGAAAACCATTTAATCTCCATCAGAATTTTACCTCAGTCCCAAAATCCAGTCTGAGGAATATTACCTAGAGGTGAAAGGTAGACCAACCTTCTAGAGACTTTGAGTTACTGAGAAGACAGGTAATAGGCAAAAGAATAATGCTTATAAGCTAACTATGACATTTGACCTACTTTCTGATGTGCCTTTCTCTCTTCTTTCATTCTCCATCATAGAATATCACCTTTTCACCTCCCTAAAATCTTTTTTTTTAAATAAATTCATTTACTAAGCTGAATACTAGCTAGGCTCTCTTGTTCATTTTCTCTCTCTCTCTCTCTCTCTCTCTCTCTCTCTCTCTCTCTCTCTCTCTCTCTCTCTCTCTTCTTCCTCCTCCTCCTCCCCCCCAACTCTTAATCTTCCTGAAACTTCCAATAAACTTTCAAACTTTCATAGGGAGATTATGCCTCAAAGAGAAGTATAAATGAGATTGAGATTGGCTTTGTATAATTTAATATTCTCAATGTGGGTCCTAATCTGTTTCCCCAGTTTTGGGGGAAACTGACTAAAATCACTGATAAAATGAGTTTACGTTTTTAAGGGTTTATTAAAAGATAGAAAGAGAAAGATTGAGAACAGAATTCCAACAGCCTGCCAATCCTATCTTTCCTCAATTCCTCTGTATAGTCCTTTCCTCAACTATTCTGTGTAGTCCTATCCTCAATTCCTCTGTTTAGTCCTCTGCTGCCACGATGAAGTTGGGAACCAAAAGAGGGAGAACTCCTCCCCCAGCATCCACTTCCTACTTCATGTGTCCCTTCCAGAAATGGGAGACTCCTCAAGTTGATTGGCTGGTAGCCTTGATAGACAGTACCCAAACGTCAAACTTCCTGATGCCAAGGAAAAGCTGCATGGTCTTGCCCTCAGAGGGATTCTCCTCATGGTGGGGCTTTCCTATAGTAAGCCTCCAGCAGGAGTTTTAAAAAATCAATGTTATAATTTGTTTTTACATGAAAGGTGGGGAAAATTCTAAATAAATAAATATTTTAAAAGAATGATATACATTCTATTCAAATAGAGAAAATAAAGCATAGGAATAAAAAAAAGGATAAGAAGGAAAGGAAAGAGAACAGGGAGAATTAAGCAGAAGAGAAAGAGGTTACAGGGTAAGAGGAAAAGAAATAGGGAAGCATATAGATAGGGAAAGTAGAAAAAAGGAAAAGTAGTTATATTCTGCCATCTACTAATTAGATGATCCCAAGGAAGTGAATTAACCCCTGTAGATCTTAGTTTTCTTTTCCATATATTATCTCTAACATTTAAAAAATTCTAAATTCAAATATACAGGGATTACTAGAGAGGAGAGGAAAGAAAAGAAAGAAAGGGAAAGGAAGGAAGAAAATAAAAAATAAAATGTTGGGGAAAAAAGGAGGACAAAAGCCTAAGAGTGACAAGGAAATGAAAGAAAAGGGAGAAAATTCATTTTTCTTTTCACATTCTCTTCTTTTCTTCTCTTTGAAAAGAATTTACCACACATAAAAAGTGTAAAACACATGTACAGACACTGAAAGAAGAAAATCCAATGCTGATATATTTTTGTAAGTCTTTTCTAAATCCTTACCGTCTGAAAGTTATTCAAGGATGAAAATTACAGCAAAAAGTGATCAGAGGTATTTATCATTAGAAACATGTAATCTAAGGAAAATAAGAGAATATTTTTTCTTTCAATGGACTCAAAGTTTCATGTTTATTAAATACCTTTTTTAAAAAATCCTTTACCCCAGAATTGCAGAGAAAAAAATATTATGCACAAATTTTTAGTTATCAGTTCTCCAGATAAACACCTGGATCATGGGGTTTTTCTGCTACTCTAAGGAGCAAGAACTAGTTGGTCAGGGGCACAGGAAATGTAATAGAAAGGCCACTGAAATCTCAAATGAGGTCAAAGACAAGGCCTTCATAACAGTTGAACAAACTGAACTGGGGAAAAGAGAATCATTGCCCTACCTATTAGGAAACTTAATATTTTTCATGTTTCTAAAATATTCCAGGACCTTTGTCTTGATTTGCTTTTCTTCTAGCTTGTGCTAAAGCTGTATCCAATTTCTCTAAAAGGCCATTGTTTTGTGCTTATGTTCAAATTTGGTTAATGAATGGATAGTCCACAAAAAGGATGAGAAACCCAACCTTCTTTGAGAAAATATTCTCTTGAATCACAGAATCTTCCTTTCCTTTGGAATCGACTTCATGGGTCACCAAGTCAAACCCTCATGTGAACAAGAATCTTTCCTGCGACATACCCAGCCAGTGCCTGCCCAACTGTTTCTAGAAAACAGTCTCTGATGAGCAAGAAATTAACTACCTAAAAGGCGGGGCATTTCACTTTGGGAAAGCTCTTTCTTGTAAGAATATTCTTATATTAAACTAACATTTGCATCTTTGAAACATCAAATTAGGAAGTATTAAGTATTTCCAGGGAATTCATTGAGAGATAAGGTTTTAGAGATGTAAATTTCATTTCTATGAAATGAGTTAACATATATAAATCATGTTAGTTACTATATGATTATTTTTGTTGTCATAATCATTATTATTATGTTTGAAGTGGGCAGGAATAGAATTTGAGCAATACCACTTAATGAACAAGATTCTAATAAATCAAAAATTCACTTCAACAAATATTTGGCAAGTGTTTACTTGTATGCAAAGCATTGTGTACACTTTAAGTTAAAATAAATTCAACCCTACATTCCTTGAGCATACAGTGAGATACGACATGTAAATAATCATAATCCATTAGTAAAGTACAAAAGAATTGCTCTGTGAGATCTTAGGTGGAATGTCAGAGAGAGCTTCATGAAGCAAATAGCATTTGAATTTCTTTTTAAAGGAAACATAAGAATTCACACATTCATTAAAATATGATCTTTGCCTTATCATGGAATTTACTTACTGTGGATTCCTGAGATCAGTAGCAGAAAAGTATAACCTCTTTGATTCATCCTGGTCATAATAGACTTCTTTCCCTAGAGATGGAAATAAAAACAGCTAGAATAACTGGTATGTAACCGTAGTCCCTTCACTCCAAGAAATTTTACTAGTCTCTCCATTTATCTTTATCTAGCTTATTATAACCTTTATATTCAGAGGTACCAGATGACTACTTATTCTATATTCATACTTTTAAAAGAGTTCTAGCCCCATTTACCCTTTTATGTATTAATCCTAGTTTTTTCTAAACTACTTTGGTCTCCATTTAAGTATGGAGGTCTGGTTTCCTAGAACTACGATAGAGGTGAATATTCTAGGCATAGAGGATAGCCACTAAAGAGGCAGAGTGTGGAGTTGGAGTGTGGTGTCTAAGGAATGGCAAGAACAGCTTTTCTGGTTTATAGATTCTATGAAGTAGAAAAATGAATAAGAAGACTGGACATTGTTATGGGCCCAGAAAACCCCAGAAGTTCTTTGGGGTACATCAAGGAAACTTCTCTTTGAGAAACTAAACCAGAGGACAGAAACACCTAGAGAGATAAGTGGAACCAGATCAGACTGAGCTAGCTTCAGGACTTCCACCCTTCATTCAACTATCCCTCAACCCTGGGGGGATAAGATTAGGTGTGGAAGATGGCTGAGAGGAATCAACTGAGTTTGCCTTCTGTTCCCTCAAAAAGAACATTAAATCAAGCCTCTGGATGGATTCTGAAACTACATAACCTGCAAAGAGACAGAGAGACACAGTCTTCCAACCAGAGATAATTTAGAAGACTTCAGGAAAAGTTCGGTCTCACTCGGGCAAAAGGGAGGCCCAGTGCAAGGCAACAGCTCAGTGCAGAGGGGGTCGGGGAAGTTAGCAGGAGCTGCAGGCCATACCCGAATGACTGAGGCCCCTGGAACCTGACTCAAAAATCTGGTGGCCAAGAAGGGCAGTGGGAAAATCTACCTGCACCAGCCAAGAGGGCAAGTTGCCAGCAGTAGGGCCACGAACAGGACAGGCAGGATCAGGCACCTGACCAAGCACACTCAGAGAGGAAGTGCAGGGGGGCGAACTGCACACACTATAAAGGCCTCAGAGTTAAAAGCCGATCACACAGCACCTATATCCCTGTACAAAAAGCCCCAAACAGGGACCCTGGTGCCCCCAGAGAAGATCTCAACTTAAGAAATAAATTAATAAACTGCAATAATGAGCAAGAAGCAAAAAAAGACCCCTATCTATTGAGAGCTTCTGTATCAACTGGGAAGAAGCCAACACAAACTCAGATGAGGACAATAACCTCAAATTGCCTACATGTGAAGCCTCACGAGGGAAGGTGAATTGGTCTCAAGAACAAAAAGTCTTCCTGGAAGAGGTCAAAAAGGGTTTTAAAAATCAATTGAGAGAGGTAGAAGAAAAATGGGCAGAGAGATGAAAGCAAAACAAGAAAACTATGAAAAAAGAATCAGCAGCTTGGAAAAGGAAGCACAAAGATTGACTGGCCAAATTGAAAAAAAGGTGCATAATCTCACTGAAGAAAACAATGCCTTAAAAATTAAAATTGGACAGTTGGAATATAAGGAATCCATGAGACACCAGGAATCAGTCAAGTAGAATCAAAAGAATGAAAAAATAGAAGAAAATGTGAAATACCTCATTGGAAAGACAGCTGATCTGGAAAACAGATCCAGTAGAGACAATTTGAAAATCATTGGACTGCCTGAAAGCCATGACCAGAAAAAGAATCTAGACACCATATTCCAGGAAATTATCAAGGAGAACTAAGCTGGTATTATAGAATGAAAGGATAAAATCGCCATTGAAAGAATCTACTGATCACCTCCTGAAAGAGACCCCAAAAGGAAAACTCCAAGGAATATTGTAGCCAAATTCCAGAATTATCAGGTGAAGGAGAAAATACTCCAAGCAGCCAGAAAGAAGCAATTTAAATTTCAAGGAGCCATAGTCAGGATTGCTCAGGACCTGGCAGCTTCAACATTAAAGGACCGCAAGGCTTGGAATATGATATTCTGGAAGGCAAAGGAGCTTGGATTGCAGCCAAGAATCTATTACCCAGCAAATCTGAGCATACTCTCTCAGGGGAAAAGGTGAACATTCAATGACACTGGGGACTTTCAAGGTTTCCTGATGAAAAGACCAGAACAGAATAGAAAATTTGATCTTAACATACAAAACTCAAGAGAAGTTTAAAAAGGTAAACAGAGGGGAAAAAAAAAAGGTTACTCAATTTACGTTAAACTGTTTATATCCCTACACGGGAAGATAATACTCATAACTCTAAAGAACTTTAAATGTATTTGGGCAGAGAGAACAGCTTTACACAGAGGGTATAAATATGAATTGTCTTTGATGTAATGATACAAAAAAATTAAGGGGTTAAAAAGGGAGTCTATGGGGAGAAGAGGAAAGGGGAGGTGGAATGGGATGAATTATATCATATGAAGAGGTGGAAAAAAACCTATTATAATAGAGGGAAAGAAAGGAGGGGTGAACATTGTTTCAACCCTACTTTCATTAAATTTGATTCAAAGAGGGAATAACATACATTCATTGGGATAAAGAAACTTAGCTCATTCTTTAGGGAAGCAAAAGGGGAAGGGAAAGGCAGGGACTGATAGAAGGGAGGGCAAAAGCAAGGGAGAAAAGGGTAAAGAAAAGAGAGGGGGGTGATAAAAAGGGAGGGCAGATTGGGGGAGGCAGGGGTAAGAAGTAAAACATAGGTGAGGAAGAATAGGGTGAAAGAAGGGGGAAAAGCTCAAAGGGGGTTAATAGAATGGAGGGGAATAGACAGTCTGTAATAATAACTGTGAATGTGAATGGGATGAACTCTGCTATAAAATGGAAGTGAATTGCAGAGTGAATTAAAAACCAGAATCCTACAATATGCTGTTTACAAGAAACACATTTGAAGCAGAGAGATACACACAGAGTAAAGGTAAAAGGCTGGAGCAGAATATATTATGCTTCAGCTAAAGTAAAAAAAGCAGGAGTGGCAATCCTTATCTCAGACAAAGTGCAGACAAAAATAGATCTCATTAAAAGAGATAAGGAAGGAAATTACATCTTGCTAAAAGGTACTATAGATAATGAAGTAATATCAATATTAAATATGTATGCACCAAGTGGTATAGCATTCAAATTCTTAGAGGAGAATTTAAATGAGTTACAGGAAGAATTAGACAGTAATACTATACTAGTGGGGGATCTGAATTTTCCCCTCTCAGAATTAGATGAATCTAGCCAAAAAATAAAAAAGAAAGAAGTGAAAGAGGTGAATAGATTACAAGAAAAGTTAGACATGATAAATGTCTGCAGAAAATGGAATGGGGATAGAAAGGAATATACCTTTTTCTCAGCAGTACATGGCACATTTTCAAAAATTGACCATGTATTAGGGCACGAAAACATGATAGTCAAATGTAGAAAGGCAGAAATAGTAAATGCATCCTTCTCAGATCATGATACAATAAAAAATACATGTAAGAAAGAGCCAGGGAAAAGTAGAATGAAAATCAATTGGAAACTACATAATTTCATTCTAAAGAAAGAATGGGCAAAACAACAAATCAAAAATCAATCAATAACTATATCCAAGAGAATGACAATAATGAGACAACATACCAAAATCTATGGGATGCAGCCAAAGCAGTCCTTAGGGGGAAAATTTATAGCTCTAAATGCTTAAATGAATAAAAACAAGAAAGAGGAAATTAATGAATTGGGCATACAACTTAAAAAGCTAAAAAAAGAACAAATTAGAAAACTCCAATTAGTTACTAAACCAGAGATCTTGAAAATTAAAGTAGAAATTAATAAGGTTGAA
This sequence comes from Dromiciops gliroides, assembly GCF_019393635.1. NCBI lineage: Eukaryota > Metazoa > Chordata > Mammalia > Microbiotheria > Microbiotheriidae > Dromiciops > Dromiciops gliroides. The sequence goes on from NC_057862.1 coordinate 553,312,948, forward strand.
AGCAAAAAAAAAAACTATAGAATTAATCAATAAAACTAAGAGGTGGTTTTATGAAAAAAACAATAAAATAGATGAAATATTGCTTAATTTGATTAAAAAAAGAAAGAATAAAACCAAATTACCAGTATCAAAAATGAAAAGGGTGATGTTACCACCAATGAAGTAGAAATTAAATCAATAATTAGGAATTATTTTGCCCAACCGTATGCCAATAAATTTGACAATCTAAATGAAATGGATGAATATTTACAAAAATACAAACTGCCCAGGTAATGAAGAGGAAATAAAATCCGTAAATAAACCATATTAGAAAAAGAAATTGAACAAGCCATTAATGAACTTCCTAAGAAAAAATCCCCAGGGCCAGATGGGTTTACAGGTGAATTTTACCAAACATTTAAAGAAAAATTCATTTCAATATTATACAAATTATTCAGAAAAATAAGTGAAGAAGGAGTTCTACCAAATTCCTTTTATGACAAAAATATGGTGGTGATACCAAAACCAGGCAAAGCAAAAACAGAGAAAGAAAATTATAGACCAATTTCCCTAATGAATATTGATGCTAAAATCTTAAATACGATATTAGCAAGGAGATTACAGCAAGTGATCACCAGGATATACACTATGAGCAGGTGGGATTTATACCAGGAATGCAGGGCTGGTTCAACATTAGGAAAACTATTAAAATAATTAACCACATCAATAAGAAAACCAACGAAAATCATATGATTATCTCAATAGATGCAGAGAAAGCTTTTGACAAAGTACAACTCCTGTTCCTAATTAAAACACTAGAGAGTTTAGGAATAGGGGGAGCTTTCCTTAGAATAATAAACAGTAGCTACCTAAAGCCATCAGCAAGTATTATATGCAATGGAGATAAATTAGAGGCCTTCCCAATAAGATCAGGGGTGAAACAGGGATGTCCATTATCACCCCTATTATTTAATATTGTCCTAGAAATGTTAGCTTTAGCAATCAGAGAAGAGAAAGGAATTAAAGGAATTAGAATAGGCAAGGAGGAAACAAAACTATCACTCTTTGCAGATGATATGATGGTATACTTAAGGAATCCTCGAGAATCAAGTCAAAAATTACTTGAAACAATTAACAACTTTAGCAAAGTAGCAGGATATAAAATAAATCCACATAAATCATCAGCATTTCTATACATGACAACCAAAGTCCAGCAGCAAGAGATAGAAAGAGAAATTCCATTTAAAGTAACAGTAGATAATATAAAATACTTGGGAGTCTACTTGCCAAGACAAACCCAGAAACTCTATGAACACAACTACCAAACACACTTCACACAAATCAAATCAGATCTAAATAATTGGAAAGATATCAATTGCTAATGGATAGGCAAAGCTAATATAGTAAAAATGAAAATACTACCTAAATTAATTTACTTATTCAGTGCCATACCAATCAGACTACCTAAAAATTATTTTACAGAGCTAGAAAAAATAATAACAAAATTCATCTGGAAAAACAAAAAATCAAGAATATCCAGGGAAATAATGAAAAAAAAATTCATAGGATGGTGGGTTAGCAGTACCAAACCTGGAGCTTTACTATAAAGTGGAAGTCATCAAAACTATCTGGTAATGGCTAAGAAATAGAGTGGAAGATCAATGGAATAGGCTAGGCACAGGAAACACAGTAGTAAATGACACTAGTAATGTAGTATTTGATAAACCCAAAAAATCCAGCTTCTGGGATAGGAACTCAGTATTTGACAAAAACTGCTGGGAAAAATGGAAGATAGTATGGCAGAAATTAGGCATAGACCAACATCTTACACCTTATACTAAAATAAGGTCAAAATGGATAAATGATTTTGACATAAGAGGTGATACCATAGGTAAATTAGGAGAGAAAGGAATAGTCTACCTATCAGATCTTTGGAAAGGAAAACCATTTATGACCAAACAAGAGATAGAGAATATTATAAAATGCAAAATGGATGATTTTGATTACATTAATTTTTTTTAATTGTACAAATATAAGCAATGCCTCCAAAATTAGAAGGGAGGCAGAAAGCTGGGAAACAATTCTTATGGCCAGTACTTCTGATAAAGGCCTCATTTCTAAAATATATAGTGAACTAAATCAAATTTATAAGAATGCAGGTCATTCCCCAATTGAGAAATGATCAAAGGACATGAACAGGCAGTTTTCTGATGAAGAAACCAAAGCTATCTATTCCCATATAAAAAAATGCTCTAAATCTCTAATGATTAGAGAGATGCAAATTAAAACAACTCTGAGTTACCACCTGACAACTATCAGATTGACTAAAATTACAAAAAAGGAAAATAATAAATGTTGGAGAAGCTGTGGAAAAATTGGAACACTAATGCATTGTTGGTGTAGCTGTGAACTGATCCAGCCATTCTGGAGAGTAACTTGGAATTATGCCCAAAGGGTGATAAAGCTGTGCATACAGCTTTGACCCAGCAATACCACTTTTGGGTCTTTTTCCCAAAGAAATCATGGAAAGGGGAAAGGGACCCACATGTATAAAAATATTATTAGCTGCTCTATACATGGTGGCAAGGAAGTGGAAGTTGAGGGGATGCCCATCAATTGGGGAATGGCTGGACAAGTTTTGGTATATTAATATAATGGAATACTATTGTGCTGCAAGAAACGATGAGCAGGAGGAGTTCAGAGAACCTGGAGGGTCTTGCGTGGGCTGATGATGAGTGAGATGAACAGAACCAGAAGAACACTGTACACAGTATCATCAACATTGAGTGTTGATCTACTGTGATGGACTATATTCTTCTCACCAATGCAATGGTACAGAAGAGTTCCAGGGAACTCATGATAGAAGAGGATTCCCAAATCCAGGAGAAAAAAAAGAACTGTGGAGTATATATGCTGAATGAACTATACTATTTCTTTTGTTTTTGGTGCTGTTGTTTTTCTATTTTGAGATTTTTCATCATTGCTCTGATTTTTCTCTTATAACATGACTAAGGCAGAAATATGTTTAATGTTATTATATATATATATGTATATGTATATATGTATATATATGTATATATGTATGTGTGTATATATCTATATATCCTATATCAGATTACCTGCTGTCTAGGGGAGGGGGTAGGGAGGGGAGGCAGGAAGAAAAATCTGAAATTGGAAAGCTTGTCTAAACAAAAGTTGATAACTATCTTTACATGTAACAGGAAAAAATACTTTATTAATTAAAAAATAGCATTTACCTCACAGGGTTGTAAGGATCAAGTGAAATAATATATATAAAACATTTTGCAAACCTTAAAAAAATTTATGTGTGGCTGCTTCTTTTGTGTCCTGAGGAGATGGCTTGAGAGATCTGCAGCCACCCCTCACCCAATTCCTCCAACCACCACCAGTGGGGGATGGTCCTCCCTCACTAAAGGAAATTTCCACAGCCAGATGGCCACCCCCATCAGGCCTCTATAAAAGTACCTGCCTGTCTCCTGCTTAAGTAGATTGGTATCTCAGAGCCACTCTCTCTGTGCCATGCCTTTCTCACTATGAGAAAGCCAAGGATTTCTTTCATGGTTTCCCTTCCCTTCCCTTCCCTTGCCCTGAAATAAACTACCATCCTATTCTAAGTGATTTTGCATGCAAGAGGGTGTAATTCTTTAAATAGGAATTCCTAAGGACCCCCAACCTGTAACCCCTACCCCTAACCACTTACCCTATTTTCCCCATGACAACATAAAGGAAGAAACCATGTTGTGAAATGTTTTCAAAGTCAAAAATGTTACATATGATTCTGGAGATAATAGGGATCAAATATAAAATTCTATAAAGCTGGAAATTCTTTGAATACTGTGATTTGAGAACAAGACTAATTAAATTTGCATAGGTTTATTAACAGGTCAACCAGGGCTTATTAAGGACTCATCATTGGACCATAACAATAACAATGTGAAGGGGCCAGGAGCAAGGTCTCCGTGCCTAAAGCTCCAAATAGGTTTTCAGTATAGGTACACCCAAAAGTGATCTTGAATTCATTTTCCCCTAGTTCCAAGAACTAGACCAGCTATCCAGGTTCTCCCAGAGGGTATGAGGGTATTTACCCAACATGGAGCCATCCAAAGCAGACATAAATTCAATCCCCTGTTCAGACAAAAATAGAGGGATTCTTTCAGTAGGCGCAGATCAAAGACTTTCCTCAGAGTTCTCATCTCAACCAGCAATGCTGGGTTGCTCAAAGAATATTGCTGAAAGATTGATTAAACAAAACAAAACAAAAGGGAAAAAAACTATTAAAAGATGAGAATTACCTAACACAGAAGCTCAGAGGAGGAGAAACAATGCCTCAAAGGAAAACATAGATTGCTCACAAGACATCATAATTCCTAAAAGAAATTATAAAATTAGAATACTATTATGAATGAATTGAAACTAATAGAGGAAAGAACTGGTTTAAAAAATGAGAGCTATGAAGGAGAGACTTGGAAAGACAATTATCTATTTAGTATAAGAGATAAAAAATTTTAACCAAGGTAAAGATTCCCTAAAAGTTATAATGAGCTAACTATAAGTTAATGACTCCATTAGATAACAAATATATTAAAATAATTCAAAAGAATTAAAAAAGGATAAAATGTAAGTTATATCATATATATAACTTGATATATAAGTATATCAAGGAAAGTTTATTTAAAAATCACTGGACTACTGAAAATCATGACCAATTAAAAGAGCCAAGACATCATATTTCAAGAAATCATGAAATATAACCACCTACATCTCTTAGAACAAAAACATCAAAGTAAAAATATCAATAATCAACTTTTTTTTGTAGTTAATTTGGAATTTATTTTTTCTAAAAAAGAACAGAATATTTTTATGTAACACATGTATAGTTTTTAAATAATCATGACAAATGGCAGGAAGAGTTATGTAATGCTGCAGTCATAGAATTATATGAAATATACAAAACACCCCAATATTTGGAATTGTACAGAATAAAGGAAAACATTAAATGCATATCCAAAATACTGTAGCTACCAAGGTTATATGCCTTATGAGGGTACACTAATGTAATTTATTTTTTTTTTAAATCACACTACTCATTTCCTCAAAAGTCACTAAGCCAAGACAAAAGCAATATCCATCTTAACATACTGATTTTATACTATTAATGTGAAAATTAATGAAACTATAAATATAGGAGTAAATAAGATATTTAATGGGGCAGAGGAGCTTGATAATTGTATTGCAAAGCAAGAATGCTAGGAATACTCAAAGATAGGAACTGAGGACAGGGTGTATATGGGGTTACAGAACAAAGGGAACTACAGGACTGTTCTTGAGTCAATTATAGAAGCTACTTAACTCTAAATATAAATTACTCAATGTAAGTGGACCCTTTTACATAAAAAGTCCAGGGAGTAAGGTAGGGATTCTTTGGGAGGGTATAGTTTGTTGGGCAGAGATCCATAAGACACTCAAGAGTCTAGAATTGACAAAGGTTGGTTAGCCCTAGGTAATTCATTGGCCTGGAAAGGGGTAGTAAGTGGGGATCCCTCAGTTCTCAGTACACAATTTTATCAGCCTTTATCAATACACAATTCTATATAATACCTTTTCCTAAATCAACCAAATAGCAAAAAATAAGACTCTCTTCCTCTTTTTTTGATATACAATTGCATTGTAAACCCGGATGATTTTTCCCCTAGTGAGTTTTATCCATAAGTAGCCTTTTTATTCAAAAGGGGGCACATTTGACACTTTTATATTGATATTACCAATGTTAATATTTCTTGGTGATGTAGGAGGTGAAAAAAGGGTTAACAGAAAAGCCTAAGACCCAATCTTTAATACAGCTATTAGCTCTCAAAGGGAATCAGACCCCAGTTAATGGATAACTTACAAGTTAGGATGCTAGGTTCTCTTACTCACAGTAATCAGTACCCATAATGGGAACAGAGGGAGCTACACCATGAAGACCTTAAATAAAATGACAGGCTATAGAAACTCAGACTAGAAATAAATGAAAAATGAAGATGATTTGAAACTAGCCATGGGAATCAGAAAGAGACATAAGCAGAAAAGGCCAAATTTGTCCCCAGATTCACCTTATGACCTGTAAACCCCCAAAACACACCTCCACTGAAAAAGGTACCCACCTTGGGGGTTGGCTTAGGACCCCAGGAACTCCAAATTAGAAAAAGCCCCCCCCTCACCCCCGTACCTCCCAAAGGTGGAGAATATTATAATGAGTAGGAAAGGCCCTACCCTGTACCTCCCCAAGGTGGAGGTTATTATAATGAGACTGATAATCAATTTATCCATACTATAAATATAACTGTCTTTTCTTTCACTATTTGAGAGATACCTATCCACTATTCTGGTTCTCTCCCTGTGTTAACTAACGGTATTGCAATAAAACTTGGGAAACTGAGTCACTGAGTCTTGTAATTCCTTTGGGATGACTCACAATCAATTTGACCCCAAATTCCATCCCTCAACATTGGGATCTCAGAAAGATTCATATTCTTTTCAGCAAATACTACATGGGCTGGAGCTCCTGCTAAGTCAGCCTCAGATTTCTCCAGTTTATTTTATGCATCAATTTAAGTAACACTTCCTCTAAGTAACTCCAAAATAAAAATAGGTGTAGAAGGTTTTAGTCAAATTGCAGAATTTTCAGATGAAAGAAAAATACTATGAACACTCAGAAAGTGTTCAATGCCAGGGAACCATGGTCAGTATAACACATTTGGAAACTACCCTTATAAAATGAAGATCATTGAATGTGATATTCCAAAAAGCAAATGATAAAGGATTGCAACCAAGGAAAACTTAACTTAGCAAAGGTGAATATAACCCTTTAAGGGAAAATGAATTTTTGATGAATATAGGGGAATTCTGATAATTCCAAGTTGGAAAAAAAACCAGAGCTGAAATAGACCTTTTAAATACAAACATGGTAATAAAGATAAATATAAAAAGACAAATGGCAGTGACAATTAGAAAAGACTTTATAAGGATGATGTATTTGTATTTTATTTTGTTTGTTTATTTTGCTTGTTTGTTTTTGCAGGCAATGGGGGTTAAGTGACTTGCCCAAGGTCACACAGCTTGTAAGTGTCAAGTGTCTGAGGCCGGATTTGAACTTAGGTCCTCCCGAAGCCAGGGCCATTGCTTTAACCACTGCACCATTTAGCTGCCCCTGTATTTGTATCTTAAAGGAGAAGGGAGGGGATTATCCAAGCATCCCTTAAGATTTGTATTTTCATCAGGTTTCATAGAGGGAGTCAAACAACTTAGATATAGTGAGAGTTATTTCTTCCTATGTTTTGATGATCTTTAAAGAAGAAAAGAAGTTGCTGTTTCTGGAAGTCAGGCCTAGTTGATCAGATGTGATCCACAGCTATGGCTATAGATGAGGAAGAATAAGAAAAAGTCCAATGAGGGTCATACCACAAGGAGCAAGAATATTTTCAGGAGAGTGTGTCTGGGGCTTAGGGAAAGAAGAAGTTAATCCCTGAGGTTGATCCCCCAGATAGAATTCAGGAAAACAGATCTGAGGCCCAGGGTAAAATTACCCAAACTTGTGATTAAAACTTTAATAATAATAATAATAATCTGCTAAAAATAAAAAAGACATTTTTTAAATGAGTAAGAAGAGGAAAAAAAGAACCCACCCACTGACAAATACTTTGGTGTAAAGGAAGATCTGCATTCATATTCAGAGGAAGATAGTGAGGTTAAAAAAAGTCACTCTTGCCCTAAACACTAAAATCAAATGGTCACAAGCCCAACAGAAATCTCGGAAGAACTTGAAAAGAAATTCAAGAAGATGGTAGAAAGAAGCCAGGAAGTTGCCTGAGTTTTCTCCAGAAACAAAATTAAATTAAGCCTTTAAACAGATTCTGGATTTAAGGAATGGTCTGTATCACTTGGGGAAAACAGGAACATAGCTCAGCTCAACACAGCACAGAGGGTGTTGGAGAAAGTCAGCAGGAGTTTCGTGGCCGCAGCAGAAACCAGCAGCTGAGGCACCTTGGTCCTGGCTTAGCAGGCTGATAGTGCAGCAGGTTAGTTGTGAGACCCATCCCCAGCAGCCCAGGCTGAAAGGGCAAACTGCCAGTTAGAGAACCATGCAGAGGACAGGCACAACTAGTCCAAGCCATCCCAGTTCAGGGAGCAAACCCAGAGTAGGGAGGAATCCACAAACTACAGTGGCCTCAGAGAAGAAAGCCAGGGACCACGTCCCTTTACTCCAGAATAAGAAGCTTGCAATAGTAGCCCTTGTGCCCCAGGAGCAGAACTCAATTTGAAAAGTAAAAAACAAAACAAAACAAAACAAAACAAAACAGGTTACAACATGAGTAAGAAAACAGAAAAGGGCCCTTACCATTAAGAGCTTCTATGTAAACAGGGAAGACCAAAAAACAAACTCATATGAGGATAATATTATCCAAATGCCTACATGTGAAGCTTTAAAGGAGAAGATGAATTGGTCTCAAGATCAAAAAGCCCTCTTGGAAGAAATCAAAAGGGATTTTAAGAATCAAATGAGAGAGGTTGAAAAAAATGGGAAAAGAAATGAGAGAAATGAGAGTTACGCAAGAAAATTATGAAAAAAAGAATTAATACCTTGGAAAAGGAAGCACAAAAACTGACTAAAAAAAAACCAATTCTTTCAAAAATTGAAATGGCCAAATGGGGGGAAAAACTGACCAAATGAATAAGGAGGTGCAAAACCTTACTGAAGAAAATAATGCCTTAAAAATTAGAATTTGGCAGGTAGAAGCTTATGACTCCATGAGACCCCAGGAATCCATCAAACAGAATCAAAAGAATGAAATAAAATTGGAAGAAAATGTGAAATATTTTATCAGAAAGACAACTCACATGGAAAACAGATGCAGGAGAGATAATTTAAGAATTATTGGACTTCTTGAAAGCCATGATCAAAAAAGAGTCTAGACACCATATTCCAGGAAATCATCAAGGAAAACTGTCCTGATATAGAATCAGAGGACAAAATAGTCATTGAAAGAATCCACTGATCACCTTCTGAAAGAGACCCCCAAAGGAAAACTCCAAGGAATATTGTAGCTAAATTACAGAATTACCAGGTGAAGGAGGAAATGCTGCAAGCAGGCAGAAAGAAATTATTTAAATTACATGAAATTACTGTCAGGATTACACAGAATCTGTCAGATGCAAAATTAAAGAATTAGAGGGTTTGGAATATGATATTCCAGAAGGCAAAGGAGCTTGGATTGCAACCAAGAATCAACTGCCCAGAAAAGTTAAGCATTATCTTTCAGGGAAAAGATGGACATAAAATGAAAAAAGGAATTTCAAGGTTTGCTGATGAAAAGACCAGAAGTTAACAGAAAAGTGGATCATAAAATACAAGACTCAGGAGAAGTATAAAAAGGTAAACAGGAAAAAAAAAGTTATTCAGTAAGGTTAAACAATTTGTCTCCCTATAAGGGAATATAATACTTGTAACTCTTGAGAACTTTATCTTTATTTGGGCAGACAGAAGGAGTATACCTGGAGGGTATAGATATAAATTGACTTTGATATGATGATATAAAAAATTAAGGTGTTATAAAAAGGTGTACACAGGGAGAAGAGGAAAGGGAAGGTTGAATGGGGTAAATTAAATAACATGAAGAGGTACTAAAAACCTATTACAATATAGGGAAAAAAGGGAGGGCTGAACATTGTTTCAACCTTACTCTCATCAGATTTGACTCAAAAAGGGACTCAAACTTGTTTGGCTCATACATGTACACTCATTAGGATAAAGAAATTTAGCTTGCCCTTTAAGGAGGCAGAAGGGTAAGGGGAAAGGGTGGGCACAAGTAGAAGTGAGGGCAGAAGCAGGGGAGTAAAGGGGAAAGTAATGTGAGGGAATGGTTAAAGGGAGGGAAGATTGAGGAGGGCAGTGATCAGAAGCAAAATACTGATGCAAGTAATAGAATGAAAGATGAAGGAAAAGTACAAACAAAGGGGAAAATAGTATGGAGGGAAATACACAGTTAGAAATCATAACTGAATGTGAATGAGATGACCTCTCCCATAAAATGGAAGCAAATAGCAGAATGGATTAAAAATCAGAATCCTACAATATGTTGTTTACAAGAAACATATCTGAAGTAGAGAGATATACACAAAGTAAAAGTTAAAATGTTGGAGAAGAATATATTATAATTCAGCTGAAGTAAAAAAAAATATGGAACTCAAAATCTTATAAAAACAAATGTTGAAAACTATCTTTACATAAAACTAGAAAATAATAAAACATAAAGATTTTTAAAAGAATTCAAAAATAAAATGAGATTCAATGGAAATTAGAAAAAAACTATTGAAGAAAATTATGAAAAGAAAGATAATAATTAGAAAAAGAGTTACAAAACCTTAATGAAGAAACTGAGTCTTTGAAAGCTAGAATTGGGCAAGTAGAATTGAATGACATACAGTGGATAGAGCACCGGCCCTGGATTCAGGAGTACCTGAGTTCAAATCCGGCCTCAGACACTTAACACACACTTACTAGCTGTGTGACCCTGGGCAAGTCACTTAACCCCAATTGCCTCACTAAAAAAAAAAAAAAAAAAAAAAAAAAAAAAGAATTGAATGACATAAGAAACAAAAATGTAATTGAACTAGAAAAATAGAAGAGAATCTGAAACATTTCATTAGAAAAACAACTGATCTGGAGAACAGATCAAGGAGAGACAATATAAGAATTGTCAGACTACTTAAATGTTATAATCAGAAAAAATATATAAGTAGAATGTTAGCAATAATTATTAAGGAAAATTACTCTGAAATTCTGAAACAAAAAGATATAAGAAATAGAAATTATCTACCAATCACCACCTTAAAGAGATCCTATGAAGAAAACATAGGAATAACATAGCTAAGTTTTAAAATTCCCAGGTTAAAGGGAAAACATTGCAAGCAACAAGGAAAAAATATACTGTGTAAAAATCATTAGAATTTCATGGGACCCTAACAGCTTCTTCACGAAAAGATCATAGGACTTGGAACATTATATCTTGAAGAGCAAAGGAGCTATGGCTGCATCAAAGAATAACTTATCCAGCAAAGTTCAGTATAATCCTGAATGAAGAAAAAAAAGAGTACATTTGATGAACTGAAAGACTTTCAGGTATTTGTAACAAAAGGAACAGAACTCAATGGAAAATTTGATATAAAAAGATCCAGAAGAACTACAAGGAAATCACTAAAGACTAATTATAAGGCACAGAGCCTCATTTTAACAGAGTTACCATTCAAGAAATAGACTGGGAAAATTAGCAAACAGAAAAAATAAAATCCTGATCATAGAAAGTTACTATGGCAAACAGGAAGATCAAAACACACCCTCCGAATAATATAACAAAGTCAAATTTCCTACATCCAAAGCCTCCAAAAAAAAAATTAATTGGACTCAGGACAAGGAATGTCTCAAAAATGACTTTGAAAATCAACTCAGAGAGATAAAGGAAAAATGGGAAGAGAAATGAGAATGAGTCAAGAAAATTATGAAAAAACAAGTCAACAGCTTGGTAAAGGAGACACAAAAAATACTGAATAAAATAACACCTTAAAATAAAGTAGGCCAAATGATAAAAGGGATTCAAAAAGCAAATGAGAAAAAAAAATATCTTGAAAGACCGAGTTGGCCATATGGAAAAGGAGGGACAAAAGCTCACTAAAAATAACTATAAAAAAGATAATTTAGCAAATGGAATCTGATGACTTTATTAAAAATTTGAGATAATAAAATGAAACCAAAAGAAGAAAAAAAGAAGAAGAAAAAGAGAAACATCTCACTGGAAAAACAACTAACCTGGAAAATAGATGCAGGAGAGATAATTTAAAAAATTATTGGACTACCTGAAAGCCATGATTAAATAAAAAGAGCCTAGATATTATCTTCCAAGAAATTGTGAAGGAAAACTGCCCTGATGTTCCAGAAATAGTAAAATAGAAAATTAAAGAACCCACAAACCATTTCTGGAAAGATATCCCAAAATAAAATCTTTCAGGAATATTATAGCCAAATTCCAGAACACCCAGGTCAAGGAGAAAATATTGCAAGCAGCCAGAAATGCAAGTATCATGGAGCCACAGTCAGTATAACAAAAGATTTAGCAGCTCTTACCCTAAAGGATCAGAGAGCTTGGAATAAGATATTCCAGAAGGCAAAGGAACTGAGATTGCAATCAAGAATCCCCTACCAGCAAAACAGTATAATCAGGCAAAAAAATGGGCATTCAATGAAAGAGATGACTTTCAGGTATACTTGATGAAAAGACCTGAGCTGAACAAAAAATTTGACTTTCAAAGACAAGAATCAAGAGAAGCATAAAAAGGTAAACAGGAAAAAAAATCATAAAGAATTTTAAAAGGTTAAACTCTTCACATTCTTACATGGGAAGATGATACTTATAACTCATAAGAGTTTTCTCAGGATTATGTCATTTGGATGGAGTATATATAGATAGAGGGCACAGGTGTGGGAGTAATGTGAAGGGATGGTTTCTAAAAATAATAGAATTAAGGGGTGAGAGAAGAATGCACTGGGAGAAAGGGAAAGTGAGATGTGGGATGGGTTAAATTATCTCACATAAAAGAAGCAAGAAAAAGCATATGTGGTGGAGAGGAAGATGGGGAAATGAAGGGGAGTGAATAAAGCTTACTCTCATCAGAATTGGCTCAAAGAGGGAAAAACATGCACACTAATTTGGGTAAAGAAATCTCTCTTACAGAAAAAAAGAAATTTATATTACCCTGCAGGAAAGCAGGACAGGAAAAGGATAAAGGGGAGGGCAGATTGGGGAGAGGGTAGTCAGAAGCAAAACACTTTTGAAGAGAGACAGGGTGAAAGGAAATAAAGAATAGAATAAATAATATGGGGAGGTAAAAGGTTGGAAGGAAATACAATTATGAATAATAACTGTGAAAAATGTTTGAAGTAAGTTTGTCTAATAAAGGTCTTATCCCTCAAATATATAGAGAATAAAGTCAAATTTATTAAAACAAGAGCCATTCCCCAATTGATCAATGATCAAAAGAAATGAATAGTTCTCAGATGAAGTAATCAAAAATATCTATAACCATAAAAATGCCCTAACTCACTATTGAGTAGAATAATGCAAAGCAAAACAATTCTGATGTACCACCTCATACCTATTGGATTGGATAATAGGACAGCAGAGAAAAATGCCAAATATTGTAGGGAATATGGGAGAAATAAGACATTAATGCACTGTTGGAGTTGTAAACTGATTTGACCATTCTGCAGAGTAATATAGAACTATGTCCAAAGAGTTATAAACCCATGTATTTTCTTTGACCTAGCAATACAATCACTAGTTTGGTATCCAAAAAGAGATAAAAAACAAAAAGGAAAAGGACATATAGATACAAAATATTTATAGAAGCTCTTTTTCTTATGTCAAAAATTGGAATTTGAGCGGATGACCATCAATTTGGGAATGTCTGAACAAATTATGGTATGTAATTATGAAGGAAAACTGTTGTGCTATAAGAAATGATGAGCAGTATGCTCTCAGAAACACCCAGAAAGGCTTACATGAGCTGATGCAGAGTGAAATGTATCTACAAAGTAACAGCAACAGCATTTTAAGATGATTAGCTATGCATGACATAGCTATTTCCAGCAATATGATGATCCAATATGACTCTGAAGGACTTATGGTGAAAAATGTTATCCATCCCCAAAGAAAGAACTGATGGTTTTGAATACAAATTGAAGCATATATTTTGCTTTGTTTTTGTTGATTTTTTTCTGTTGTCTTTCACAACATGACTAATAGGGAAATTATTTACATCAACACACATGTATAACTTATATTGAATTGTTGTCTTCTCAAAGAGGGGTTAGATGGAGGAAAGGAGTGAATTTTGAAACTCAAAAGTTTTTAAAATGGATTTTGAAACTGTTTTACTTGTAACTGGGGGAAAATAAAATGCTATTTTTAAAAAGAGTTGCAAAACACTCTATAAATTTATCCTCACAACAACCCTGGGATAAAGATGCTATTATTATCCTCACTTAACATATGACGAAACCTAGTCAAGCAGAGGTTAACTGAATTGCCCAGGGTCACACAGGTAGTAAGTGTCTAAGGCTGATTTTCTCTAATAAAGGTCTCATTTCCAAGATAAAGAAGGAAATTATTCAAATGTATAAGGATAAGAACCATTACCCAACTGATAATCTGTTAAAGAATAGGAACAGACAAAAATGAGGAAAATGCCAAATGCCAGGGGAGCTATGGAAATACAGTCGCATTCATGTACTATTTCTAAAGCTGTTTAATGTGATTCTAGAAAGCAGTTTCAAACTATGCCCTACAATTACTACACTGCACATACTTTACTCTTTGACCCATAAATACCACTTCTAAGATTATATCCCAGAGATTAAATAAATCAGAAAATTTCCTATATGTACAAAAATATGCATAGCAACTTTTTGTTGTGATAAAGAATTGTAAACTAAAAGGGTGTCCATCAATTGGGAAGAGACTTAATAAATTATGACATATAAATGTAATGGAATACTATTGTGCTGTAAGAAATTAAATTAAGAAATAATTTCAGAGAATCCTGGGAAGATTTATATGAACTGAGGGAGAGTAGAGAGTAGACACAGAAAGTAATTCATCCTTTAAAACCAACTTTGTAAAAATGCACAATTATTAATGGCTGAAGAGATCTGAATAATGCAGATAATCATTCATAATTCCAGAGTACCAATGAGAAAAAATGCTAACCATCTCCTGATAAAGACGCAATATACTAATAGAAATCTTCACATTTTTGGAAATGAATAAAGTATTTTTGTTGATTATCTTGGTTTATTAAAATTTTTCCCTTTTCTTTTTTCAGAGAATAGGGCAAGGGGAGAAGAAAGAAAAGGAAATGTGCTTCAGAAGACAAAGGAAAATAGAAGATCCAGAAGCAAAGAGGTCAACACAATCTTATACTACAGAAAAATCAAGAAAGATGAGACCTGAGAAAGGTCATTGAATGTGACAGTTTTCAATAAAATTGTGGGTGTAGAAGCCATATGGCAAAAATTTAAGGAGTGATTCTTGGTAAAGTAGAGGCAACAGATGTAGATTACTTTTTTTTCAAGAATTTTAACATAGAAGAGAGAAATTAGATAATAGGTGACTGAGGTTTAATAACCAAGGGATGATTATTACATTTCTATAGGAAGGTAGCTACATCAGAATATTTTTAGATGAAAAGGAGTAACTAGATTGAGAGATTGATAATGAATTGAGAATGTTTTTTTGGAATAGGAGCCTGACTTTAAGTGGTTATTCCTGAAACATTTCAGAAACCCCAACCCAACTTCATTCTCCTTTACCTCTCTCCAGAAATTAAATATTGGAATCACATACTAACCACATATAGATCAGGAACTCCTAATACCCATGAACTATTAAATCATGCTGAACATTTACTCCAGAATGTTTAAACTAGTTATATATTCAGCAAAAGTCAGCTTGTTTTTTGATAAAGGAGTCCAGGAACAAGAAGCTATGGCAACACCTTCAGAAACCAAATCTGTAGAACATAGAAGAAGCCACTTCTTAAAAAAATACACACACATACACACAAACACACACACACACACACACACACACACACACACACACACACCTCTTGATCTAACCTCAATATTTCAGCTTAGACCTGGAGCCACCTTTTCAAAGTATGGACTTGAAATTACTTGGATTTTATTGCCACCAATTTTAAGGAGGAAATAGAAACTGAGCTCCCTGCAGGAAAGAAAAAAAATGCCTCTTACTGTGAGAAAGCTCTATGGAAATCTGCTATATATAGCATAAAATTTAAGAGTTTTGAGTCTGACTTGAAGATTCTCTATGGCTTTTTAAATATCTGAGTTTTTGGTTTTTTTAATGTGCCTTAGGGACACATATGAAATTAGAATATCTCCCCAAAGCACACACATAGGTATACATATATATATATATATATATATATATATATGTATATATACATATATATATGTGTGTGTGTCTGTGTGTGTATGTACACATTACATACATATGTGTATGTATTATGTATACATATACACATATATATGCACATGCATGTACACGTGCACATATATACACATTTGAGTGTGTAATAAAATTAAAGAATCTATGAGTGCTAGAATATGTTAGAGGCCATTTAACTCAATAAGTTCCTGATTAAGCATGATCTCTTAATATCAGAATGGTGATCATCTACCTAGTCTTTAAAAACTTCCAGTGAGAGAAAAATTTACTTTATCCTGAGGTAGCTCTTTTTCTGAAGAGCTCTCAATGTCAGAAAGTTTTTTATTTCTTAAAAAGGAAACTAAATCTGCCTTTCTGCAACTTCCACTTGGTATTATTTGTTCCCTTGGTCCGAAGTAGAATAAATCAAATGCCTCTTCTGCTTGGTGACTCTTGAAATCTTGCTAATAATATTTGAATGGAGTATTTCTTTATAAAGTATTTCAAGAAATAAATGATATGTGCAAATTAAAACTACTCTGAGGTAGCACCTCACCTATCAGATTGGCTAATATGAAAAAAGGAAAATAAAAAATTTTGGAGAAGATGTGGAATATTTGGAACACTAGTGCATTGTTGGTGGAACTGTGAACTGATACAACCATTCTGGAGAGCAATTTTGAACTATGCTCAAAGGGATGTGGGATTGTTTATACCCTTTGACCCAGTGGTACCACTGCTAGGTCTGTATCCCAAAGAGACCATAGAAAAGGGATAAGGACCCATATGTGCAAAAATATTTATAGTAGCTCTCTTTGTGGTGGCAAAGAATTGGAAATTGAAGGAATGCCTATCAATAAAAGAATGGCTAAACAAGTTGTGGTATATGAATGTAATGGAATACTATTGTGCTATAAGATATGGTGAGCAGGGGGCAGCTAGGTGGTGCAGTAGATAGAGCACTGGCTCTGGATTCAGGAGGAGCTGAGTTCAAATCCAGCCTCAGACACTTGACACTTACTAGCTGTGTGACGTTGGGCAAGTTACTTAACCCTCATTGCCCTGCAAACATTAAAAAATAAAGTTACAATGAGCAGGAGGAGTTCAGAGAAACCTGGAAGGACTTACATGAACTGATGCTGACTGAGAAGAGCAGAAAGAGGAGAACATTGTACACAGTAACAGCAACATTGTGTGATGAACAATAGGGATAGACTTGATTCTTCTTAGCAGTGGAATGATCCAAAATAGTTTCAAAGAACTCATGATAAAAAATATTCTCAACATCCAGAAAAAAAGAACTGTGAATTATGAATGCAGATTGAACCATAGAGTTTCTACTTTTGGACTGTTTTTTTTTCCTTCATTTTTGAGGTTTTTCCCTTGTGCTCGGATTCTTCTTTCACAGGATAACTAATGTGATTGTACACATGCAACCTATATCAGACTGCTTTCCATCTTGGGGAAGAGGGAGGCAAGGGAAGGTGGGAGAAAAAAAATGGGAACTAAAAGTCCTGTGAAAACAAATGTTGAAAACTATGCTTATATGTAACTGGAAAATAATAAAATACTTTAAAAGAACTAATTAATAAACTGAAAAAAAGAAAGAAATGCTACAATAGTCATTCCTATACTGCTGGCATATCATCATGTGGATATGACCCTGCATTCTTGAAGGATATACAAGTAAAGAAATTCTTCTATTAGAAACTCAATCAGCTTCCAGGACAGCTTGGGGACACCCTTCAAAGCTCACTTTATATAAGTTCACACCAACAACTCTGGAAGATCATAACATACAAAGTCAGAGAATAGCTGTGATCTCTGTGGGTAGAGGAAATTCCTACACCAAATAAAGTTAGTCCTTTGAGAAAATGGAGTAATTATACTTCTATAGAATAGTGTTGTTTCATTTGTCTAGGCAACAAGCATTTATGAAGATCCAACTACGTTGTAGAAATATTCTTAAGTACTGTTTTGAATATCATTACCATCTAACACAGTGCCTTGCAAATAATAGGTGAATAAAAAGTACTTGACTTGCTAAATTGAAATGAATGGATGAATGAATCATTAATAATTATGATTTGCCTAAGGATAAGCACTTTTAATAAAGAGCTCAAAATGCTTTAAAAAACTAAATCCTGCTTACCTTTATGAAATTGTTTGCTGGTTCCCTGGGGGGACATTAGTTGAGTGTCATTGTACTATCTCAGAGGAAATAAGACTGTCTTAGATATTCAGACAATCTGGTTCATTCCAGCAGGTTTTCCCTAACATTTTTCATTTCCCCTTTCAATTTTTTTTTTTGTTTCTTCAAGACTGAGCTCAGATTTTGTCTCTTCCATTCAACAAAATGCTACCCAAAGCCCCCAAAAACATCTCCACTAACTACATGTAAGAGAAGTGACGGATGAACCTCTACTTTTAGATGTTCAATGACCTTCAATGAGGGGGAATCCAACAACTCACAAGGCAATCCTTTCTACTTGTGGGTATCTCTAATTAATAGGATTTGTTTTCTTGGCAATCAGATCTTGCCCTTTGTTCTTATGCTTTTTGAAGGATAAAATAATTATTAAATCCCCTTGAGATGTTCTGCCTTTAGGAAAGAGAGAAGGTGGGGGGAAAAGGGAAGGAGGAAAGACAACACAGAGACAGATCCAGAAAATATCTTATAATTGAAATACTCCATTACAACTATCTATCTATCTATATCTACACATATATATTCCATTACAACTACACATATATATGTGTATGTATATATATATATATATATATATATATATATATATATATATATATATATATATATATTCTGATCTATTTTCTAAATACCTATTATATTTCCCCTCTCTCCCTTTCATCAAGATGGTTTGTAGTATGTGACAAAAACAATTTTGTATATCTGTCTTTTGAGCCTTACCAAAATGCACTCCAACATTCTTTCCTGTTGGGTAGCTGGATTTCTTAATATAAGTATATTTTCTTAATATACAGCATTACCTTCATCACCTTCTGCACCTATCCTGCTGCTTTTGAATAAGGTTTGTGCATTTGAAACTTTATCATGGTCATGAATATCTTTTTTTTTTCTCACCCTCTCCCCTACGAAGTTGCTTTGATATCAGTAAGGTCAAATTTACCTTTAAGATGTATAATTCTCACTCATCTAAATTCATACACACATACAGACAAAGACACACACAAAGATACACACACCCCTTTGAAGTCCTTAAGGTTCCTGGATTTTTTGTTCTCTTCTGAACTTAGAACCTTAATATCTATTTTTCTTTCATTGTAGCTACTATCTGTGATAACTAGCTATGTGGATATGCAGTCTATTTTCTACCTCTCAGAATCCTCTTAATTAAAGCATTCTTTGTTAGATATATCAGATACAACAAAAACTCATTATTTGACAAGAACTGATGGGAAAACTGGAAAACAGTATGGAAGAAACTAGGTTTAGACCCCCAAAAGGAGAAAATATGTACCTGTTCAAAAATATTTATAGCACCTCTTTTTTTGGTGGCTGAGAATTGGAAATCAAAGGAATGCCCATCAAATGGGGAACAGCTCAACAAACTGTGGTGATGGAATATTATTATGCTATTAGTAATGACAAGCAGGATGATTTCAGAAAGTCCTGGAAAGACTTGTATGAACTGATATATAGTGAAGTGAGCAGAACAAGGAGAACATTGTTCACAGAGACAGTAAGATCATGTGATGAAGAACTATGAATGACTTTACTATTTTCAGCAATACACTGATCTAAGCCAGTCCCAAAGGACTAATGATAAAGCATACCATCCACCTCCAGAGAAAGAATTGATATTGACTGAGCACAGACTGAAGCATGCTATTTTTCACTTACCTTTTTTCCCTTTTATTCAAATTTTCTTATACAAAATGACTAATATGGTAGTGTTTTACATAATTTCACATATATAACTCATATCTTATTGCTTACTGTTTCAGGGAGCAGAGAGGGGAGGGAGGGGAGTAGGGGTAAAATTTGGAACTCAAAACTTTAAGTAAAAATGTTTATTTTTTTAAGATAAACCAGCTACTAGGAACCAGATACTACTTTCCTGTTCAGGAGTCTAAATTTCCAATATTTAAAGCCATGGACAAGTAATCTAATTTTTAATTTATAGATTACAACTTCCTGGCCAGATGCTTATACCTCATTTTTTTTCTCCTTTAAATTCCTTGCTGCCAATAAAAAAATAGTCCACTAAGGAAAATCCTGTGTTTCTATAGTTTCAAATTTCTTATCCTGGGTTATATAATATCCAAATGTTTTATATAATGACACTATTTACACTATCATGCTGGTCTTAAGTAAATGATTTGTGGAGCAGAAGCTCACAATAATGTTACTTCATCTTATGATTCCACTTTAATATTTTTAGTTGAAATTGATAGGATTTTGGGTATCAAGAACAGGTTGTGAGGTAGAGAAGCCCTTAGCATCACACTCATCTATCCCTTTAATGAAAATTAACAAGGTGAAGTTTTAATAATCTATAGTTTCCTGTTTTACCCCACAAAATAGCAGAAAAATAGACAGTTCTTGTATCTGAGGAAGGTAGATTCACCTATATCCATTGAATACTAGACTTGGATCTAGAAAATTTAGGTTCATACATACACTATGTGACTTTGGGCAAATAATTTTATTCATCTAAAAAATAAAGGGGTTAGGCTCTCTATGGTCTCTCCTAACACCATCATACTATAATTTGACACAATCCTTCCTCACTGAAGTTCTAAGGCATAGACCCTGAGTTGTTTAAATATAAGTACTCTCCTTCCAGGTCTTCCCCTTTATTCTTCTTTTCATGAAAATAGGAAGTACCCTTTCCCTTACTTTTATTTTCTAACCTCAGTTCTTGTTCACCCATTCCCTTGCTTCAAGTCTTTTCAATACATATTCTTTTCTTTCTGGTACATTTGACATTAGTTTAGTTGCTGCTTCATATAAAGTATAACTGGGTGCAAGGGATGGGTGGGTGGAGTTTGCTAAACAAGATGACCTTTTCCCGTTCTAACATCCTATATCTCTTATCTGAAATCTTAGAATTTGATTTAACAAGAATTAATTAAGCATGTACCATTTTCAAAGTGTCAAGCATTGGAATTTCAGAAGCACAAGCCAAAATAGTCCCTTATCCTTTAGAGGCTTATGTTTTATTCTCTATGACTCCTACATTATTTATTTCACTGGTTCTTAAATTTGTGATAAAGGAAGAATTATTGGAATGCATCTTCTTCATTAGTGGGAATATAGCTGCATAGCCCTATACTAAGAAAGGGCAGATTCTGCCAATGCATTCAACTTATCCAGTGACATCCTGACTGTTGAGCTGGACTGGTTGGTGTACAATATTATGGAGGAAAAAAATTAAACCAAGATAAACTGAACTTAACATTTTTCCACAACTGTATAATGTATTCTTTACAAGGTGCCACATATCTTACTATTTTATATAAATTTATAATTAGATTATACAAGTCATACACTGACCTTATTCATTTAAAAGATTGGTGAGGAGGGAAGCAGTGAGTGTAGAGAAATTTCCATCTGTTTTGGACTCATCCACAAAGGGGAGTTTCTTCAAGGCACTGATTTCCTAGTGCCAAATGCAAGCCCTCACTATCCAACTAAGATTTAAAAATCAATAAATATAACACAGTCATTTCTTAATTCTGGCTTCCAAACCCATCATTCAATCTTCAAGTTTTCCAATGATCTCTGAAATGATAAATGTGATAGCTTTTACTCAATCTTCATCCTCAACATTTCTACAGCTTTTAATCTGTCAACCAACTCCTCCTATTGGAATATTTTTTTTTCTACTCTGGCTTCTCAGAATATTGTTCTTTTAGTTTTGTTTTGTTTTGTTTTGTTTTTCCTTCTACCTTTCTCATTTTTTTCAGTCTCTTTTGATGGATCATTATCCAGTTCTTACACCCTAAGCGTGGATGTTCCTTGAAGTTCTCTCCTAGATTCTTTTTCTCTTTTCCTTGAGGGCAGGGTCTGAGGCATTTTGTTTCTTTTGCATATTTTTGCATACCAGTATTTAGCACAGTACCTTGTATGTGAGAGATTCTTAATAAATGCTTATTGATTGACTGAGACTGATCTCTCTACACAGCTTTACTTCCAGAGAGAGTATCCTTCTGCAGTTACCTCTTTAGAGTATTAAATCTACTGTTTTAGAAATAAAGGCCTGGGTCTGAGAAATCCTGGTTGCTAATTAAAGAGTGTAAACTCCATTAACCATCTATATATGCTCCAGACTATACTCCTTAGCCAAGCCATCAAGTCACTTACTATATGTATGTTGCTATCCACCTTACTGCCATTCAAATGTATTCCATCCCTCTTGTTCTAGAAACAAATCTGAGCTCAAGTACCACTAATTCTGGAACAACCAAGTCGATACCATTATAACTCCACTCCATATCCCTGTAACTCTCCTTTCACTGACTACCAACTTCATATATTTGTTGCTTCTTTCTCTTGAAAGATAAGTTCCTTAGAAGCAGATACCTCATTTGTGTGTTTGTATTAAAAGTGCATGGCACATTATAGTCAATTAATCAATGCTTTTTCATTCTTTCATTCATTGGTGATCTCATCTAGTCCCATGAATTCAATTATAATTTTTGTACAAATAACTTTCAAATTTCTATATGCAGCTCAGTCTACTCTCTTGATCTCTAACTGTAAATCACCAAATACCTACTGAACTCCTCTACTTATAGGTCCTGTTGGGACCTCATACTGTCCAAAATTTCACTTGTTATCTTTCCCAAAATATACCTTCAAACTTCCCTCTTTCTGTTGAAGTAGGGAAAATAATGAGGTCTTTTTCAGTACTTACAACAGTGCTTGGCACAAGTAAGTGATTAATATGTGATAGTTGCTGGTAATAAGTTCTGAGACACAGGCATTGGATTACCACTTAACAGAGAAAAAGGAATTTACAAGAGCATGTCCAATACGCTGCTAAATTCAAAATCCAGATTTAAAGGGGTTGGGAAGTAAGTCCGTTGTGAAAAATTTCAGGCAATGGAATTGAATCCTAATACTAGTATTTTGGTGTGAAGTGGAATAGAGCTATTGTGTGATAGCTCAGGGGAATAACTGGTAGGGTAAGGGATTTTGATTTTTTAAAAAATGAGGAAAAGCTGAATCCAGTGGAGTTTGTAAGCAGTAGAGAAGAAGCCAATAGAAAAAGAGATCCATTCATGTCCTCCAACTTCTGGGTCAGGGTAGAAAAGGAAAGATAAGAAAGAAGGAATAATGGGAAGTGATCAGTGAGTCGAATTCCTAGGGAAAAGGACAGGGTCAAAGTCTCAAGGATAAGCCTTGCTAAAGAGAAAAACTCCTCAGAGATTGGAGCAAAAAGGAGAACCAATGAAAATCCAAAGAGATGTTATGGAGTATGGAGAACAGGAGATAAAGGAATTTATGACATGTGCCCTCAATTTTCTCAATAAGTTATGGGGAAAAGTCACCTAATTATAAGAGTAGAGTTAAGGAATTTATTATGGGGTTGAAAAGACAGGGAAAAGTTAAGAACAGTGGCAGGTGAGAACATAATAGCAAGTCAATCTTTAAAGACTAAGCAAATTTCTACAAGAAAGTGAAGGCCTAATAGATTTTATATTTCATTAATTTGTCAGTCAACCATTTAGCATGGCTGATTGACTTACTAGTTTTCCATGGCCCAAGGGTAATAAGGGAGGAGGCTGATCTTGGGGATTACAGAAAGGTTGAAATTGGACAGTGATGGAGGGAGCCAAGGGTAGCAAATATCCTATGCCAGAGCTAAGCTACATTCATCCTGTGGTTCAGGTTTGATAATTAAAATGTAATAAGACAGTTGTGAACCATAAAATCAAAAGAAAACCACTTTGCTCATTTAAAAGATCAAAAGAATCAACTTTGAAGTTAAAATGATACAAAAACCTAATCCTCTCCACCTACACTATACCAGGTCACTCAGGGTAAGGTTCCCCACAATCTAAAAAACCTCATGGTTATTGTCTGATGTAATCTCCTACCTGATTCCTCACTCCTTTAAAATACCATCCTAACCTTCATAGAGCACTGGGTGGGGCTAGTTATTTAAAAAAATGGAAAAGGAATAGTCAGAGGTGAGAGCTTTGCAAGCATGGCCCAAAGCACAGACAGAGGAATGAAGAGAAGAGTTTGTATTAAGTGCTCATTAGATGCCTAGCACTTACTTTGTTAAGTAGGAAGGCAAAAACAGTGTCTGACATCAAGAATTAAATTCTAAAAGGTGACAGAACATTTAAATTTATATTACTATATATTATTATTTTTTAAAACAAATAATTAAATATTGCATTATTAAATATTAAATATAAATTATTAAATATTCTAACAGGTGAGAAAATATTTAAATTTTCACATATATTTAAGAAACATTAACACATACAGAGAAGAGGGAAGGGAACTTTAGAGGAGAAAGCTCTTGACCCCTGGGAGGACCATGAAAGACCTTCCACAGTTTGAGGTAACAGTTTGAACTGCATACTGAAGGAATCCTCTGATTCTAAGAGGTAGAGGTATGGTCGAAGGACATTCTTGCCATGGAAGACAGCCAATGAAGAGGTAAGGAGATGAGAGATGAAGCAAGTAAGCCCATATAGCTAAATTTAAAGTAGAGGGGTCAGGTATAAGGTATAAAAGGAGGTAAAGCATAAGAAAGCAAGAATCAGATAATACAAATTTTATAGCAGGAAGGGGGCATTTGAGATGATTAATCCAACACCCTCATTTTTACATAGGAAAAAACTGAGGCCTGGAACTTAAAATAACTTTCCCAAAGTCCCCTGTCATATTATTTGCCTAGTTAAAGTTTAAACTTATGACTCCAGACTCCCTGTTTTGTGCTTTTTCCACTAGATCACAAATCTTTCTGGATTTGCTGACTAATTGATAACCAGTGCCTTCATCTGTTCTGTCCCTATTTCTTTATATAATCAGCCATTGTGAGAAATGTAACATACATTGGCACATGTGCACATATATGCATAAAAAAACATTGAAATTACTTCTTTGGGGGAGGGTAAAGGACTAGGCCTGTGTTTTCATTGAAATAGTCAACAAATTTCTGTTAAGTTCCTACTACATGCCAGGCACTGTATGAAGTATAACAGGTATAAGAAAAAGAAAAAAACAAAATAAAACAGTCCTTCCTCTTATGGAGCTCCCAGTCTAATGGAAATAAATACCTCCTAGATGAGGGAACTCCCTCTCCAGTACTCAGAGTTTAAGAGACTTGCCAAGGTCCATATATCTACTATGTATTAAAGATGAGATTTGAACCCAGGTTTTTTGAACTAGCCCAAAGTTTCCAGCTAACCCAAAGGTTAGCTTTTTATCCACTATATTGAGGCAGTTGGGCAGTATAGTTCCTGAAGTGTTGGAATTGGATTTAAATCCAAATTTTGCTTCACACACTTATGAGCTATGTGACATTGGCTAAATCACATTAAGTACCTTAGTTTTCCCATCTGTAAAATGATGATAACAAGTCCTAACTCCCAGGTTTGTTATTAAGGATCAAATAAAATAACATATATAAAATGTTCTGCAAACCTTAAAGGGCTCTATAAATATAATAATAATAGTAAAAGCAGCAGTAGTTATAGTAGTCACAGTAGTAGGAGGAGGAGGAGGAGGAGGAACAGGAGGAACAGGAGCAGGAGCAGGAGCAGAAGGAGCAGCAGGAGCAGCAGGAGCAGTACCAGTAGCAGGAGCAATAGTAGTTATGGTGGTGATGATAGTGGTAGTGGTAGTGGCAGTGGTGACAGTACTAGTGGCAGTAATCGTCATAGTTGTATTCCTAATCTTAGTTCTTATAATAGTTATTTATAAACCAGCTGTTCTATTTAGGGAAAACATATATTTATTTATTTTATTTGTTGACATAAACTCTTTGTTTTTGTTCAGTCATGGCTGACTCTTTGTGACTCCATGGTCATCCTGTATATGGAGTTCTTGGTAAAAACACTGGAGTAGTTTGCCTTTTCCTTCTCCAGTAGGTTAAAGCAAACAGAGATTAACTAACTTGCCCAGGATCACATAGCTAGTAAGTAAATATCTGAGACCAGATTTGCATACAGGTTATCTTCTTGACTTCAGGCCCAGCACTATATCCACTGAGTCACCTAGGTGCAAACTCTCACAGGTGGCTTTTGTCTTCCTCTAACTTCTACAAGCCACAGGGGAATAATTGAAGTGGTCTATCTGTTACAGGAATGAAAACAAGAATAAGTGGGGTAATTTCATCAGAAAAATGAAATACTGCTCATCAAGGCTATCTCTCTTCCCTTGACCTCAGTCTAGTATCTGTATAATACTGGTTTAGATATATATTTGTGCTAAAACAAAAAAGCATCAAGATTTTGTGAGTGTGTGTGTGTGTGTGTGTGTGTGTGTGTGAGAGAGAGAGAGAGAGACTTTAACAAGAGAAGTGAATTTTCGCAATGGGATTTAATAGCAAATAATTTTTCCTAACTAGTGGAGCATGCAGGGCTGCAGAAAACAGGTAAATCTCATTTCCTTGCACTAATGAAGACCACCAAATCCCATTCCAATTCCCAGCCAGCTGAACTTGCCTTGCCTTCTAATATATTCACCTTCAGCTTATCCTGGTACCACCCTGTACTTATCCTCCCATATGAGGCCAAGGCTTTGATGTTGGTTCAGTTATCCAGTCATTTCTAGCAACTGAGCTTCTATTCATGCTTCATTAAAGTTTCCTTTGGCTCCTTCCCTTGCATTCCTACTTCCAGCAAAAACATTTAAAAGATTAATTGAATGTTGGACATCACTGTTCAGAAGGAAGAGAGAGATAATGCAAGTTAAAAACAAAAGACCTGGAAAACTCTTTCCTATCCTCCTGGGGCAGTAAATACAGTCTCCCTGGAATTATTCTTGCTCCAGGTAGTGCCACCACTATTGCCACCCTACCACTACCATCACCACCATCACTTCTATTGCTACTACTGCTGCTGACACTACCACTACCACTGTCACCACCACTACTACTCCTGATGCTGCTGCTGCTAGTACTACTATTATTATATTTATAGAGCCCTTTAAGGTTTGCAGAACATCTTATATATGTTTTTTTTCTGAATGACTGATAACAAGATCCACAGCAAGTGGTTGTGAACACTTAAGCTGAATTTCAAATTCTAAGTCAACATTTTTATACCTACCATGTGCTGGCTGTTGTTAGACCTTAAAATGAGAAATAGCTCATGCCTTTAATGAGCTTACCAACTAAAAGAAGAGATAAAACTTAATCATTTAATTCAACGGGCACTTATTAAGCTCCTATGTGCTGCCAAGTCTTTGGGATATAAACACCAAACATGGCCTTGGCTCTGGCTTCTGGGAGCTCAGATTGTATAGGAGAATGCATGTGCATGGTTAGTAGATTCAAGATAATTTGAAAAGGGAGAGCTAGTACTAAATAGCATTGGAAAGACTTCATGAAAGAGATATTACTTGAGATGAACCTTGAAGGAAGATACATTGGAAGATGTAGGTTAGAAGGTTGGAACCTGAAAGTTAAACCAAAATTACTCTGGCTCTCCCTGATTGGGTAATAATAGGTCCTGGCCCAAGCCTCATTTGGTCATTGTTTGGATTTTGATGGTTCTGAGTGAGGATAAATAGCAATTGTCTCTGTTCTGTCAAGAAAGGCTGAGGATCCTCCCCTCCCAGATTGATTCTTTTTTGGAGGTAAGTTAGACAATTTTTGGCCTCATTCCTTATCTTAAGTCATTTAATCTTAGCCTTAAATCATTGAATGGCTATTTGCCTCAGACAAAGTGAGACCTGGAAAGACCTTATCTTAAAAAGGCAAAGGTCTCCCATTGCATCTGGAGCCATCTTCAGTTGCCCTGACCTATGTCTTTCCATTGGATTCAGATGACTCTAGAGTAGAAAGTGAGGCTGATGACTTTGTACAGCTATGCCTCACTTAAATCCAATTCACTTGCAAAGGACAAACAATACGTACTATGACTTAAAAGGGAAGAGTTTCTTTAGGAACTTCTTCTGAGGATGGTGGTGGGGGGGCAGGTCAGAAAAGGTGGAGGCTGTAAAATTCAAACCATGCCTTAATGGAAGAAGGATTTCAAAGGTAAAGACAAAGGTGAGAAATTTGCAGGCATGGGGATTTGAGTCAAAATACACATACAAAAGCAGTGAAGGTCATTTACCTATGTGTGGTGCTCAACAGTTTGAGATTCACCAGGTCATGGTTGATAAACACAATTTCTAAAGCCAGAAGAAAAGGAAAAGAGTACAGAGAGAAAATGAGGCCTGGGGTTTCCATGCTTCCTTGGTTCTTGCAGGAAAAAATCCAGCACACTCAATTGGTAAGGATACTGCCCTAATCATCCTGTCCACTTTTGTCATGATCTACTTTGAAAGGGGAAGCACATGCTGTTTCATAGCAAGACGTCAAGGAGAGGTGATTTGGACAGCTAGGTCCTGATAATGGCTCTTCCTTAAATTAACCCTTCACTATCTTCCTTGCATTCTTCTTTAAGTAACTGTGCATCCCGCAACATTGATTAAGCACCCATTTTAAAAAGGGGTATCTCTTTAGTCCTTTATATACATTATCAATTTTGATGTTGTAGATCCTTTCAATGACCCCATTAGATGTGTACTACAGTTATTATAATGATCATATTACAGATAAGTTAAGTTGTTTATAAGCACAAGCTGTCCTCCACTTCTAGGATGTTCTTCCTTGAAATGGACTCTTGGAATTCCTAGTTATCTTAATAGCTCAGCTCAGGTTCTACCTGATGTACAAGATATTTTTTGGTTCCCTAAGTTGTTATTGCCCCCCAAAGTTATCTTTTATTTACTTATCTATGTATACAGTATTCTCTACTCCTCCCCCTCCCCACTAGACTGCCTTCTCCTAGAGGTCAGGGACTGTTATTTCTGTCATTCTGTACTCAGCACCTAGTGCCTTGCCTTACACATACAAATTATAAATGCTTATTAAATACTTTGTAGGTCTACATCCCTTAATACCATATCTTACAACCCCACAATGATGTAATTACATTTAATAGTCATCCAATTATTCCAAAGAAAAATATTTAATGAAATGGAATAATGATAAATCTAGAAAGGAAACTTTCCCCTATAAATCTCATCTTTACTTTCCCACAAAATATATAAATGATCAGTGAAAAGAGTGACTGCACATAGTGAAACTTTGATGGGAAAGTTCCTAGACCATCATTTGAGGGCAGAGCCATAACACCAAGGAATCTAATAATCTTCCATCATAAATGGAGTTGTTTCCATCTAATTCTACTCTACCTGGATTCATCCCGTATGACTAGCAACCTTGATCCATATCTCACTTCTCCAAACCTTAGAATACTGAATTTACATGACTGATCAGCCATATCCTGAACTATTTTTTTTCTTTTTTGTCTTTTCTTTCTCCTAGCCAACTAGCATTTATTTAGACACACATGTGTATCTAGCTACATGTTTGTCATTTTTTCTACCAAAGTGTACTACTACCCTGCCTTTGGCTACATTGAACAGCATTCTGTTCATTTCTGACCAAATTTCAAATAATCCAAAGTAATTTTACATTTTACATTTAGGACAGGAAGAAGGAAATTATTCAAAGAAGCTAAAGGGGACAGTTCCTTGTTTCTTCCTTAGAATCCTCTCTAAAGCTCCCTTCTCTTAAGCTGTTCCTCTTTTCCCCTCATCATTTCAACACATTTTCATTTCTATCCATCTGAATTTTAGTACTTCTCATTTCTGACCCTATCTCTAAATATCCATGCAATTGTGCCCTCTGGAATTCCTGTTCTGAATCTCACTAGGTCACTTACTGATTCCTACTGGTCAAGAGCCAAGTTGGATTATTAATGATAATAATAATTCTTAACAATAACAATAATATCAATAAATATAAATTAATAAATGTGTATAACAGCATTTATATGACAGAATAATTAGCAATCTTCTCTTAATTTTAGAAGTTGTGTGTTCTTTCAATATTCTGGCACTCTCATCTACCTAACCTCCACCACATGATGTTACATTTTTGATGATTCTCACTAAAGCTGCACCTTTTCTTATATCCCCACACAGGTCTGGTGAGGGGTGGCAGTGTTGGAATATATTTTGTTCTTCACCACCACTTTCAGACCCTACCTTTCCTATTATCACTCAGCAACCTCTACTTTGATTTTTATACTAACCAAATATATCACCAAATACTGAGACTAGTGACAGCTATCTTCTATCTGCTTAGTCCTCCTCCCATCCTTTTAAAAATTCTTCAGTACTTAACTCAAAATATTCCTCTATACCACAACTCCACCCGTAATAGTCAGAGGTTTGAACATAGCATGTTGTTTGTTCTTTCAAACATTCTAACCTCCAATTCTTTATTTTCTACAACTTCTATGACCTTTTCTTCCATTCCATCTTATATCCACATAGGCATAGTCAAAGTCATGATCATGGCACCATATACAAGTGTTCCAAGCCCATGAAAAAAATTGAAATTCCTTTATCCACTGTAGGCATCATCTCTCCCTATGCTGCTTTCTTTATTGTGAACAGATTGTTCTACCTCATGATCTTCAATACTTCTATCTCCAAGTATTTTTTCTGGCAATTATTCTTTATTTTATTTTTTCTTTAAATTTGTCATTTTGTTTAGAATTTTCCCCAAGTTACCTGTAAAAAAAATGATTTTTTTCACATTTATTTTTTAAAACTTTATGTTCTAAATTTTTTTCCTCCCTTCCTCCTCAACCCTCCCTGTGAAATCAGACAATTCAATATAAGTCATAGATGAGCAGTTATGCAAAACATTCTCATTAGTCAGGTTGTATAAGAAAATAGACAAAATAATTTTAGAAAGAGAAGCTAAATAAGAATATTTTACTTCAATCTGTATTCAGATACCATCAGTTCTTACTCTGTTGATGGTTTGCATTTTTCACATGTCCTTCTGATATCATCCTGATCATCATTTCTTTCACAATTACTTTTGCTAACTGTATTAACCTCCACTTATTCCCTCCCCTTGATATTTACTCTATTTTCTATCTTCCTTCACCCTATCCCTTCTCAAAAGTGTTTTGCTTTATATTGCCCCCTCCCCTAATCTTACCTACCTTCCTTTCCCTCTCCCCACCTTATCCCCTTCCCCTCCTTCTTTCCCTCAGGGCAAAATACAAAACTATATCCACTTGCTTATGTCTGTTATTCCCTCTTTGAGTGAATTCTGATGAGAATAAGGTTCATTCACTCCCCCACTCCTTCACCATCTTCCCCTACACTCCATAAACTTTTTCTTGTTTCTTTTATGTGAGCTACTTTCCCCCAGTCCACCTCTCCCTTTCCTTTTCTCCCAGTGCATTCCTCTTACCCCTTAACTTTATTTCAAAGATGTCATCATGGGTCAGCTAGGTGACACAGTGGACAAAGCACAAGCCTTGGACCCAGGAGGCCCTGAGCCCCAGTTGCGCCCCAGACATAAGCCACCCCACCATGTCTGCCTCACAAAAAACAATACTTAACAGAAAATAAATGTTTTACAGATATCATCCCTTCATATTCAATTCACAACTGTGCCCTCTGTCTAAGTAAATTCCTTTTAGCTGCCCTAATGCTGAGAAAGTTCTTATGAGTTAGAAGTATTATCTTCCCATGTAATAATGTAAACAGTTTAACCTTTTAATATCCCTTGTGATTTCTTTTTTCCGGTTTACATTTTTATGCTTCTTTAGGGTCTTGTATTTGAAAGTCAGATTTTCTATTCAATTCAGGTCTTTTCATCACAAATGCATAAAAATCCTCTTTTTCATTGATGTCCCATTTTTTCCCTTAGAATGATTTTGCTGGGTAGGTCATTTTTGGTTCTAGTCCCAGTTCCTTTGCCCTCTGGAATATTATCTTTCATGCCCTATGATCCTTTAATGTAGATGCTGCTAGATCTTGTGTTATCCTTACTGTAGGTCTACAGTATTTGAATTCCTTTGTTCTAGCTGTTTGCAATATTTTCTCCTTGACCTGGGAGCTCTGGAATTTTGCTATAATATTTCTGGGAGTTTTCCTTTTGGGATCTCTTTCTGCAGGTGATCATTGGATTCTTTCAATTTCTATTTTACCTTCTGCTTCTAGAATATCACAGCAATTTTCCCTCACAATTTCTTGGAAGATTCTGTCTAAACTTTTATTTTGATCATGGTTTTCATGGAGTCCAAAGATTTTCAAATTATCTCTCCTGGATCTATTTTCCAGGTCAGCTGTTTTTCCAAGGAGATATTTTACATTGCCCTCTTTTTTTTTATTCTTTTGGATTTGCTTTACTGTGTCTTTCTTTCTCATAAAGTCACTAGCTTCTATTTGTTCAATCCTAATTCTTAGGCAATTATTTTCTTCAGAGAACTTTTGCATCTACTTTTCCATTTGGCTTTTCAAGCTGTTGATTTTTTTCTATCACTCTATTTTCTCTTTCCATTCTTTCCTCTATGTCTCTAAATCATCCTTCTTTCTCTCCTTTCTCTTAAAACTCCCTTTTGAGTGCTTTCATGGTGTGAGACCAATTCACATTTTTCTTGGAAGCTCAGGATGTTGGAGCTTTGACTCTGTTATTATCTTCTTCTGAGGGTGTATTCTGGTCTACTTTGCCCCTGCAAAAGCTTTCTATGATTTGCTGCTTTCTTTGCCTACTCATCCCAACCTGGAAGCAGATATCTGATTGAAATCTGATTCTATATGGTCAGAAGCTTGGCATGCCTGTGACCCTCACCTACTGAGCCACCACCACTCGAGTCAGTCTGCTCATTCAGAACCTGGGTGCTTTGCCCCAACTCCAGAAGAGACCATAGCCACATTACCCTGGCCAACCACCAAACCCCCTCAGAAGAATCTGCTGGCACCAAAGACTCAAGGCCCTATAGGTGCTGTCTGTTCCAGGCTAGGTCCACACCCTGCTTGCTTGGCTCCTCTATCACCACAAACAGCAGTTGATCCCAGTTTCCTAATTAAGGTGTCTTTGACCTGAAAAAGGTCTCACTCTGTTCTTATGTGGGCTAGGCTGCTCTGGGAGTTGTCTTATGGCATTATTTTTGGAGTGTGTGGATGGGTTTGTCAGGAGCTCAGGGGAGTCACAGCCTTTTCTCTGCCATCTTTTCTCTGCCCTGGCAATTATTCTTATACTTACTTTATTTTCCCTCCTTTCCATTTGCTATTCTATAGTTATTCAACTCTACTTTTCTCTGTCTTCTACTCTCAAATACCTTAGAATCCTCTCCTGTCAACTGTCCTAACTTGCTGAACTCCAATCTGCCACACTTTCATCAAGTACCCCTCTGTTCTATTCATGCATTGACAAAGTAAAGGAAGTCATTCAAATTATTTGACTAGGTCTACTATAAAATGATGTTATTCTATATCAATTAAGCGCTCATTACAGCAAAGTAATTCTTGATTCTTGGTTCTAGTCACCACGACACCATTTCAAACATCCTTTCTCTCCTTATTTCTCCCCTCCCCTTAGTTGAGGGTCTAATTAATACTTTATTGAGAAAATAGAATCCTTTTGCCATGAGCTTCCTCTTGTCCACTTCTCTATACCTCAAACCACTTTAATATCATTCCCCATCCACTCCTCCTTTTACCAATCTCTGATGAAGGAATGGTTTTTCTAATCACTGAAGGCAATCCTTCTATCTTTATCCTTTGCCCTCATCTTATCCTCTATTTTGCACATCATTACCCTCTCTTTAATCTTCATTTTTCTCTATATATTTCTTTGCCTGTCTCACACATGCGCAAATCCACTTCATCATTTAAAGACCCTCACTGAAACCCTACAATCTGTTTCAGTTATTCTGTATTCTTTCTCCTTTTCACATCTAACTTCCAGGAAAAAAAATATCTTTACCAGTCACTTCTATCTTTTCTTCTCACTCATTTCTCAGCCCTTTGCAATATGACCTCAGTTCTCATCACTCAGGAGAAATTGCTCCCTCCAAAGTTACCAATCATCTCTTACATTCCAAATCCGACTTCTCAGTACTCAGACTCCTTGATCTCTCTGCAGCATTTGACACCAATTTCTCTCTTCCCTGAATTTCTATAAATTTTCTTTTTACCTGTATGACTGCTCTTCTTCAGTTTCCATTGTAGTCTCTTATTTCATATCCTGCCCCCAATTGCGGATGTACTACAATATGCTCTTTTAGATTGTCTTCTATTTCCATCTATGTTCTTTCATTTGGTGACCTCATATCTATGCAGGGGACTCTGGATTTATATAGAGAGCAGTAGTCTTTCTCTTCACCCGTCCTGAATCATTTCAAACTGGTTGTCTCATAGATATTTCCAATTCAACATGTCCAAAACAGAAATCATTATCTTTTCCCCTAAATTCACTTCTCTTTCAGACTTTCCTATTTCTATCAAGTGTGCCATCATCTTTCAAGTCATCTAGTTTTGAAACTCAGACATTATCTTTCTCACCTCACTCTCACACTCCATGTATCCAAACAGTTTAAAAATCTTGTCATTTATGCCTCCACAGCATCTCTTGGATCTATCTCCTCTCCACTCACATAGCTAGCACCCTAATTCAGCTTCTTCTAAACTCTTACCTGAGTTCCTCCACCAGTTTCTGGAATGGATCCCCTGCCTCAAATGCCTCCAGAGTCCAATCCACCCTCCACATACAGCTGCCAAAATGTGCAGGTTTATTCATGTCTCTCCCCTACTCAAAATAATGCAGTACTTCCCTATTGCCTCTTGGATAAAATATTAACATTGTTTGGCATTTAAAACCTCACATAATATAACCCTACACATTGTTTCAGCCTTGATCCTATGCCCCTGTGCTATAGTTTAATCAAATTTGATGCTTTTGTTGTTCTTTATGATACTCCAATGAAATTCAATACTTCAATACTCAATGTACTGTTTCTGTGCTTTAATATTAAATATCTCTCATGTCTGTGATGTTCTTCCTCTTCAATTCTGTCTCTTAGAATTCCATTTCTTTAAAAACTCAGTTCAAGGATTGTTTTCTACATGAAACCTTTCCTGATTCCCAACCTGCTGGTTCCGTCTCTTAAAAATATCTTCAGTTTATTTTATGTGAACTTGTATATACTAGCTATGTGACCCTGTGTAAGTCACTTAATCCTGTTTACCTCAGTGTCTTCATCTATAAAAGGAGCTAGATAAGGAAATAGTAAGCCACTCTAGCGTCTTTACCAAGAAAAGTTTAAATGGGGTCATAAAGAGTCAGACAAAACTGGAAAAAAAATGATTCAACAACTATTTGTATATATATATATTATCTCCCTCAATACAGTATACAAGCTCATTGAAGTCAGGGACTGCTTCATATTTTTCTTTGTATCCCTATTGTCCATCCCATTACCTGACATGTATTAGGAATTAAGAAAAAACTTATTGTTTAATTCTCATGAAATATTGTGAAACAGTCTGTGCTAGTATTACATTGACTTTATACAGATTAAAAAAAAAACTGAGGCTCAGGACATACAACTCATAAGTGATATAGCTAGAATTCAGATCCTGGGCTTTTCATTCTAAATGCAGTATTCTTTCCACTGCTCTGTACTATTTTTTTTTATGATACTGTTTGGCTGGTCCCATCTCTTCTTCACTACCTCCAGGTCTTTCCTCATGACTTTGTACTCCATGTTGCAGAAATATTCTTTTACTCTTCCTGTCTCATTTAGTTGAGAAGAAAATGTTTCATAGAGACATTCTCCCACAGATGATTTTTCTTCAATAATTTTCTTTTTTTATAATATGTGTAAAACAATTTTTAACATTCATTATTTTAAAATCTTGAGTTCCAAGTGATTTCCCTCCCTCTCTCACCTTTTCCTTCCCTGAGAAGACAAGCCATTTGATATGAGCAATCATGCAAAACATATTTCCATATTGGTCATGTTGTGAAAGAAAGCACAGAACAAAAAGGAAATACATTTTTTAAATGTGAAAAATAGTATGTGACATTTTGTATTCAGGATACATCTGTTATTTCTTAGGAGATAAATAGTATTTTTCATATTGAGTGCTTTGGCATTATCTTGTATCATTTTATTGCTAAGAATAGCTAAGTCATTTATGCATGATCATTGTACAATGTTCCTGTTACTGCTTACAATGTTCTGGTTCTGCTAACTTCACTCTGCATCAGTCCATGTAAGCATTTCCAGGCTTTTCTGAAAGCATTTTGCTTGCCATTTTTATAGCACAGTAGTATTCCATTACAGTCATATACTAGAACTTATTCAGCCACTCTATAATTTACAGACATCCCTCAATTTCCAGGTCTTTGCCATCACAAAAAGCTGCTATAATTATTTTTTTAATAAGTTATTTTCCTTCTTTTTAAAAAATTCTTTTCAAGGTAAATAAATTAGTAGTGCTATCACTGAGTCAAAGGTTATGCACAGATTTATAGCCTGTTAGGCATAGTTCCAAATTTCCCTCCAGAACGGTTGGACCAGTTCACAATTCCAACAATAGTGCATGTGTACCAATTTCCTCACATGCCTTAAAAGATTTATCATTTATCTTTTCTTAGCCAATATGATATGTGAATTTTCAAAGAATAGGAACACTGACCTTCGCAAAGAAGAAATGCTAATCATTAGAAAAATGATTCAAATAACTAATAAGAAAGTCTAAACTAAAACAACTCTGAAATTCCAATTTATACCCAATCATATAAGACAAAAAAGAAAGTAGCAATTACTGGAAATGCTGTGGAAAGATGGGCACAGTGACAAAATGTTGATGGAGCTGTCCATTCTAGAAAGTAATCTGAAACTATACTCCCCTCCAAAGTCATTAATGTATACAAATCATTTCACCCAACAATAACACTGCTAGGTGCATAACTGAAAAGAATCAAGGACAGCATAGAAGGATTGATTTATAAAAATATACAGGGAAGATATTTTTTGTTATAGTAAAGAACTGGGAATAAAATAGGGCCCATCAATCAGAGAAAGGCTGAACAAACTGGAAATGAATTAATATCATTTTATGGAGCAGATTACTTAACTTCTGTTTACCTCAGTTTTCTCATCTGTAAAATGAGGATAATATTAGCACCTGCATCCAGTGGTTGTTGTAAGGATTAAGTGAGATAATAATTGTAAAGTACTTAGCAGGGTGCCTAGAATCTAGGAAGTAGTATATAAATGTCAATTATTATTTTTATTAAGTTCACCAAAACCTAGGAAGAACTTTATGAACTGTTATAGAGTATAGTAAACAGAACAAGAAGAAAAAAATTACCTTAATACCACAATAAATTAAAGGAAAACAACTTTTTGAATCTTCAGAGCTCTTATTAATGCAAAGTCTAATAATGACTTCTTAGGATGGCTTTAAGCTTCCTACCTCATACTGGCAAAAAGATGACCTATAAGTTCAGAAAGAATAATATGTGTATAAAAGTGGTCAATGTATTGACTTTTCTAAGTGAGAATATTGGTTACAAGAAGAGGTTTCATTTAGGGTGGGAGTGGGGTAACTTGGTAGATAATGAAGATTATGTAAAAAAGGGAAAAGAACTTCCTTTTTTTAATTACAAAGAATAAAGCAAAAATCAGTTCAGAAGAAGACACTAGGAAGAAAGGCAGTTTTGTTACTATCATGTTAAATATACACTTTAAACAACCTACGTTGAAAGATGTTCATCATTTTAGATACAATTATTTTCAGCATTTTTGTATTAAAATGTTCATTTTAAGTTCATAACACAAATAAAAATTTTAAAATGTGTTTCATAAAAAATAATAGCCTAAACGAATGTGAGGTGTAAGTATGGAGTAGTGGTAGGTGAACTGAATTTTAGAGACAGAGTATCAGGTTTTGAACCTCTGGGAAGTCACAACTTCTTTAGGTCTTGGTTTCTTCATATGTAAAATGAGAATAGGCTAAATGATTTTTTATGATTATGTAAAACATTGTCATATTTGTCACTTTGTACAAGAAAACTTGACTAAAAGAAAAAATAATGAAAGAAAGTGAAAAATAGCATGCTTCAGTCTGTTCTATCAATATCAGTTCTTTCTTTGGGGGTGAATAGTATGCTTCATCAACAGTCATTTGGGACTGTCATACATCATTGTATTGTGAATAGTCAAGTCATTCACAGTTTTTCATTAAACAATATTGCTGTCTCTGTGTACAATGTTCTCTTGGTTCTACTCACTTCACAATACATCATTTCATACAAGTCTTTCCAGGCCTTTCTGAAGTCATCTTGCTTGTCATTTCTTATAGCACAATGATATTCCATCACCATCATAAACCATAGCTTGTTTAGGTATTCCCCAATTGATGGGCATTACTTTGTAAATGATTTTAAAGGTTCTTTTTAGTTCTGAACGCAAAGCCTAGCAATTCTTCTTGCCTTTTCAAATCTTATCTATCCTTCAAAGCCCAACTTTCTATTTTTCAGGGTGCCTGGAGACTAATCTGTGGCCATGTTGTTCTTGATTGACAGTGGTTTAGTATGTCAACCCCTTCCAGGTGATTCAGACATTTTCAACAACAATAATAAACATTTATTTGTTGCAAAATAGCTTCTTGGTCCCAGGTTCCCTGTGGTCAGCATGGATCACTAGGCTCTTTCCCCACCCCCAGCCACTTGTGCACCACCTGTTTCCCAAGAAGGAACCAATTCATTGAGCTATATTTCTTGGTTCAGAAGAGATCAGTCCTCTTGTCAGCTTTAAGTGGATGCTTTGCTTTCTTTCTTTCTTTGGAGGAATTAAGTCACTTACAGTTGGGGGAGATGCTGCAGGCCCCATATTAATTCACATGAACTATTTACTACTTACTATGCTCCTCCACTGGAATTTTCAAAAGAAAAGACTTCAGTAACATCCTAAAAATGTCCTTGGGAATTAGTAGTGATGGGCAGGAAAACAGGAGACCTTGGTTTTTATCCCAGATGGGACACTGCCTAGCTTTGTGCTGTTGGAGAAGTCATATCCCCATTTTGGGCCTCAGTTTCCTTACCTACAAAATGAGGGGTTTATACTAGAAGATCTCTCTCTCTCTCTGCTCACCTCTTATCTCTCATCTCTATCTCTACCATCACTCATTTGTCTACTTCTGGACTGATTATATATATATATATATATATATATATATATATATATATATATAAATATAATAAACCCTTTGCATTTTTCTGAGAAAAATATTTTTTAAATGCCAGGAAGTAACATTTCTCATTCCTTTTCATCTCTATTTACAAATTTAGACATAATATGAATGTTTGCCCTATTTTGTTGTCAAATGCTTCTTACTAATAACAATGGATGACCCAAAATGCTACAGAATATTGAAATTCTCTGTCTACTTCCTCTCCACCTACATTTTTATACTAGAATCCTGATGAGCTGGGCTTGTGCAAAGGTAAAGTTATAGTGCAGTTTTAAGTTTTAATAGGTTAAACTTTAAGATTTGTGTTTATTATATATAATAGATAAAAAGTATCTATGTTTTATATAGATATTGATATAGATATAGATATTCTAAATTAGAGTAAGTATATTGTAAAGGGGCTAAAATTCTAGCTAGTCTGTCTAAAATCTAATGAGTGGTCGCCAATAAGTTATAAGCTTTATCAAGAGTTAGACTTTTAAGCATTTATTAAGCAGAATAAGAATTTGGTAGAGAGAAAGAGAAATGCCTAGATTCCTCTATCTATTAAAGGGAGAGATCATTCCCAGCTCTACTCTCTGCCAGAGTCCACAGGAAAGAGAGTCAGCCAGTGGGCCAGCCTCCCCCTTCTTCCTCCCACAAGCAAACATCACTTCCTGACACCAAAGAAAAGATGCATGGTCTTGCCCTCAGAGACCTTCACCTCATGGCAGAGCTTTTCTACAGTAAGTCTCCAGCAGGTGGCGTCATTCCAATCGTTACAATATATTTCAGTATATGCTGTATTCCTCCCAACAAAGTAAAAGCATCATAAGGTAAGAGATTCAATCTTAATTTTCTTTATATGGTACAGTGGATAGAGTGCTGGGCCTAAAATCAAGTAGACTCATCTTCATGAGCTGAAACCTGGCTTCTGATACTTAATTGCTGTGTGACCATGGGCAAGTAACTTAGCCTTATTTGCTTCAATTCCTCATCTGTAAAAATGAGCTAGAGAAGAAAATGGCAAACCACTTACAAGTGAAAAATTTAATATGGGGAGGTTTAGATACTTAGTTATTCTTTTCTATAATTTCTTCAAGTACACACCCATCTTCTCTTAGACTTTTTCAAGATTACATCTTTTCAGTGTGACCATAATGAAGCAAAGATGTGGTCATGGAAACCCCAAAGTACAATTAATTACTGATACTCTCCAGTATCTTTGCAAAAAAAATACTAAATGGAGTAATGAATAGTCAGACAGAACTGAAATAACTGAACAACAAATATCTCCTCCAGAATATGTACTCTCCTTAATATGCTCGATCTGTTATAAGCTTACCCTAAAATCATACTAAACTACACTCTTAGATAAGACATTAAGGAAGTCATTGGAGCCATTTTTTGCACAAGCCATTTCTGTAGTAAGTTGGGGTTAGAAATAAGCTTACACAGTATTGAGCATAGTAAAGAGTGTTCAGAAACTGGCTTTTTTCTATTGCCTTAAGAAGTTTGATGGTCAAAAGAATAGAAACAGGTTAGTGCATCTATGGGGATGAAATATAAGGGAAGTGTTTGTTTTTAATTTTTTGTTTTGTTTTGTTTTGTTTTAGGATGAGAGGCTGTAACAGTTTTCGAAAAATTCGTATTGATACCACACTAGCCATACCTAATTAGAGCAGCTGTATGGTGTGGATACCCAAAGAGAAGTGAAACTGGGAGATAGAAGGTCATGCATTCTCTGAAAACCAAGGAGAACTTGAAACTTTCCCAGTGATGCTGCTCAGGGATCACAATAAGTAAATTTTAAAATGTTACTTTTATAAATATACTTGTTTTAGTGGCATAAATTCCCATTCTTCATGACCTTTCGGTATTAATATTATGCTCAATAAAGTTGTAAATATGCCAAAGAAGGAACAAAATTTCTTATAAAGACTCATACTCAGCTGCTCATTTTGTAAGCCTTTCTTATGGTAGCCAAATGCTTTGTCCCCATTCTGAATAGGAAGGTTCTATTCTGAGGGTGTCAGGTACAATTTCGGGAGAAGGGTGGTATGGGAAGTTGGAAGTGTTCCCCTCCCAAATGAAAGTGTTCACAATTGTCGAGTGCAAAGCTTGTGATCAGTGGACAGTTTGTATGTTAATGAACAATGGTTCTTGGGAAGACCCTTCATTACATTAATGTATTTTTTGTGAACATGTAATTAAAAACTATTTGGGGATCCCTGGGACAGCCAAACCTGCTTGTACTTCTACATAAGAGTGGAGAACCAAAGAATACTGGAAACATACTATATGCTTCATTATCCTAAGCAGCATTTCTTGGAAAGTTGCAAGTTCTCTATAGTTCTCAGAGATTGTATGATCTTCTATCTTCCTACTTTTCTTCTTTCTAGTCAGCCAAGTTATATTATTGCTCTAAGGAGGTATGGCTAGTGTGATGTAATTCGACCAGAATGTACTCTAAGAACAAATCTACTGGAGATGCTACTTCTTGCCTAAATCTTTTATGTTTTACTCATTTCTAGTCTTATGACCTAGCCATAATCAAATTAGCTCCACACAAGCATAACTATGTATGAATATATGTGTGTACATGTATGTGTGTGTATAGAGACACATGATTTTTTCCATCAACAACAAAACAAATAATTAATAATATAATATCTTAACTCAGCTCTATCCCCTTAAGTTCTCCTAAATTCGAACAATATAAAAAAAAGTATAAAAGCTGCTCTGAACTAGGGAATTTTGGGAAGACACAGTTTATGTAGAAACCCTTTATGCAAGCAGGACAATGTTAAGGGCTAAAATTCTAGCTGAACTGTCTAAAATATCTAGTGAGTGTAGAAGATGTACCACAGTACCAAAATTATATTTAACTCATGATTCTGGTAGGACCTATCAATAAACAACTTGAGAACTCCATATCCACATTTCACATCCTTCCTGATATGTGAGGTATAAAGTAAAGAGAAAACAGAATTTCAGTCATGGGAATCTTTAATTGCTTCTTGACACAGATGATAAGTAATGGACTAGTTGGAAGTAGGGAAGGGCAGGACAGACATTGAAAGGAACTCTTTCTACCCTCCTCAACATCTTGCTTCCTTTTATCCTTTTAACCTTGCATGTACCACCTCCTTCTTGACTGATAGTTCTCAAGACTTAGGGTTGTATATCCCTCTCTTAGTTCCCAACTGGCAGCCAAATCTTGTCTCTTTTATGTAGAAGAGAAGCAGATTAAGAATAAGAATGATGGCACGGGGAAAGTGATAAGGTTGGATTTGATGATCTCTGTGTGTTTGATATAGAGGATATTAGACTTGAAAAGATAACCGTGGGGAAGATGATATGGGCATGCAGAAGCCTGACACTATTAATCATGCCTGCAAGTACAAATTTTTAGCAGAATTTAAAGAAGAAAAATTGTGCTCACAGCTCAGCTACTTTTGAAAAAAATAACTTGGAAATCACAAAGGATTTAAAAAGCAGGTTTAGGCAAATTCTGCCTAAGGCTGCTAATAGTTGTGTAACTCTTGGCAATTCACTTCACCCATCTTCATCAGTTTAATAATTTTAGGCCAGTATGGAAGATATGTTGGTTCTTTGCAAAGAACCAACATATCTTCCATACTGGCCTAAAATGTTGGGGAGTGGGAGTGGAGTTACTCTGGTAACTCAAGATAGGGAAATTATATTTAGACAACAATTTGTTTCAAAAAAGACCTGAAAGATTTAGTAGATTATAAATGTGACACCAGTCCGCAGTGTCATATATCAACCAGAGAAGCTAATGGGATCTTGAGTTGGATTTAAGAGGGCATAGCTGTAATCTGTTTGATAAACCCAAAGACTCCAGCTTCTGGGATAGAAACTCAGTATTTGACAAAAACTTCTGGGAAAACTGGAAGATAGTATGGCAGAAACTAGGCATACACCAGTATCTTACACTATATACCACAATAAGTTTAAAATAGATATAGGATTTAGACATAAAGGGTGCATCCATAGGTAAATTAGGAGAAAAAGGAATAGTTTATTTCTCAGACCTATGGAGAGCAAAACAATTTATGACAAAAAAGGAGATAGAAGATATTATGAAATGCAAAATGGTTCATTTTGATTACACTAAATTAAAAAGGTTTTGTACAAACAGAAGCAATGCAGCCAAAATTAGAAGGAAAACAGAAAGATGGGAAAAAATTTTACAGCCACTAAATAAAGATAAAGGTCTCATTTCTTTTTTTGTTTGTTTGCTTGCTTTTTTTGTTTTGCTTTGTTTGCAGGGTGATGAGGGTTAAGTAACTTGTCCAGGGTCATACAGCTAGAAAGTGTCAAGTGTCTGAGGCCAGATTTGAACTCAGGTCCTCCTGAATCCAGGGCCAGTGCTTTATCCACTGTGCCACCTACCTGCCCCCCAAAGGTATCATTTCTAAAATATATAAGAAATTAAATCAAATTTCTAAGAATGCAAGTCATTGCCTAATTAAGAAATGGTAAAAGGACATGAACAGGCAGTTTTCAGAAAAAGAAATTAAAGCTATCTATTGCCATATGAAAACATGCTCTAAATCACTATGGATTAGAGAAATGGAAATTAAAAGAACTCTGAGGTATTACCTCACACCTATCAGATTGGCTAATATGACAAAAAAGGAAAATAATAAATGTTGGAGAAATTGTGGAAAAATTGGAAAACTAATGCATTGTTGGTGGAGTTGTGAACTGATCCAACCATTCTGGTGAGCTGTTTGGAACTATGCCCAAGGGGCTATGAGACTGTGTATACCCTCTGACATAGTAATACCACTGTTAGGTCAATATCCCAACGAGATCATAGAAAAGGGAAAAGGAACCACATGTACAAAAATATTTGTAGCTGCTCTCTTTGTGGTGG
This sequence comes from Dromiciops gliroides, assembly GCF_019393635.1. NCBI lineage: Eukaryota > Metazoa > Chordata > Mammalia > Microbiotheria > Microbiotheriidae > Dromiciops > Dromiciops gliroides. Next base: position 553,357,178 of record NC_057862.1, read on the forward strand.
CAAAGAATTGGAAATCAAGGGAATTCCCATCAATTGGGGAATGGCTGAACAATTTGTGGTATAGGAATGTAATGGAATACTATTGTGTTGTAAGAAATAATGAGCAGGCATATTTCAGAAAAAACCTGGAAAGACTTAAGTGGACTGATCCAGAGTGAAGTGATCAGAACCAGGAAAACATTGTACACAGTAACAGCAACATTATGTGAATGATCAACTGTGATATATTTGGATATTCTAAGCAGTGCAATGATCCAAGGCAATTGAAAAAGACATGATGGAAAATGTTCTCCACATCTAGAAAGAAAAAAAAAAGATCTGTAGATTCTGAATGTAGATTGAACCATACTGTTTCTACCTTTTGGTGTTTTTTTATTCTTTATTTAGGTTTTTCCCTTGTGTTCTGATTCTTCTTTCACAACATGACTAATGCAGAAATATGTTTAATGTGATTGTACATATGTAAATGAAATCAGATTGCTTTCTATCTGGGAGATGGGGAAGGGAAGGGAGAGAGGGAGAAAAAATTTGGAACTAAAAATCTTATGGAAACAAATGTTGAAAACTATCTTTATATGCAACTGTAAAATAATAAAATACTTTCATGTTAAAAAGCAAAGAATGTATAGCTTTCAGGAATAGGGAGAAGATAATCCTATTGCATTCAGCTTAAATCACACCCCAAGTATTATGTTTTGTTCTGGGCACCACATTTTCAGTCATTGAAATGCTGAACAGTATTTAGAGGAGAGCAACTACAATATGAAAGGACTTGAGTCTATCATATGAATGAAGAACAGTAAAAAGTAATTTCTTCAGTGAATTTTTGTACCTCCTTTATCACTTGGACAAGTTTTTAAAATGTTATTTTCTTCAGCATTTTTGTGCCTCTTTTGCCTAGCTCTTAATTATCTTTTCATAATTTTCTTGCAGTACTCTCATTTCTTTTTCTATGTTTTTCCTCTACCACTTATATCTCTATCTTTAACTTCCAGGAATTCTTCTTGCTCTGGGGTCCAATTAGCATCTTGCTTTGAGATTTTGTTTGTTGCTGTTTATATAGTATTGCCTTTTGAGTTTACACCCATGTCTTCCCTAATACTGCAGTAGATTTTTTTTGGTGAGGCAATTGGAGTTAAGTGACTTGCCCAGGGTCACACAGCTAGTAAGTGTCAGGTGTCTAAGGTCAGATTTGAACTCAGGTCCTCCTGAATCCAGAGCAGGTGCTCTATCCACTGCACCACCTACCTACCCGTGCTGTAGCTTTTTAATGGTCAAATTACTTTGTTGTTGTTGGTTGCTCATTTTCCACCCTATTTTTTTTAACTTTATGTTAAAGTTGCCTTCTTCTCACTTGGGGGTATAGAAGTACTGTCCCAAGATCCAGGCTTTTCCATGCAACAATTTTCAGACGTAGTGCAAGTTTCTGGTGCTTTCCAGGCAGTTTGATCCTGAGAGTGGTGTCATCATTGCTCTCCTGGTCTGTATTCTGGTCTTTACCCAGGAAGTATCAGAATTTCCCTGCAGCCATAAGTGCTCACATTCTCTTTGCTTTGGAACTCTTACCATGTTCAACTTTCTTACCCTCTCTGTGCTTACCATCTTGTGTCCCAAAAGTTTTGCTGGTGTTGATATTTCTGCCTGCCTGCTTGTGGTTTCCAGGCAGGCTTCCACTCTTTATTTCACACATTTTTCCTTCTGACTTCCTAAGTTTTCTTAGGCTGGAAAATTTTCTTATCCTGACCTTTTGTTTGCTCTGTTTGCTTAAATATTTGATTAGGGAAGTTGTTTTAAATTTGTATTGAGGGGAGTTTTGAGAAAGTTCATCTGGGTTACCTGTACTCCACCATCTTGACCTACAGTAGGCTCTTAACTGATCTCTCTGTTCTACACACACATCTCTCTAACTCCTTCTCCACAAAGTTGCCAAAGAGATTTTCTAGAAGCAAAGGCTTGACCATTACTTCCTTGACTCAATAAGCTCTAGGGAGTGGGTCCCTACTGCTACTGAAAGGATAAAACACAAACTCCTATGTTTGGTATTTAAAATCCTTCACAATTGAACTGAAACCTTCACTCACAGCTGATTATACAGTACACTTCTTCCCACACTCAATGTTCCATCTACACTGGATTGTTTAGGGTTCCTTGTATATAAAAGTCCCAGCATGCCTAGACTGTTCCTCCTCATTACTTCCAGGGTTACTTACTCTATGAGGATTTTTCTTAACGCCTTTCAGTGGCCAATGCCCTCCCCCCAAAAGTAATGTGTATTTATTTGTATAATTTTCATTGATTGTACTACATAAAGGAGAATATAAAGGCAGAGATTTTTATTTTTATCTCTATGCCCCAATACTTAACTCAGTGCCTAGAACATGCTAGATGCTGAATACATGTTTCAGGACAACAATATACAAAATAACTAAAACAATTTAAATAACTTTTGTAACAGTAAAAAAATTAATGTTGTGCAGTTATAATTAATAAGCTTGAGTTCAAAGAAGAAAGATAATAATTGTATTTCGTTTCTTCTCTTTTCTTCTCCATCACATGGTTACAAGTCCAGTCTCTAGCCCACAGGGATTTCTCACTTAACTTCCTCCTTCTCTCTCCTCTTTTCACCCTCTTGCTTCTCTCTCCTCTCCCTATCTCTTCTGCTTTTACCTCCTTATTTGTTCTCTGTCTTATTCTCTTCTTCAACTCTATTCTTCCTCTCCTACTTTTGCACCCATAACTAGACTCAGATGGCATATGCTTAGAAGGACTCCTTATTTGACTTTTTTTTAGGATCATTAACTGGGAGGCACAAATCTAACCTTATGCAAAACTAATCTAAAGAAAATATTCTTGTCCCTTACACTTTCTCATAAACATTGTTTCTGCCTTCCCATGTTAAAAAGAAATCTCAAAAACACCTGAAAATGTAATGAAAATGTGCTGATCTTCCCTCTCAATATTATTAATAAAAATTGTGTCCCAATTCAACCCTAAAAATTCCCCCAGAATTCATTTGCCTTTCTAGATACTGGCATGATTTAGAACAACCCATTGCTCACCAGCTAGGCAGTAATCTGGTTTATGTATACATAACAATTTGATATAATGCCTCAAGTAGAACCTTGTGGAAAGGGGGTTATGTCAAATATTTTTCTGAACCCAAGGGTAATGGGCATTCAGTTTCCCTCATGGACCCATTTTATATTTCTGTAAAAGGCCATTGTGTCTTCCTGGTAATCTATTTTTAAACCTGTCTATCCAGATAACAGTTCAGTAAGGTACAAAGCCAGATTTCAGTCATCCTGGCATGTGTCATATGCTATTTTTATAGTCCAAGTTATGATGCACATCACTTTTGATGCCATTATCTTCATGAGGTTCACAGAGGGCTTTTCCATTAACATTTTTTTCAACAATTGCTGTAAGAGACAAAAGTAAGGTCACAGAAGTTTTCAGGATGAGGGAATTCCCCCACCCCTTTTTAAGTACTAGGCTGTATGTGTATGTATGTATGCATGCGTGTGTGTGTGTGTTTGTGTAACTTTATAAAAAAAACTTTATCCAAGTTAATAAAGATATTCATTACTAATCAAAGTGAAGAGAGCTTATGGTAACACAGGCCAAATGGAACACAATTCAAGTAAAGGAAAAAAAATGAACCAATGAAAAAGCAATTGTATTCAGTAATGTCTGAGAATGAGTGTAACCTGGTGGCTACTAGTGAATGGATGCTTGTTTTGCTTCATTCAAGTTAGAGATAAAGATCTAAGTAATATTGAATGACCATGACTGGTTCTCTTCATATTTACCTTTAATAACAATAATTATCATAATAATGCTCCATGTTTTACAAAGCCCTTTACATATATCATTTCATGTATTTTTCAGAACAGTATGAAATTGGAGATATTATTATCTTCATTTTACAGGTGAAGAAAATGAGACAAGTCACTTGCCCACAGTCAAACAGAGAATAACTATATGGTGGGGAATTTTAATTCAAGTCTTCTCAACTCTTAGCCCAATGCTCTATTCACTATGGGACCTGGAAGAAATAAATGATCTTATGGCCAGTGATGTATATTTTAACAAGTATTAGATTCCTTCAGGTTAGGATGATAATCTTTGTAAAGATTTCCACTCCTTTGTGTTAGGCAGGATGTTTTGCATAAGAGCCTAAGAAATTCTTCATGGCTCATGATCTACTCCTTTAACTTATGAGAAGTGGCTGCATCATCAATGACAGGAGAAGAGTCTGACACCTGGAATAGGATCCCAGCTCTAGTCCCTGTACTCTCAATCTCTCTCTTTGTGTTTTTTAAATTAATTAAAATTGCTATAGATACCAGTTTACGGTAAGCATATTTATTAATTATACATTAATTTATTAATATTATAAACCATTAAAGGATTGACCACATGTCTCCCTAAATTTTCATGGTGTCAGGCCACATAGTAGAGAAAGCAGGGAGAGAACTTCAGCATGGCAGGAGAAAAGCACTCAAAAATCCAGAAGATCCAGAAGCCAGACAGCCAAGCCAAGAGAGCTCCTGCCTTCTTGCCAGGATTTTTACCCTCTTTTAGTAGAGGCAGGTCATTATAACTTAATCAAAGCTAATTGATTAGAATCATTCAATTCTATTGGTTGAAATGACTTGAAGATGGTCTAGATTTAAATGAACTCTATGGAGAACATCAAGGAAAAGAATGCAAAAGACTCCCCCTGAAGGAGTCTACTATTCATAAATTTTTTTTGTTGTTGTTTATTTTTTGGTTTTGGTTTGGGATTTTTTTGGTACAAAAAGGAGGGCAAAATTTTAATGTAGACTTTCCAGATGGTGGGGGCACTATACCCCTAACCCCAACAGTGTGGAAGGGATAAATGCATACGGTTCTTTTTTAATTGGTTTACAGAAGGTAAATGGTATACCTAAAGGATGTATGGTGCTTGTATTTGCTTTAGCAGCTTAGAAATGTCTGCTGTTGTGTCAGAGTAACTGCTCTGGGATTCTGGTCTGAGGAGGAAGCTTCAGGCAAGAAGTCTACAAGAAAAGCAATCAGGGACCACTTATTTGCTTTAGTTTTCTGTACTTTCCAAATCTACAATGCATTCAGAATCAGTATCAATATCAGTATTTTCCTCCACAGGGTTACTGGAGTCATACTCCTAAGTCTGATGGGGATGTTTCCGCATTCCTTTTTGTGGAGAGTTACAAAGTAGATGCCCCAGGGAGATACATCCAGGATAGTTTTCTGGATGACAGACAGATGAGGTGGAGGCATCTTTCTCAGATTCAATATCTTCCAGAAGGAAGCTTGGTCATTTGGGGGCCATTTCAGCCTGTAGTATGTTAAAGAGTTTTCCCAGAGGATTCTCTTTCACAATCAACATGGAATTTGGTGGGGTTAAGTTGTACCTGGTACATGGAGGTGGTGGGAAGTTAAGAAGGTATGTTAATGATAGCTTGAAGAGTGAGTAGCAACTAGAGAATGGAGAATTGATTCTTGTAGGTGAGGTGTCACAGATTTAGAACATTGAAGGAGTTCTGATACATTAATGACTGTTGATCATTCATTGCAGTCTCTGGTTTCAGAGGGACACAGAAAATTGGTGTGTATTGGTTTCTGGAGGTCAGGTTATAAGTAGGTCCAAAGTACAACATTGTAGAGGATGAAGCATAATGATCATTAAATTTATATATTGTCCCAGAAACATCTTCATCAAGTCTAATAGCTTGTGGAAATGGCTGAAGCACTCTAGGCTCCAGGGTTCTTGAATTATGGCCCCTTCCACAATCACATCTCAGTAATGGACATCTTTGGGGTGAGACCCAGAAGGAAGAAGGCCACAGGAAAGGACCTGGTCAAAAAGTTGGAGATGAAGCTTCAACACCCTCAAGTTGATTTTGGAAGAGGTAGTCAGCGTGATACGGAAGATAAGGCAGTGAAGTTCTTGGGTTGGAAAAATTTAAGAGGTAAATAGGGATGGCTAGGGACTAGGGTACATAAGATAATTGATCTAATGGGTGACTGAAGGAAGGCATCAAGCACTGAGAAGGTATGGGCAGTGAAGAAGGTACATAAAAAATAAGGAGAATATTGGTAACTAGTTGGATATTCCAAGAACTGTCGAAATTTTAAGAATTGGTTTCTGGCCTCTGAGGTGCTCCTTCTACTAATATCCATGACCAAACTGATTATATTGGTAGTGTTAACTGTCCTGGCCTCATTTACTCATGTTACTGGCCACTGTTATTGTCATCATTGTTGTCACTGCTGTCCTCTTCATCTGGTCATCATTGTTTACATTCTTCTTCACTTTCTTCATTGCTTATCTCCAAGGAGTAAAGGTTGACTGCTCACAAGGTCTATTGCCAGTGTTCTACTGGAACTTTCCATAAATTTAGCTGAAATGAATATACTTAGACAGAGGGCACAGATGTGAATTGAATATGAAGGGATGATATCTCTAAAGCATTTATATCTTTTTTATACTTGTTTTTTTCTGGGGCAGACATTGTGGGGTGGCTTATGTCTGGGGCGCAACTGGGGCTCAGGGCCTCCTGGGACCAGGGCTGGTGCTTTGTCCACTGTGTCACCTAGCTGACCCATGATGACATTTTTGAAATAAAGTTAAGGAGTAAGAGGAATGCACTAGAAGAAAAGGAAAGGGAGATATGGACTGGGGAAATAGCTCACATAAAAGAAACAAGAAAAGGCTTATGGAGTGGAGGGGAAGATGGAGAAGGTGTGGGGGAGTGCGTGAACCTTACTCTCATCAGAATTGCCTCAAAGAGGGATTAATATACACACTCAAGTTGGTATAGTAATATATTTTTCCCTGAGAGAAAGTGGGAAGGGAAGGGGATAAAGGGGTGGGGAGGCAAAGGAAGTTACAGCAGATTAGGGGAAAGGGCAGTAAAAAGCAAAACACTTTTGAGGAGGGATAGGATAAAGGAAGATAGAAAATAGAGTAAATGTCAAGCAGAGGGAATAGGATGGAGGGTAATACAGTTAGCAATAATAATTGTAAAAGAAATAATGAGCAGGATGATATCAGAAGGAGGGATAAAAAATGCAAACCATAAACAGAGTAAGAACTGATGGTATCTGAATACAGATGAAAGTATAATTTTATGTTAGCTCCTCTTTGTAAAGTTATTTTGTCTATTTTCTCTCACAACCTGATTAAAGTTAAGATGTCTTATATAACTGCTCATCTATGACTTATACTGAATTGCTTAATTTCATAGGGAGGGTTGAGGAGGGAGAAAGAAAATTTAGAACACAAAGTTTTAAAAAATCAATTTGAAAAAAAATGGTTTTTATTTTTTTTTACATGTAACTTGGGGAAAACAAAAATAAATAAATATGCTTAAAATGAAAAGTAATAAATGCTGGAGAAGCTGTGGAAAAATTATACACAGTAACAGCAACATTGTGTGATGATCAACTGTGATAGATTTAGCTCTTCTTAGAAATACAATGATCCAAGACAATTCCAAAGAATTCATGATGGACAATCTTCTCCACATCCAGAGAAAAGAACTGTGCAGTCTGGGAGCAGGTGGAACCATACTGTTTCTACTTTTTGTTTGTTTGTTTTTCTTTTTTCTTTTTTGGGGTTTTCCCCTTCTGTCCTGATTCTTCTTTCACACCATGACTAAAGAAGAAATATGTTTAATGTGATTGCACATATATAACCTATAACAGATTACTTTCTGTCTTAGGGAGGGGGGAGGGAAAGGAGAGAGGGAGAAAAATTTGGAACTAAAAATCTTATGAAAACACATGTTGAAAACTATCTTTATAGTTAACTTGAAAATAATAAAATACTTGTATGATTAGAAATAGAACCACAACAAACAATTTTACTAAATTGATTTCCCTCTTAGAGATCATATTAGTTTCAGTCAAAGTTTGTAGTCAGAGCATATATTAAGGTCCTCAGGAAACATTAGAAGATATTCTGGTGCAGCTGGAAAAGTGCTGGATTTAGAGTCACAGAATTTGAGAGCTGAAAAGAACCTCAATGACCATCTAATCCAAAATAATGAGTTTATTTTTGGACATATTGAGATGAAGATGTGTATGGAGCATTCAATTTGAGATTTCTAGTTGGCAATTGGAGATGAAAGAATGGAGGTCAGATGAAGTATGGGGCCTGGATTTGAGAATCATCAGCATAGAGATGTCCAATTTTTTTTGTATTAAAAAAGAATCTCCACTATAACATACACGTTGTTTTAAGGTGTAATAATTTAAATCAACAGAGGGAAGTGTTTATACCTTAAAACAGCATTACTACTTTTAGTGCTCCCTGAGTAGGGCAAGTGATTTCTTCAACCTCTGCTTGAAGAGCCTCGTTGAGGGCAATACTATCACCTCCCAAGGTGACCCATTCTGCTTTTACAACTCATATTGTTAGAAAATGTTGTTTTGTTTTAATGAAATCAAACCTAAATTTGTCTGTTTATAGCTTCTACCGATTTGTATCTCATTTCTCAATCTGGGGATAAAGAAGAAAATATTTTATTTTACCTGATGACCTCTCAGATATCTGAAAACAACTCTTGTGACTTCCTCAAATCTTCTTTTCTCCAAGCTATATATCACCATTCCTTCCATTGTATTATCATAAATCATGGACTCAAGGTCCTTTACCATTCTGATTGAAATTCTATGAACACTTTCATGTACATACTAATTACTACAGCCCTTCTTTTCCTCTGCCCCTTCCTAAACAATCTCTCCCTCTGAATATTTTCCATGACACTTTCATAATTATCTACTTCATTCTCAAAGCAACAATATTATCTCCTTTAAAATGAGAATAAATGGAAATAGAGCCAAGATGGTGGTAGAAAGGCAGTGACTCTCCTTTGCTTTCCCCCTAATCTCTCTAAAAACCTTTAAATAATGCCATAAGAGTATTCCTGAAGAGCACAATCCATAAAAGGATGAGGTGAAATAATTTTTCATCCAAAGACAACTTTGAAGGTTGGCAGGAAAGGTCTATCACACCTGTGTAAGAGTGGAACAAAGTCTATCACAGTCAAGCACAGTCAAGCCAGCACATACTGGGCCCCAGGAAACCAGGAACAAGCCTTGGAAGCCACAGAATCAGCAGTATTAGTGGCTGCTTCTAGAGTTCTAAGCACACAGATTGTAAGGTCAGATGGAGATTACAGGTCTTTTTGCTAGCACTGAAGAAAGACTCTATTACTTTACCCAGACTCAGATCCTGTTGGCAGTCCTGAATGTAAATCCCAGGGTGAGGAGGAGCACTAGTATACTCCAACCTGTGGCTACAGTGGAGCAGGAACCATCCATCACAGGTTCAGGGCAGAAAAGTGTCCTTGTGGTCATTCACAGACCAGATCACAGGCCAGAAGAGTAATAAACACACTTCTCTCTTCAGATCATACCACCTAAGAAGAACTGAAAACTTACAGCTTCCTAGAAGTATCTCTGAAAACAGCCACAAAAAGTCCCTGATGCATGAGACAGTGTGCCTACTACCTAGGAATCAGAACCTCATTTTAAAAAAGAGTTAAAAGGCAAGAAATAGGCAAGAAAAATAAGCAAATAACAGAAAAAATTCTGACCATGGAAAGTCACTATGGTGACAAAGGAGATCAAAGCACAAACTCAGAAGAAGATAATTAAGTCAAAGCTCCTTCATCCAAAGCTTCAAAGAAAGATATGAATTGCTCTCATACCATGGAAGAGCTCAAAAAGGATTTTGAAAATGAGGTCAGAAAGGTAGAGGAAAACATAGGAAGGGAAATAAAAGTGATGCAAGAAAATCATGAAAAAAGAGTCAATTGTTTGGTAAAGTAGATACACTAAAAATACTGAAGAAAATAACACCTTAAAAAATAGATTAGGCCAAATGGTAAAATAGGTACAAAAAGCCAATGAGGAGAAGAATGCATTGAAAAGTAGAATTGGCCAAGTGGAAAAGGAGGTACAAAAGCTGACTGAAGAAATTAATCCTTTAAAAATTAGAATTGAGCAAATGGTATCTAATGACTGTATGAGAAATCAAGAAACAATAAAACAAAAGCAAAGAATGAAAAAAAATACAATGTGAAATGTTACATTCAGAAAAACAACTGCCCTGGAAAATTCATCCAGTAAATACAATTTTAAAATTATTGTACTACCTGAAAGCCATTTAAAAAAATCCAGCCTAGACATCATCTTAGAAGAAATTATCATGGAAAACTGCCCTAATAGCCTAGATACAGAGGTTAAAATAGAAATTCAAAGAATCCACCAATCACTTCCTAAAAGAGATGACAAAATGAAAATTCTAAGGAATATTATCACCAAATTCCAGACCAACCAGGTCAAGAAGAAAATATTGCAAGCAGTCAGAAAAAACAAAAGAAAACAGTTTAAGTATTGTGGAGCCACAGTCAGGATAACACAAGATTCATCAGCTTCTCCATTAAAGGATTGGAGGGCTTGGAATATGATACTCCAGATGGCAAAGGAGCTAGGATTACAAACAAGAATCACCTACACAGCATAATTGTGTATAATCCTCCAGAGTCAAAAATGGGCATTCAGAGAAAGAGAGGACCTTTAGGCATTCTTAATAAAAGACATAAGCTGAATAGAAAATGAAACGTTCAAATACAGGACTCAAGACAAGCATAAAAAGATAAATAGGAAAGGGGAATCATGAGGGATTTAACAAAGTTAAACTATATCCATTTCTACATGGGAAGATAATACTTGCAACTCTTCAGAACTTTCTAATTTTTAGAGTAGTTTAAAAGAGTATATATAGACAGAGGGCACAGATGTTAGTTGAAGGGATGATATCTAAAAAAATAAAATTAATGGGTGAGAGAAGAATGCACTGGGAGAAAGGGAATGGGAAAGGTAGAATGGAGTAAATTATGTCATTTAAATAGAAAAGAAAAAAAATCTTACAAGGGAGGGGAAGATGGGGGAGATGAGGGAGAGTGAGTGAGCCTTACTTTCATCAGAATTGGCTCAAAGATATAATAACATGCACACTCATTTGGGTATAGAAATCTATAGTTGGGAGGGCAAATTGGGGAAAGGGGAAGTCAGACAAAGTCTAACAAAACACTTTTTTTTTTTGGTTTTGGTTTGCAGGGCAATGAGTGTAAAGTGACTTGCCCAGAGTCACACAGCTAGTAAGTGTCCAGGGTCTGAGGCCATATTTGAACTCAGGTCCTCCTGAATACAGGGTCAGTGCTTTATCCACTGTGCCACCTAGCTGCTCCAACAAAACATTTTTGAGGAGGGACAGGATGAAAGGAGAGAACAAATCAAATGTGGTGGGTAGGACAGAGGGAAGTACAGTTAGCAATAGTAACAGTGAAGAAAATTTTCAAGAAAGTTTCTCTAATAAAGGCTTCATTTCTCAAACATGTAGAGAACTGAATCAAATTTATAAAAATAAGAGCCATTCCCCAATTGATAAATGTTCAAAAGATATGAACAGTTCTTAGATGAAGCAATCAGAGCTATCAATAGCCATATTAAAAAAAAAAATACTCTTACCTCACTACTGATTGGAGAAATTCAAATTCAAATAATTCTTAGGCACTGCTTTATAGCTGTATAATTGACCAATAGGACAGAAAAAGGAAATGACATGTTGGAGGGGATGTGGGAAAAATGAGAAAGTGCTCATCTTGTGAACTGATTCAACCATTATGTAGAGCAATTTGAAACTATTCCAAAAAGACTATAAAACCCTGCATATATTTTACCTAGCAATACCAACACTGGGTCTGTATTCAAAAAGAGATTAAAAATGGAAAAGGACCTATATGCAGCTCTTTGCAAGCATACTATATACAAATGTTTTGCAAGACCACACATGTATGTTCTATATGGAATTTCTTTCCTTCTCAACCCAATGAACACATAGCTTAAATAAAGTATTCCATATCTGCAACTCCTAGACCACCATTCATACACACCCATGTGCGCACGCACACACACACACACACACACACACACACACACATAGAGATACACACTTATATACACACACAGGGAAGTCGAGAGTGTAGTGTTTTTCATATTTCTTCTTTGAGATCCAGCTTAATCTTTTTTTTTTAAGTTTACATTCACAACATTCAGTTTTAATTGATTTGAGTTTTCCCCCCATTTTCATTGTGACAGTCATCATGCATATTGTTTTCCTTATTCTGCTTACCTGCTTATTTCACTTTGTAACAGCTCATTTGAGCATTTCCATATTTTTTTCTATTTCCAATTCACCATGTCTTATATACTATGTTAAATATTCCCATTACCTTCATGTTAAACTACAATTTCTTTAGGCATTTCCCAATGGATGAAATATACCTTACTCTCAATTCTTTCCTACCATGAAAAGTACTAGTTTTGTGTATATGGAGCTTTTCTTTTCATCAATGTTTTCCTTATTATATATGCCTAAGAATAGAATATCTGGGTCAAAGTTTATGTATATTCTCTATCTCTTGTTTGGTCATAAACTGTTCTCCTTTCCAAAGATCTGAAAAGTTAACTATTCCCTCCTCTCTTAATTTACCTACAGTATCACCTTTTATGTCTAAATCATGTACCCATTTTGACCTTATTTTAGTATAAGCTGTAAGATGTTGTTTATGACTAATTTCTGCCATACTATCTTCCAGTTTTCCCAGCAGTTTTTGTCAAATACTGAGGTCCTATCCCAGAACCTGGAGTATTTGGGTTTATCAAACAGTATATTACTAAAGGTATTTACTACTGTGTCTCCTATACCTAACCTATTCCATTGATCCTCCACTCCATTTCTTAGCCAGGATCAAATAGTTTTGATGACTGCCACTTTAACATAGAACTTCAGATTTGGTACAGCTAACCCACCTTCCTGTGAATTTTTTTCATCAGTTGCCTTCATATTCTTGACCTTTTGTTTTTCTATGAAGAGGTATTCTTGAAGTTCCTTTACTTTTTCCTCCTGAAGGGAGATCAGCTAATATTTATAACATAGTCACTCAACTGTGACTAATACATACAAAGCAGACTCCATACAAGTCTACCTTACTCTCCCTTAATGAGTGAGCTTTTAAACTTTGTTTATTGACAGGACTTATTGGTGTTTTGACAACTTAACCCTAAGTATCTGGTTTAAAATAAAAAAAAAAACAACAGCAACTTTATAGACAATTAGATTCATGTTATTTTCCTTTCTCAGTATAGGGAGTGCTACAATTTTGTCTTTGTAGACATATCACTAGATCACTAGTTCTATATCTGACATGGTGTAAGCACTTAATAATTCTGATTGAATTAAATTGATCGTGCTTACTTCAGGATATCCCTTCACACAGAGATGAGAATTGGTGACTGATAGCATCAATTCCATTTCTTTGATAAGGAAGACTGAAGTTTATTTGGCAAACAAGTCAGTGAGTGAACTATGACCAGAGCCCATGTGAACCATGAAATAATTCTATACTATAACTGTCAATTACTCAGTCAGAATCAAAACATATCTGCAGACCTATAACTATGTTCCATATGCTAAATGTATGACTTATTCAAGCAGGTTTAAAAAGTCCAAAAATTCAATCAGCCTCTGTCCTAGGAGTAGAGCTCATTGACCAGACTCTCCAGTACCATTCTTGTAGCATGATCTGCCAGATCCATCGCCTCTCAAGGTTACAAAAGAGGAATAATATGTGAAAGAAAAAAGCAATTTCAGCTATTTACATGTCCCTAGACATAAAAACCCTAATGAGGTAACAAGTAGATGAACTAACCAGAGAAAAATTTTATCCCTGATCTCTAACATTCTCACTTAGCATACTCCATCCCAAAGGTCATTGTACTTGCAGCACTTTTCAAGCTGACCCACAGGCTTGGAACAGAATTCAATTCTCCTACCCTCCAACACACACACACACACACACACACACACACACACACACCATCAGAAGCCAAAAGATAGAATCCTGTTCTGTCTCAGACAGTGGCATAGCAATTCTTTGTGGTATAACACTGCTTTAGTCAGAGAAGTGAGGGGCAGGGTACCACCACGTGTGGTGCTCTATCAGATTTGAATTAAAAGGAATTGGCATTCAATTCTAAGTTCTAATTCCAGAGTCTATACTTGCTTTATATATCACTATCATGATTCCTATACCATGCAGTCATCTACCTCGGATATCTTTCTATGTGCCCCTGCTCCCACTTTTTCCTTGATCAGTATAAGCACCCTACATGCCAGACTTCTAGAATCCATGCCTCTCTCCAATGTTAAAATTCTTTTCTTTCTAATTCCTTGAGGATGAGTCATTTTAGGTAAATTCTAAATTTCCTAACCCTCTTATAATTAGCCAGCCCAGGCCAGACTAGATTATGTTTCATATTCTGTCTAGCTAGCCAGCCAAGCCATATTTCAACCTGCAATCACACTTAAACTTCTCTCTTTCCTGTTTTCTACCCATTACTATGCCCAGGAATCAAGGTCATTAATTTGGAGAGGTGTATTAATTGATTATCCTGTGAATCAAATTATCATCCCCAGGATAACTCCTTTCTTCTCAAACTAAACTCCCTTCACACTTTTGTTGTTGTTGTTGTTTTCTTTGTTCAGGATTTTTTCCCCATTTTCTTCTGATTCTTATTTTCTTACAAGACTAATGCAGAAATATGTTTAATGTGACCGTACATATATAAACTATATCCAATTGATTTCTTTCTTGGGGAAGGGGGAGGGAAAAAGGGAGGGAGAAAAATTTTGAACTCAAAATCTTATAAAAACAATCTCAAAAACTATCTTTATATGTCACTGGAAAATAATAAAATACTTTTTGGATTTAAAAAAAAACACACAACCCTCCTTTCACTGGTCACCACTGACTCCTCTGAATTGGATTGGACACCAACACCCTCAATTCTTTAATATCTACATATTAAAGGCTAGGTCTGTCTTATTTTTTGTGCATTATTAACACTTAGTTTCCAATCTGACCTCCCCAGTTCCTTGGTTGAAAGCTCACTACTAACATATTCCCATAGAATAATTACATTGAGCATTCTCTGGTCATTTCTCCAGTCTGGTTGAATTATTTTGATGTGACTCCTCCTGTCCTTTGTCCTTTCTATCTATTTTCTGGTGCACTGATAATTGCTTAAGAAATCCCTTTTCCTTCCATTGTTTCTTCCTTCCTTGTTCAAATATTCAGAATAGCAGTATCTATTGCTGTAATCCTCTTCTGGCTTCCCCAAACCATTTCTATATAGCACAGTGATTCAATCCAATCCCAATTTAATAAGATCCTACTTGGCAAAGAAGAGGAAATGCGGATCCTGTGATTTCCCAATCATAGGGAATCTATTCCTAGTTTTAAAAAAAGCCTTACTGTCAAAACTGTAGACAGGTCACTTCAAACTTTCAGAGTTTTAGCTTTTTTGAAAATTGTAAATGAATATAATAATACATATTAATGAGTTTGTCACTCTAAGTCAGTAAAGATCAGAATCTGTAAAATGCATCCCCTTTTTGTTTGAGTGTGCAAAACAGTAAGTCAAAGAGACTGACTCTAAACTTGAAATTTAAAAAAAAACAAAACTGTTTAAAATGTCTACTTAGAACAGACTTCAGTGACATCTCCCTACTTTGAATTTCCAGAGCACTTATCTGAGTACTCAAGTGAAAAAAGTTTTAATTTCAATTGATATTTTGAATGGCTCCTTATATTCTCCCCTAACTCAAAATAAGAATAGTCTAAGAATCTGTGACTGGAATAAAAATACAAGTGGGGGTTAAGTGGTTCTAAGTATGACTATGAGAGCTATGAAGTAACAAGAAACCCAGCAGATTATGTCACAAAAATGACACTGGAGAGCAGGATGGATGAGCTTTGGTCCTAAGGGCAGAAGCAGTTTGAATTTTTAACATTTTATACTGCCTGGGGAAGTTACAGTAGCTGGGTAAAGAGAAGCCTCTCCAAAATTTCAGTTTCCTCTGCAAAAAGATGTCATCAAACAGGGAAAATTGAACTTTTCTTTCTCACCTCTTCAGAGGTCACCATGCTCTTAACATATGCATGAATTAGAAGAAAGAAGGAAGGAAGAAAAGAAGGAAGGGAGGAAGGAAGAAAAGAAGGAAGAAAGGAAGGAAGGAATGAAAGAAGGAAGGGTGATAAGCATTTATTAAGTGCTTACTATATACCAAGAAATGTCTAAGCATTTTACAAATATTGTCTCATTTAATCCTCACAAAAACTAAAATATAAATGTTATTATCCTCATTTAAAACTGAGGCTGAGAAAGATTAAGTAGCTTTTCCATGGTCATACAACTAGTAAATGTCTGGGACTAAATTTGAACACAGGTCTTCCTGATTCCAGGCCCAGCCACCTAGTCAACTCCAACATGCATAGGATAATCACATTGTGGATTCACATAAAGTGTCTAGCACACATCATCTAGTCTGCTGTGCTTTGATACTTCCATTTTCAATACCATCAACCAAGTATTGACCCTTATCACCATATGAGTGAATTTTTTTTTTTTGGCGGGGAAATGAGGGTTAAGTGACTTGCCCAGGGTCATACAGCTAGTAAGTGTCAAGTAAGTGTCTGAGGTCAGATTTGAATTCAGGTCCTCCTGAATGAAGGGCCAATGCTTTATTCACTGTGCCACCTCGCTGCCCCATGTGAGTGAATTATGATAGAAATCTCCCAAACGCCATCACTTTTTTTGGGTTCTCTACCTTTCAACCCATTCTACATACTACAGCCACATAGACTTTTATTTTTCAAAAAGCCAAAATCATGTCACTCACTTCTTAAAAAACTCCCATTGCCCTCCACAACCTGGTCCAGGCTTCTTCTCCAAATGTATCTGACACAAATTCTAAACTATACATTTGCTCCCACACTGCTCGACTCTTACAATCTAACAAAATTATTCTATTTGCCTCTGAATGAACTTCAATAAATTCACATTTCAAAATCACATTTAATCCTAGGTTGGAAATGTATAATCAGTCACTGGCTCAGCTCAACAACAATATCTAATCCTATTAGTAGTGTACAATATCTATATTCCAGACAATTTATCCAGTTTCTAAATTCTTATGGCTAATACTGTGGTCTAAGATCTGGATTCCTTGTTCAGGTTAGACTATATCTTTAGGTCCTGAAATAACTGGCAGATGGAGTTTCTGAGCTTCTGTCAATGATAGCCAACAAATCATGGGAAACAAGAAAGGTTCTACAATATTGAAAAAAAAAAGGTTGTACTGATTTGCAAAATAGAAAAAAAGAATAGATTCTCCCACTGTTAGCCAGTGAGTTTAATCTCAATTTCTGAGAAAATTCCAGTACTGATAATGAAGGAGATGGTTGGCAAATATCTAGAAAAGAAATAATCTCTCCAATATTCTGCTTTTTCTCCTCTTATACTCCTATCGTGTTAGTGCAGAACCTTATTGCCTCATACTTAGACAATTCAATAGTCTGTTGGTGGGTCTATTTGGCACAAGTTTCTCCCCACTCAAATATATCCTACATTTATCCATTAAAGTGGTTTTCCTAAAGCAAAGATCCCACCATTTTACACCCCTACTCAATAAACTCCCATGGCTCCCTATTGCTTCTAGGAGTAAATACAAAATCATCTGTTTAGTATTCAAAGCCCTTCATAACCCAGCCCCCTCCAACCTTTCCAGCCACCTTACTCCTATAGGCATACTCTGATCCAGTGACACTGGCCTTCTATCTGTTCTATGAACAAGACACTCCATCTCTTGGCTCTGGGCATTTTCTTTTTCTGTCCTCCATGCCTAGAATGCTGTCCTTCCACTTATCTTCCTTCTGACCTCCCTGACCTCCTTTTAAGTCCCAAATATAATACCACCATCTGCAGGAAGTCTTTTTCAATCTCCTTTAATTCTAGTGCCTTTTTTCTGTTAACTAAGAGCAAAAAGGAGAGCAGTGGATAGAGAGCCTGACCTGGAATCTGGAAGATCTGCGTTCAAATCCAGAAACTTGCTAGCTATATAACTTGGGCAAGTCCCTGGCCCTCTGTTTGTCTGTTTCTTTACCTGTAAAAGGGAGGTTAATAATCGTAGCAGGTTTGTTGTGTCGGGAAAATTTCTAAGTCCGATGGAGGAACAGAAACATCAGACTCTCCAAGCCATAGAAAATAGGTTTATTGAGAGAAGGCTTCACAATAAAGCCAGTCATTCAGGGGTTGGACCTGAAAGACACTGAGTTACAAAATCAACAGGTTTTTATACCCCTCCAGAGCTTGAATGCTTCTGTACAATACTAATTAAAAGTATCTAAAATGAAAACATATTCTTAGGAAATATTGAAACTGCCTACATGACAAATGTTAGCATTTTCCAGTACTTTTATCAGTCTTCTTGTGGCAACAGGGTCATAATTATGCTGCATGACCCCTTCTAGTCAAGCGTATCATTAGTGAGCCGCATGACCCCCTTGAGTCAAGAATAACACTCGTGGTTTCTAAAATATAGTATTGCTGACTATTATATCTTCTGATATTACTTAATGCTTGACATTGAAAGTATCATATGACATTATTAAGCAGTAAGAAGAGAGACTTACTCTACTAATACAAATAAAATAAGATATCTAAGTATAATAAAGCACCATTTTTAGTTAATATGCTGATTATTACCATAATTAAATCACTTATAACTATATTAAATCTCTTATAACTAAGGGGTGGGGAAAATATCACTCACAGTTGTGAATATCAAATGAAATAATATGGATAAGGTGCTTAGCACCATTCTGGCACATAATAAGTACTATATAAAGGTTATTACTATTAATAGTATTAATTAATAATAATTATTAATATTTTCCTAGTTATCTTATGTAAGGCTTGTTTGTATATATTTATTTACATGTTGTTTTCACCATTAGATTGTGATCTTGAGAGAAGGGAATCATCTTTTGCCTCCTTTGGTATCCTTACAACTTAATAGAATGCCTAGCATATAGTGGGCATTTCACAAATATTTAATGATTGATTCATTTACCTTAATAATAAAAATGTCCCAGATTTTTTCCATATGTGTATTTTGCAATCATGTGCACTTCATTTACCCCCTCCCTTGGACTATATCCTTTTAAAGCAACTCTATATTCTCCATGATTCAAATGACCCCTTGACCCATCAAAGAATCAAAGAATTCAATCATTAGGAGGCCCAAGTGATATCTGAGAAACAATTTCTTCTATAGCCAATGACCAGCAAGCTTTCACTGGACCCCCTCCTGAGGTAGCCCATTCAAATTTTTCAGAGCTCTAATTTTTATTTTTTTACATAATGTTGAAATCTATCTCTGCAATTTCTATCCAATGCTCCTGCTTTTGAAATCTGGGGCTAAGTAGAGCAAATCTAATAATGGCTCTTCAACATGACAGCCTTTCAGATGCCTTAAGACATTTATCTTGCCCCACCTAAGTCTTCCCTTCTTCAGGGTAAACATCATAGATTCTTTCGCCATTCCTCACTCAGATGGTGTGAACTCTGGGGAGTTCATCATCCTAGTCACCTTTCTCTGGATGCTCTCTAGCTTTTTCAATTCCCTTCCTAAAATGTGACATTCAGAATTAGATGCAGTGCTCCAGATGAGATGAAATGTGACTAGGGTATAGTACGATGAGGCTACCATTCCCATATTCTGTACACACTCAGTGTAGCCTAAGATTGCCTTGGCTCTTTTGACTGCCCTGTCACACTGTTAACATATTAAATTTGCTGTCCATTAAATTCTCCATATCACCCCCCCTACCAATCTGGATTGCTATTTTACCATAACTCCCCATCTTCTATTTATAAAATTGATTTTTGCAAGGCCTTAGCACCCTCTGGGAGATCCCAACATCTGCCACAGCCTGCTTCAGAAAGAGGTAAGAAAGCTCTTAATATCTAGTAGAGGGTACTAGGAGTAATCAATAAATCCACAACAAGCATTTACAAAGTACCTATATTCCAGGTGCTGTGCTAGTGATACATATTTTTATTGAGTCATTCAGTCATGTCAAACTGTTCATGACCTCATGGAACAAATGTCCATGGGGTTTTCTTTCAAAGATACTTGACTGGGTTGCCATTTCCTTCTCCAGTTTTATGCAGGTCAGGGTAAGTGCCTTACCCACAGTTACACAGGTCATAAATATTTGAATTCTGGTCTTTCTGATTTCAGGATCAGTGCTCTTATCCACTGTGTCACCTTGCTTCCCCAGGGATACTTACACAAAATATGAAACATCTCTAATCTAAAGTAAACAAGAAAAATATATACAGTAAATATAGTAAGAACACACATAAAATATATAGATAAACATAGATACAGTAAATTTAAAATGTTTAGCACTGTAGTATATCTTTAACACTGGTAAAGGATGCTTTCATGTCAAATAGAGATTAATTTGACATTCTTACCAGAATCAAAGAGGGCAGGGGCTATGATTTTATCAGCTGATTCAAGAATAAATTTTATTATCCTTAAACTTTAATAGCTTAAAACTATACTCACATTCTTGGGATACCCTGTAACATTCTGATAACTACTTTATTGATGTCTTTTAGACTTCTCTCATCACCATTCATGCTGTCACATTCTTATCAATCAATATTTCCTGCCATTGTGTGGAGTTTTCCTAAATATGACTCCCTTTCCATACTCTCAATGATGTGCCTTTACTGTCCTACTTGCTATTCTTCACACAAAACACTCCATCACCTGGTCACATATTTTTGCACTGGATAGTACCTTCTCTTCTAAGACCACATTCTATCTACTCCACATTTATCACACACACATATGTGTGTGCTATTATTTTAATGAGAGGAAAATAAATCTATATAAATATGTATATGTATATATATATAAATGAGAAAATAAATCCATAAAACTCACATATATGTATATGTGTGTGTATATATATATATATATATATATATATATATATATATATATATATATATATGGAGAGAGAGAGAGAGAAAGTATTGTTTTTTTGGGGTTTTTTTGTTTGGTTTGTTTTTTTTAATTTTGCGGGGCAATGAGGGTTAAGTGACTTGCCCAGGGTCACACAGCTAATAAATGTCAAATGTCTGAGGCCGGATTTGAACTCAGGTCCTCCTGAATCCTGAATGTGTGTGTGTGTGTATATATATATACACATATACACACACACACACATACTTTAAATATATACTCTCTCTCTCTCTCTCTCTCTCTCTATATATATATATATATATACATGGGGTTTTATGAATTAATTTTCTTTCTCATTAAAATGTAAGCTTCTTAGAACAGAGAGAGGTTTTGTTTTGTTTTGTTTTGACTTTTCTTTATATCCTTAGCACTTATTGCAATGTCTGGCACATAGTAAGTGCTTAATAAATCATTGCTGATTGATTGGTTAAATAAAAATTTACTCAAAGATTTCCCCAAATCTTCTTTGTTAAATTAATTTCTAGTGCCCTTGTAAAACACAGTTTACTCTGTAAGATAAGACATCTGAGGACTCAGAATAATTCAATCCCTGCTGCCTTTTACAATGTGGCTGATTTCTTACACGATAAATGGAGACTTATTCAGGCTTTGTATGATTGTTAGAATTTTGCCCTATCAGGTCTCCATTATAGATTTATGAAGCATTCCATTTAGGAAAGTCTTTTAACTTAACTAACATCCTTCTGGTTCAGCCCTTTGCTCTGATGTTCAAAATCTTCATCTTTAAAAACTCTTTCTTCCCTCATGACAGGCAGAGATATAGATCATGCTGTGGAGCTGCCCCTATCTTAGCAGGCAGATACATGTGAATAGTCATACTTGCTACTCTTAAAATCATTTTTGTTAAGTCATTTTAGATATGTCCAACTCTTTGTGACTGCATTTGGTATTTTCTTGACATAGGTACTGGAGTACTTTGCTACGTTCTTCTCTAGCTTGGGTCACACAGTTATTAAGTGTCTGAGGCCAGATTTGAATTTAGGAAGATGAATCTTCCTGATTCCAGGCTGGATACTCTAACCAATGGGCAATCTCGGTGCTCCTTAGTATCATAGCTCCATATATTTAGAGATGGAAGGAGGGACCTTAAAGTATATCTAGTCCAACCACCTCATTTTCAGGGAAGGAAACTGAGATCTAGAAAGGATAAATCCAAGATTATATAGGCAAAAGGAAAAGTAATAGCTGGCCTTTAGATAAAGCCTTAAGGTTTGCCAAAGTACTCGGGAATAAATTATCTATTGATACTTAAAACAAGTTGTGCCCAGTTATTCCAGACCTCATGTCCAGCATGCTATATACTAGTATCCACCTTTTACTGAAAGTCTCAATGGCCAATGGTGTTTCAAATGGAGCCATCCAAAACATCAGTGAGAAAGCTGTGCACTGGCATTTTATTTATTAGCTTCATGGTTCTGGCATTCTCCTTGTTCTGGAGATGTGGAGAGGTGCATAAATGTTTCCCCCCTTTTTTTCTTTTTTGCCTGATTGTATTATCATCCTAGGTTGTTCATTTCCTTCTTAGAAGCACTAAAGCACAATGATGAAAGCCCTTGTAGTTTCTTGGTGAAATGATTTTTTCTTCTATCCTCTGGTACAATATGTATTCTCAGCTCAGATGCCCAATATTAGGTAGAGATAGAGACAGAGATAGACATAAAGATAGAGAGATATATATTCCTGGATATACTACTTTTTCAATATAATTTTTTTATTATGAACTTTAACAAACATCATCAAACATAAGCATTGTTTGAAACGTTGACCTGTTATTGAGTTTGTTTTTTAAAGTGTATATTAAATTTAAAGTAAATATAATATGCTTTGCTTGTTTATGTCCTCTTCTGAACTTCCTTCCAGTCTCTTCTATGTATTTTTCTAAATTTTCATTAGTATTCTTTAATCATTTTTTCATCACTATTCCTATTCAGCCACTCTTTTTTCCCAGGAAGCCTTCTATTTTGATACATAATTGTAGCCTAGCAAAATAAATTAGCACATCAGCAATGTCTGAAAATGTATGTCTCCTTCTACGCTTGCAGTCTATCACCCCTTTTCCAGAAGTGGGAAAGTCTAATGAATTAATCAGGAATCTTAAGAAATGGTCACTTCATTAGTCAGAACTCTAAAGTCTTTCAAAGTCATTTTCCTTTACCATTGTTGTAGTCATCATGTAAAGTGCTCCCTGATTGTGCTCAGTTTATTCTGAATCAGTTAATACAAGTATTCAGGAAATACTCTCCAATAAGCCAGTTATTCTGAAAAGAAAACAATAACAAGTATATAGGCAGAATGTTTAGAACCCAATTGTCCCAAATAAATAAATAATATTTCATGGATGATTACTCATTTCAGATTCAAATCTCTATGGGGATGTAAATTGACTCTGCACTGTATCTGGATGTACTCTTCTAGAGAAATTAACAAACACCATCTAGTTACAATGCCCACACTAAACATTTTTGTCAATTATGTAGGCATACCTGGCTCAACACAAAATATATAGTCCTCATTAATCATTAGAAGAACAAACTTTTATCCTGTCATCCTACTAGATCTAATATTCAGGAAGAAAGAATACATCCATTATTTCATCTGCTAAATTAGGCATTTCCATGTTTTCAGAGACTTAGAGGTGGAAGGTATCATTGATTTTCATCTAGTCTAACTCATCATTTTCTAGATGAAGGAACAGAACCAAAAGTTTAAGTGTTTTACCAGTTACATAGGTAGTGAGTGGCAAAACTGAATCTCAAACAGAAATTCACTCACTCTAAATCTAAGCTCCTCTCTATTGTAAATGCCTTAGACTAGATGACCTTTCAGTTCCAAGACCTATAATCTAATTCATATGTGAATGAATTTTGGTTTACACCCTGAAACAAGGAGCGATTTAAGGGAGGTAAGAAAGGAGAATGATGCAGTCTGATAAGACAAGGTACCTTTGCCAAGGGAGAAGGGGGAGAAATATTAACAAATTTGTATAAAATAAATGAATAAGTCATATATGGCCTATCTCAAGAGTTGATGGGCTCTCTCCTAGGAAGTCTTCAAGTATAGGTTGAATGGTCAAATTATGTGATTCTGTGGAGTTCATCCTGATATTCAAAGGATTTTTAATTCTACTACTCATGCAAATTATTATGTAACTCATTCATGATTTGTGCACTCACAGTTGCCTGGGCTCAGTTCACCCTAGATCAATGCCCTTGTAAACGGATGTAGCTCTTGGTTCTCCTGGGCATAAAATCTCTCATGTCTCAAGGTTCCTGAGTGGCTCAGATCATTCAATAGTTCTTTCAGAGCTGATCAGATCCTAGGTGCACTTTACACATGCTGTGTCATGTTCCACACCAAGACAAAGCGAGCCCTCAGTCATTATTCACAGATTAGCAGTGTATCGCTTATGTTAAAACTAATAACTTGAATTAATGAATATTTTTATATTAAAATAATTTATTAATCTAAGATCAGTTTCAAATGAGTGTGAGCTTTGCCTCCCTACCAACTTTAGCAATAGAGGAACTGATACATGGAGCTCAAGACTAGAGAAGGAAGAGATGGATCCTTATACAAACCATTCAACCTCAATGTAAGCGCATGACAGCCCCTTATTTCCTGGAGAAGATCTTGCAGAAAAGGCATAACCATTATCAAAGCTAGGCAGATAATACATCTGTTTTAATCATTCAGTTGATAAATATTTAGTAAGTGAATACTATGTATTATGCACTATACTATGTTCTGGAGATACAAAGAAACAAACAGTCCCTGCTCCTCAAGGAAATAAAAATAAAAAAGAAAGCAATAGAGTAGAGGAATGGATAGTGCCTAGCAGTTTCCTGTAGTGAGAGCAATTGCTTCAGGGAAGCAGCTAAGGAAGAGATACAGGGATGCTGTCTGTCGTCCTCCACTTTTACAACCTATTTTGTAGAAGTGGGGAGCAGAAATAGACATTTCAGCACCCAAACCTGGTGCTTGGGGAGAGAAGGGGAAATGGTTGGGGAAAGGATTTGGTTTTACTGGTTTTGTGGCAATAAGACATTTTATCACAACCACCACCACCATCATCAATATTTGGCAATAGCCCCTGGGGACTTGCTTTCCAGCTGAATGGTTCTCTGAAAAGTGAAGTCATCATTTTAAATTCTAGTTTTCAAGAAACCTCGGTTTCAAGGTTCCTCAACCAAATTCCCTCTAACTCTAAATATCTGATTGTAAGATCCTGTCATTTCCTGGTGGATATTAAGTCTTGAATTGGTGAATCTCCAATTCCATGTTACCACACCATCAAAGGTAAACTATTCCTGCCTCTCCTAATTTGGCTTGAGTATCACCCTTTATGTCTAAACCATGTAGCCATTTTGACTTTATTTTGGTATATGGTGTAAGATGTTCATGTATGCCTAGTTTCTGCCATACTAGTTTTCTGAGCAGTTTTTTGTCAAATAGTGAGTTTTTATCCCAGCGAAGTCTTTGGGTTTATCAAACAGTGGGTTACTATAGTCATTTGCTACTGTGTCCCATGTGCCTAACATATTTCACTTATCTACTACTCTATTTTTTGGCCAGTTCCAAATAGTTTTAATCACTGCCACTTTATAATATAGTTTTAGTTTTGGTACAGCTAGCTCATGTTCCTGTGCATTTTCTTTCATTAATTCCCTTCATATTCTTGACCTTTTGTTCATCCATATGAATATTGTTATTTTTTTCCTAGCTCTATAAGCTAATTTTGGGTAGTTTGATTGGTATAGCACTGAATAAGTAAATTAATTTAGATAGAATTCTCATTTTTATTATGTTAGCTTGAGCTACCCACAAGCAATTTATATTTTCTTTTTCAGATGTTTAGATCTGATTTTATTTGTGTTAAAAGTGTTTTGTAATTGTGTTCATATAGTTCCTGATTGGTCTTAATAGTAAACTCCCCAATATTTTATATTGTCTACAGTTATTTTAAATGGAAATTTTCTTTCTATCTCTTGATGCTGGGATTTGTTGGTCATATATAGAAATGCTGATGACTTGTGAGGTTTATTTTATATCTCACAAATTTGCTAAAATGTTTAATAGTTTTTTAGTTGATTGTCTAGGATTCTCTAAGTATACCATCATATAATCTGCAAAGAGTGCTAGTTTTGTTTCCTCCTTGCTTATTGTAATTCCTTTAATTTATTTTTCTTCTCTTATTACTAAAGTTAACTTTTTTTAATAATAGAGGTGATAATGAACACCTCTGTTTTATCCCTGATCCTATTGGGAAGGCCTCTAGCTTATCCCCATTGCATAAATTGCTTGCTGATGGTTTTATACATTTTATTTATACATTTTATACCATTCATAATCTTAAGCAAAGCTCCATTTATTCCCATGCTCTCTAGCGTTTTTAATAGGAATAGAATCTGTCAAAAGATTTTTCAGCATCTATTGAGATATTCATATGATATTGGTTGTTTTGTTATTGATGTAGCCAATTATGCTGATAGTTTTTCTAATGTTGAAGCAGCCCTGTATTCCTGGTATAATTCCCACCTAGGCATAGTGTATTATTCTGGTGATAAATTTCTGTACTTTCTTTGCTAATGTTTTATTTAAATTTTTTGCATCAGTATTCATTAGGGAAATTTTCTTTCTGTTTTTGCTTTTCCTGGTTTAAGTATCATTACTCTGTCTCAAAAAAAGAATTTGGCAGGATTTGTACTTCAACCAATTTTTTTTTGGACAAGGCAATGAGGATTAAGTGATTTGCTAAGGGTCACACAGCTATCTTCAACCAATTTTTGCGAATAGTTTGTAAAGTATTGGAATTATTTTTTCTTTAAATATTTGGTAGAATTCACTTGTAAACCCACATGGCCCTGGAGATTTTTTTTCTTAGGGAGTTCATTGATGGCTTGTTCAATTTCTTTTTTTTTAAATGGGCCTATTTAAGGATTTTATTTCCTTGTTTGTTAATCTTGGAAATTTACATTTTTAAAAATATCAATCCATTTCATTTAGATTGTCAAATTTATTGGCATGCAGTTTGGCAAAAGAGCTCCTAATTATTGCTGTCATTTCTGCTTCATTGGTGGTGAATTCGACCCTTTCATTTTTGATACTGGTAATTTTTTTTTTCTTTTTTCTTTCATCAAATTAACTAAAGATTTATCTATTTTATTTTTTTTCATAAAACCATTACTTAATTTTATTTATTTATTCAATAGTTCAATAATTCCTGGAATACATTTTCTAGTTTCTTTTTGAAATCATGGATTTCAGGTACTTCAATAATTCTTAAATTATCTCTCTTGGATTTAAGTTACAGTTCAATTGTCTTTCTGATAAGGTATTTCACATTTTCTTCTATTTAATTTTTTTTTCTGTTTGACTGATTCCTGGTGTCTCACAGAGCCAATAATCTCCACCTTCCCAATTCTAATTTTTAAGGCATTATTTTCTTCAGTCAGCTTTTGCACCTCTTTTTCCATTTGGGCAATTCTACATTTTTAGGAACTGTTTTCTTCAGTGGATTTATTTTTCTTATTTGGCCAATTGTATTTTTTAAGGAAATGTTTTCTTCAGTCAATTTTTGTGCTTCCTTTTCCAAGTTGTTGACTCTGTTTTTATATATACATACATACACACACATATACATATATATATATATACACACATATACACATATATACATATACATATATATATATATATATATATATATATATATATATATATATATATATATAATTTTCATGTATAACCCTTACTTCTCTCATTTTTCCCATTTTTTCTTCTACCTCTTATTTGATTTTTAAAATCCTCTGAGCTCTTCCAAGAAGGCTTTTTGTTCTCGAGACCAGTTCATCTTCCCCTTTGAGGCTTCACATATAGTGATTTTGAGTGTTGTCTTGTTCTGAATTTGTGTTTTGGTCTTCTCTGTTACCATAGAAGCTCTCTGTGGTAAGGGTCCTTTTTCTGCTTCTTATTCATATTTTAGCTTATTTTGTAACTTTTAAAAGTTGAGCTCTGCTTCTGGGGCACAGGGGCCAATGTTGCAAACTTCTTCTACTGGGATCCAGGGTCACTGGCTTTCTGCTCTGATGACTCTGGGGCTCACTTGCTCTCTTCACTGGAGTGGGCCGGCCAAATCAAGCCTGCACTGTGGGTGGTTCTCCAGCTAGCAGTTTGTCCTCTCTGCTGGGGCTGGGCCACCAGTCTGCTGAGCCTGGACTGATGGGCCTCAGCTCTTGATTTTGTGCTGTGGCCAAAAGTCTTCTGCTGGCTTGCCCAGACACCCTCCATGCTGTTCTGGACTCTCTTTTCACCCAAGTAAGACAGACCTTTCCTAAAGTCCTTCTAAATTATCTTAAGCTGGACAATTGTTTCTCTCAGACTTTTTGTGGGTTCTGTAGCTCCAGAAACTGTTTAGAGGTTTTATTTAATGTTGTTTCTGAGGGAAATTTGGGAGGGCTCAGTCAACTTCCTATCTTTTCTCTGCCATCTTGGCTCCACCCCACCATCCTTTTTTTTTTTTTTCCTGGAGCATTTCCAATGGACCAAATAAAATTAGCCCAGGGCTTAAGGTCCCCTACCTTCATTCCAAGTCTTTAAAGAGATTATACATCTAGAGGTTGAAGGGGCTATCTAGTCCAACTCTTTCATTTTACAGATGAGAAACTGAGGCACAGGATGGAAGAATGACTTACACAGTAAATATCAGAGATGGCATTTGAACCCAGGTTCTCTGAATACATAACCAATGCTCTTTTGACTGTACCACAATGAATCTTCTGTTTGGCTGTCTTCTTTTGTGTTTTGTGTTTTTGTTTTTGTGTTTTTTTTGTTTTTCCCCTGAGAACTCTTAGCAAGATCTAATTTGTCTTTGACATCTACTTTATTCTCCTGTATCAGAATATAAAGGAGTTAGGTTTTTCTCTTAAATCCATTAATATTAGAATGAACAAAGAAAAAAAAGAATTTGCTGGGATTATATGACTTTAGAAAAATACACACTATCTATTTCATGATAAGCTAATGACTGAGAATATGATAATACCAAGGAAATGATAAATTCACAGCTAGTCACTGTCTAAACTATTGCATTTAGTCTATCATTGCATTGGTCAAGTGAATGTTAGCATTCAATATGAAACCTTCGTAACAGCTGATACTCTATCTGGTATTGGTCTTCACCAAGGATGTAGAATATGACATACTGGTGATCTTGAGACTCCTCTCAAAACAACAAAGACAAAATATTCCAATCATCTTCATTTACACTAGTCTATAATATTCAATTTTGTGAACTTTGATCTTTGGAAGGTGATTCTAGCTACCATTGCCAAGTTTAAAGGGATTCAATTACCAGGTTTGGAAATTCATGGCTTCCAGAGTAAGAGGTCCCTCCCACAACATCAAATCCAGAGAAGGTTTGGCAAATACACAATGCAGGGAAAAGGACAAAACTTAATACCTAGAGGTAATACCTAAGCCAGAATGATGACAGCTATGAATCCTTTGAGAGCAGATGTCTGAGAACGATTGGAAAACAGCCTAAGAATGCATCTTCTCTGAATGTATTATTTTTCAGCTGTAAAAATTCATTACAAAACCAAATCTTGAAGATACCTGAATGGTAAAAATTTCCTGCCCAGTGGTTGAACTTCTGAAACAGAGCCAGAAATGTCTGGGCACACAAGTACTGCCAGGCTTAGAACTTTACCCAGAGGAGAGAAATCATACACATCAAAACTGACTTTGGACAGCACTGTGTTGCCATGTTATTGAATTATTCATTAAAAAAGGCATCCTTTGGGGAGGACAGAAGTACATCCTCTCCAGAGGATATTGACATGCTTTTATTTTTTTTCTGTTTTCCTACATCAGAACTGCTATAATTAACTTTAATGAGAAGCACTGGAGCACTTACCTCTGTGAAGAACACAAAAGAGGCTTCAGTGCCAGTTGAGTGGGTTTACCTTCTAAATAAAACAAATCCCAAACTGGTCAGCCTTTTGAAAAGGTCATGAACACAAACATTGGGAGATATAGGAAAATTGATTTCAAACAATTTGATAGATCAGCATTGAACAGCATTGGCTACTCATTCTTTGTACCACTGAAATAACCATTGCTATCTATCTGAAAGAGTAAGAGGTCAGTAGATTGTGGAAGTTGCCTCATAACTCTATAATCATAAAATTTACAACCAAGTGACATGTTGAATTCATTGTTGACCTGAATTATATTGCTCAGTAATTGAAAAATCTTTGTAATTTTGATGTTCACTCATTTGGAATTTATAAAAATCCAGAATAAGCATGTGTGATTCCTTTGAAGGAAATAGTTCCAAATAAAGAAAGTAATTAGTAACCTATAAGTTGTTGACATATTAGTATGAAATGGAGGTCTATTTAGAATTGAATCTTCCCTTTGTGCAACTCATTTTTTATTGTATTTTAGATTAGATTAGATTAGGATTAGGGTGCAGAGCTATGCTTGAAAATACTTGTATGATCTGTAATTTCATAAGTATGACTACTCCTTTCATTGATATAGATTTGTATCTAATCTGTTGCCAAGTTCCATCAATTTTAACCTTGCAACATGTTATAGAACTTTCTTATAGAAGCCCCTTTTACTCCTCTGACACACAGGGACTATTTTGTCTTTCTTTGAATCCCCATTTTATAGTGAAGCACCTCGTATATCATAGATGCTTTAAAATGCTTATTGACCGAATGAATGTTTAATTACATTTTCACGTCAAACAGAACATCAGTCAATCAGAAACTCACAGCCTAATGGAGGAGACAAAATGTAAATAACTCTTTAAATACATGATTTATATAGTGGAGATAAAGGTAATCTCAGAGAGATAAGCTTGAAATCAGGGGGCTGAGTATTGGGTAAGAAAAAACAAGTAGACAGTTGTAGTAACTGAATCAGGGTTTGAGTAGGTTGTATGTAATATATTGGGAAAACATTGGGAAGATAAGCAAATGGCCAGTTATGAAGCTAAATGCAGCATTTAATATTTGACCCTGGAGCTAATAGGGAGTGACTGGTGTTTATTGAGAAACGGAATGACACAGTTAGAACTAAAATTAAGGAAGCTTACTTTGACAACTAAATGAAGAATGAGCTGTATTGAGGAAAAACTTGAGGTGGATAATAATATGACAAATGGAATAGTCTCTCTAGAAGAGATGTGATTCAGGCCTATATAAGTGTTATGGCTTTGTTAATGGAGAGGATGACATCATTGTTGCTGACCTGGGTTTATGAGAGGTACTCCTTGTAGTAATAGGGAAGTTGAGAAGATGGGATGTTTGGGAGTGGGGAAAAAGATAATGAATTCAATTTTGCATATGTTAAATTTGGAATGCTTGCAGATATTTGTGAGATGACCAAAAATCAGTTTGCAATATGGGATTAGAACTCAGAAGACATATCATGGCTGGATTGTATCTGAGAGTCATTCATAGAGAGATGATAATTGAATCCATGGCTCTTAAAAATATTACTAAGTGGGAAAGTAAAATAATAACAACAAAAACAATAACAATAATTAGAATTTATATAGTGCAAAACCTTTTACATATGTTATCTCATTTCATCCTCACAAAAAACCCTAGAAGATAGGTGCTATTGTTTGATGAAGTTTTAGATGAGAAAACTGAATCAAAGAAAAGTAACTTGTTCAGAGTCACAGAGAAAAATGAATGTATCAGGCAGAATTTAAACCCAGATCTTTTTGACTCCAAGTCCAGCGCACATTGTGCCACATACCTCTCAAGAGATAAGGGTTCAAGATATGGGATTTTGAGATACCCATAATTAGTGAACATGACCTAGATGAAGTGTCAAAATAAAACAAAAACAAAAACAAAAAACAAAGAAGGGGCAATCAGAAATTGAAGGAAGAGTCAAAAAGAGAACCAAGGGAGATCATTATCATCAAAATCTAGAGGCAAGAGAGAATCCAAGGATGCATGGATGGTTTACATTTTCTTTAGATCTTCAGCACCTAGCACAACAACTGGAATATAGACATAGTAAGTGCTTAACAAATATTTGTGGATTGACTAAATAGTGGTTGAAAATTGCTATAACTGAATAATTTACTGCCCCATAGCCAAATTGGTCCCATATTTAGCTAGGGTAGTCCTTAGACATCAAAGAGTATTTTTCAGTCTTCCTCAAAGATTTTACACTTTAGCTTCACTTGTTCTAATTTATACTTTCTTGGCACCACCTTTAAGAATCTACGATACCCTCATAACAAAATAAATTTTCATAGTAGTAATCTAGCGGAGAGGTAGAAAGCATTTTAAAAGTCTTAAACAAATCAGATATATCACTAAGTTAGACAAGTTTCCTATACCTTTTTCATAAATAAAGGGTGTTTTATTTTTTGGGAGTCACATATTTCCTAGTATAAGAGGTTGATCAGAGGAGTTCCCTGATCAACTTGATATTCAATTTGCTCATCACAGATAATCCTTTTATAAGTCTAGATTACATGTCCCAATGAAGAGTGTGAACATACCAATTCATAACAATGAGAAATTTGATGAACTTTAAAAGTATGCCGGGGGGCGGCTAGGTGGCGCAGTGGATAAAGCACCGGCCCTGGATTCAGGAGTACCTGAGTTCAAATCCGGCCTCAGACACTTGACACTTACTAGCTGTGTGACCCTGGGCAAGTCACTTAACCCCCATTGCCCCGCAAAAAAAAGCAAAAAAAAAAAAGTATGCCCGATTATTCCTCAGCAAAAATAAGGATATCTCTTTAAGGATCCTGTATTGGGAATGAATCAATTAAATTAGCCTTGGAGTGAGAGTGGATGAATTGTCTGATTTTGTAGGAGGACTCTAAAAGAGTCTTCATTTCTGATTTAAGGCATTTCTGTATTTTTGAAAGAATTAATTCAGAATTTTCCAAGTACCTACTATATTGGTTTAGGTACTAGGGCTAAAAATTGAAAAAAGTGATATTATCTCTGCCTTCAAGTAAATTAGTCTAATAAAGGAAGAAAATGTGTATAATAATGGCCAAGAAAGGGGGTTTTAGTCTGAGGGACTGAACCACAGGACATTCAATTCCTATGCCTTTTCCAGAAAATTAATGTTAGTTTTATATTGATTACTGTTGCCTTTTATGAACAAAGATCCAGAGCCCTCAGGACATACCATGATCCCTTTGGGGTGCCTGTGAATTGGCATACTCCTTCTCAAATACCAACCTCTCATTATCCTTTAGTGAGAGATGTCAGCAGCCAGAAAAAAAAAAAGGTAGATTACAGAATATTCCTGGACCCAGAGTACCTGGAAACTGAGTATTTAGGCTCAGGCCTTAAAAGGCAAGGTTGGAAGTACTTATGCTCCCAACCACTAGGTATCAGTGGAGAAGATAATACTGAACCCTAGCTTTCTCCAGGATTATCTAGAGTTTTTGAACCTCAGCTTCTTGGTCAGGGGAGGAGATTGTACCTAGACATTATTAGGATGGAAAATAACCTTCCAGGAGAAAAGGAGTTACTGTGTCATCCCAGAGTTGCGACTACTTTCATAATAACTACAAATTTGAGAGTTCTAGACTACAGCCTTGTAGAAATGCAGAAAGTGAGTTACTGGGCAAGGTCAGTGTCATAAAGGAGAAGATAGTAATTCATGCAAACCCAAAAAGCAAGAAGAATCGAATGAGTATATAAGTTAGGATATAGGGGTGAGGAAAGCTTGGACTCTGAACTTCACTACTACCATGAAATATTTAGGCCTATTAGCTTCAAGTTCATTTCATTTTTGGCAGAAGCCAATGTATTTGTAGTAGTAGCATAAGGATAGGTGGCTGCATGGGTCTCTGGGATATTAGTAAGAGTTTTGGGGATGTTAAGGCATGGTTTGTTTTCTAAATAAAAGAATGTTTTTGCTCCAAGAGAATATAAGACCTGAATGTAGTCCCATAAGACTAGATGCCCATATTCATGTCTGGAATGAAAGAGGGACTTGCTGGAATATCAGAGACATAAAAACCAAATTCATTATCTTCTGGGAAGAACCTGAACCACAGTGCTACTATGAATACTTTATGTAATATCTGATCTTTCTTTGGAGTGGAACAAAGGTTGTCCTCTGGCTAATATATGCATCATTATACAACGTATTCATACTTAACTCAATATATGGAAGGATTTACATGAACTATATTTGAGTTATATAGTAAGGTTTCTCAAATGGTGCAGGCAATATGAGTCAAAGAAAGAAAGATTTGGAGGGCCCACCTCCATGACTATGTATACCCAGTGTCTACATGACAGTGGAATAATAGTATGGAGCTGTATAGCTTATGTATCACTTTTTTTTTAAAGGCAATCAGACTTAAGTGACTCACTCATGGTTGCATAGCTAGGAAGTGTTGGAGGTAGATTTCAAACTCAGGTTCTCCTGATTCCAGTGCCAGTGCTCTATCCACTATGCCACCAACCTGTCCATCATATACCACTTCTAATGAGAGAACTTTCCTGATCTTTCCAATTCTTACATCTCTTTCTCTCTTAAAATTACTTTGTTGTACCATTCCTTTCACATTGCAACTTTTCCCATCACATTTTTGATATATTATGGATTGGCATAAGAAATTAAATAGGAATGTTGGGGATTTATGGAAGCTGCAGAAGACACACAAAGGCTAGCAGGTGACACAGAATAATTTTAGAAAATCAGAAATGCATAAACTATATGTATAGTACTATATAATATCAACATATTTCATCTTGTAATACTATAAATATACCCAAATTTTACAATAAGGTATGATAAACACTGTATAAAAGAAAAGGGAAAAAAAACCTCATACTACTTCTTTGTATGAAGTTAGGTTCAAAAAAGTTTACATGTTTTTTTCCAGATTGCAGGGGCACTACACCCCTAATCCCAATGTGGAATGTGGATGGGATAACTGTAATTTGTACATAGTTCATATTTACACTTTTTTGTGAACATGTAATGTTCCCCTTGTAGAATGTGAGATCCCTGAGAAGAAGGACTGCATTCTTTTTCTTTGTATTGAAATAGCTAGTGCAATAACTAGCTAGTAGTAAGGACCTAACTAATGTTTATTGAATGGAAGGGAAGGAAAAGGAATTTGTGGAGTGGGGTGTATTGGAAAGAATATCTCATTGGGAATTAAGAGACAATTTACAGTCCCAGTTTTTCCCCTTAACCCCAATAGCAATAGATTAGGCATATTGGTTAATCTCTCTGGAATTTAATACAAAAAAGGGTGAGAGGAGGGGGCAGAGTATTTGGAGTAGATAATCTCTAGGGTGTCTTCTGATTCTAAATCATCCTGAGGTTTCAAGGGGGCAGTGCTGTAACAAAACACAATTGTCCTGCTGTCTGTAAAGTTCAAGCCTCTATTTTCAATATAGTGTTTCCCAAGATTTCATCTTAACCTTTAATCAAGGTGCTTAGAAACATGGTTCAATTTTATATAATCATATCCTTGTTTAAATCAATTCTTCAGGACTCTAGTTTTCAGAACATCCAAAACAAGTTCTTCCAAGTTTGTATCAGCCTATTTGTAGATATTCATTTTTCATATTTTTCAACATTGTAGGTGGTTTAAATCTCTGTTCAACACTGAATATATTATTTTTCTTTGGGAACTGTGCTACTCTGTCTTCAGTGCACAGATGTTGAGCTTTATAATGTGTTCCTACCATACTTCAAAGCACACTGAATGAGGGATAGGAGAATTGTGTTGGGCTGAAATAAGTACCCATTCTCACTTTGTGGATTTGGAGTACCAACCCCACACAATTCTTTGGAGGGACCAAAGTCATTTACTATTGGCAAAATTCTTCCATTTGGTTGAATTTAAGTGTAAATAAATCAGAAAAGTACTTACTTCATTTCCTTTAAAATACACCAGGGCAAAAATTCAATGCAAAAATTGCAAGCCAAAATGAATTTCTGAAGGAACTTTAAAATGCTTTGGGACATTTGTGAACCAAAAAGCATTTATTCATCACTTTTTTGTAACACTTTATAACAAAATGACAGGACAACACAAGGGGTTATGAGTGCCCAAAGAATATGTAGGACTGACTCCAAAAAAAGTGTTATAATAAAGTTTAAATTGTAGAATTCTACCATTGTTCAATTTTCTGAGAATGTTAAAATTGAATCAAACAAAATTAGAAAAGGAATGCAAACATACAATCATATGTGGTGTTAGAGCCATTATTATTAATACTGATAGAGAAGGACAAAAGGGTTAACAGATAAATTAAAATTTGAGTTTTTATCAACTGTAACCAGAGGTTTACTATCAACCAACACTATCTAGAGAAGCTTAGGGAAGGTAACCAGGGACTATTAACTATGAATAGTCATTAATATTCCTAGATGACAGGAAACAGAAACTGTACCTAGAAATCAGATCTTAAGTAAAGAGATATCATAAACAGACCCTCTGGCTCTGACAAGTTTAAGCATGTCTTTATGAACATTCACCAAATAGACCAAATGTTTCCTTAGGTTTACCTTATGACATTTAAACCCCCAAAAGACACCCCTAGGGAAAAAGGTATCCACCTTGGAGGATGTCTTAGGATCCCAGGGAGGTCCAAATTAGGATATGAAACTCCCTAGGGAGGAGATTAAGATAATGAGGAGATAACCTACTTTTTCTCACTATAAATATGATCATTTCCATCTCCCTATTAAAGACACCTGAGACATCTTTGGGTGCTTCTCCCTGTGGTCATCATAGTATTCTACTTTTTTTTGGTGAGACAATTGGGGTTAAGTGACTTGCCCAGGGTCACACAGCCAGTAAGTGTTAAGTGTCTGAGGCCAGATTTGAGCTCAGATCCTCCTGACTCCAGGGCCGGTGCTCTATCCACTGCACCATCTAGCTGCCCTCATCATAGTATTCTAATAAAACTTAGCAAACTGAGTCACTGAGTCTTGTAATTATTTAGGATACCTCACAATCAATTTGATTCATTAAATTCATCCCCACTTCAATACCTTTGTAATAATAAAGTAATATAACTGAGTGAGCACTGGGTCTTGAGTAAGAAGACCTACATTCTAATCCTTTTTCTCTCACTGTTTCTATGACCTTAAGTCATTTAATTTCTATGATTCTCAGTTTCCTCATCTACAAAAGACCAAAAATACCACCTGTCCTGCCTGTATCACAGGCTTGGCATGAATTCAATTCAATTGAGCAAACATTTACTAAACATTTACTTATATAGAATACTGTAAGAGGGAGCAGCTAGGTGGTGCAGTGGATAGAGCACCGGCCCTGGAGTCAGGAGTACCTAAGTTCAAATCCGGCCTCAGACACTTAACACTTACTAGCTGTGTGACCCTGGGCAAGTCACTTAACCCCAATTGCCTCACCAAAAAAAAAAAAATAGAATACTGTAGGAGACATTTATGAAGACAACATTTAGATAAGATTCAATCCTGCCTTCAAGGAGATTACAGCTTAACAGAGGATTATAGAACTTCATTAAGCAATTATAATAAAAAAATAAGTTATAACATGAGTATTAGAAAGGTTTAAAATTTCACGAATGTGTGAGCATAAGTTTCCTTATTCATAGGTCATAAGGGAAGATGTCATGGAGAAGATTGCATATCATTGAAGGAATAGAGAATAGAATAAGCAAAAGCCCAAAGATAGAAAATCCCAGGCACATATATGAGATGAGAGACTACTTTGAACCATAGAGTACTTGGAATCTGGTAGAGAAAAATAAGGCTAGAAAGGAGTCAACATCAAATTGTGAAGATTCCCCAAATGCCTGAGCCAGCTACAATTATAAATGAAGGGCTTTTCACAGTGTCAGGAATACTTGGATTTGAATCTTGGTCCTTTTTCATACCTCTGGTACTGGACCATGGGCAAGTCAATTAACCCCTCTGAATCTTAGTTATAAAATGGAGATGATAAAACCTGTAATACTTTGAGGGTTGGTTTTGGGTGTGCAGTGAGTTAGTTTAGGTAAAGTGTTTTAGTACCTTAAAGCACTATAAAATGCCAGTTATTATTAGGTCTGGAACACAAATTTGAATTTTATTTAGGTAAAAATGGAAAACCTGTAAAGATTCTTTGAAGAGAGTAATGATATCACCAGATTTGTGTATTAGAAAGATTACTCTGACAGCTATATGAAGGCTAGATTGGCACAACAAGAAAAGAAAAGAGGTGGACAACCATTTTTTGGAGACTATGAAAATAGTCTATGAAGAATATAAAGATTTCCTGCCTGAATAAGACAGATAGACATAAGAATAGAGTAGAAACATGAAAGATGTTTTGGAAATATAATCACTAGTATTTAGTAATTTATCAGATATGAAAACTGAAGGAAAGGTAATAGTCAAAAGTATCCCAAGCATAGAAAATCAAAAGGAGAATGAGATTTGGGGGGTGAATAGTTAAAAAAAACCAACAACTTCACTTTGGTTATGATAAGTTTGAGGTATTGATGGAACCTAGAAGGAAGATGTGTGATACGCGGTTGTAGAGGTGGGTCTGGATGTTTATAAGAGAAGTCAGGGTTAAGGAACTGGGAAACACCTAATAGTTGTGAGAGTTGTTTGACAAGAAGGATTATATAAAAGAGAGTAGTAAAGAAGGAAAATGAGAGAAATTGAGAAATACCAATGTTAGAGGGTTGGAGATGGAAAGAGACTGAAGAAGAGTAATTAGGTAATTAGTAATGAGGATTAAAGTAGACAGTGTCAGAACTCCTGGGAATGAGAATTATGCTTTTCCTGAGTCATCCTCCCCAAATGGAACAACACACATGGGCATTGTCATCTATCTATAGGATTAAGCAAGACACTATGTAAAATATTTTTGTATCTAAAAAGTGCTGTATACATGTAAACTTATTTGTATTATATTTCTACTCTTAAATTTATTCTAATCCAATCCAATTCTACTATGCAAAGCTTTACTGAATGCCTAGGCAAGAACCTTTTGAACACACCTTCTCATACAAACTTGTGTCCCTGTTGATTCAATATATGACTCTACAATCTGAGAAGTTTGGGATCATCCAAAAAATAACTGAGATGCAGAGGTAAAAGATTTTTAAAAGGCATGTGGGTGAGCACGTGGGGCAATATTCTAGTAATGTAGGGAGCTGTTAAAATGGCCCATGGAGTTATCATCCACCATTTAGCAAGCCATAGTGCTAGGATCAGAAACTAAAAAGCCTAACTCTAAACTGTTCCTGGAAACATTTTTTCCCCTAGAACAAAAAAGCCTGATTACCGAAAACTTCAAACTGTGTAACTATCACTTCTGTTTCAATATTTTATGATTTGAAGTGTGAATTGTATGAGTCACAACTGAATTTAAGAATGTCTTTCCTCAGCTAATCCTAGACTACCAATGTTAAATAATTTACAATCTCTTAATATTTCAATTTCACCATTGACAAGATGGAAATCACATAATAGGATCCCTGCCATGCTTAGTCAACATGAGACAACAATAATAAACAGTAAATATGCTCCCTAATATGTTGTAAGTTTATAGTCCAACCATCAGCATCTCTTTCTTACTGTACTTGGCATGATAAATAATTACTCAATCAATCATTTTAATGTATTCCCAGACCTTTTCTAGGCATTGTGGGAGCTATATAAGAATGTATGAAACAGTGAAACCCTCAATAAGGTCCCATCTTTACTGCAAAATATAAGACCCATCCAGATAATTATAACTAAAATTTCTATAGTCTTTTAAGATTTAGAGAGATCTTTAATCATACCACCCCTGTGAGGTAGGTAGTGCAAGTATATTTATCTCCATTTTACAGAAAAGGAAACTAAGACAATAAAAGGTTAAGTGACTTGTCCATAATCCAATAGCTTATGAATGTCTATTGCAGAATTCAAACCTAGGTTACTTATCTCCAAGTCCAGTACATTTTCCATCTTGCCTTTGCAATACAAAGGATAAAGGATCAATGATTTTGTCAGTGATAAACTCCCTCAAAAGCCATCTTTGACATAATAGCTATGTCCCAGGAAGTTTCTTGGAACACATAGTAGAGTGACTTAGGTATGGTCACATATCTACTCCTGAAACCACATCTTTCTAGCCCTAAGTCTAGCACTCTGCTTACTAGGGTCAAGCTGACTCTAGAGGACATTCTGTTTCATGTTAAGCTCTAAGCTCCTTGAATGCTCAGACTATGTCTGATTCATATCTATAAGTTCATTGCATCAAGAATTAATGATAATTAAAGGAAAGACCAGAAGGATGTTTTCCTCCAACTTGTTGAAAACATAACCATTGCCAAATTTTAATTCATATAATTTATTATTGAAAATGGAAGGCATTAAACATTTTCTTGGTGTTCCTTTATATTCTACATGATAAAGAAAGATATTCCAGAGTACTTCCCTCTCTGTCAGCTCTTCTCCCTCTAGAACACCAGGTGACGATTAATACTGGTCACTGATATAGCAGAGTCACTGTGACTTAGAGCTTTCCCAAAAGCCCCTTTTCTTAAGGAGAATAAGTTTGGTCCTTCCGTAGCTTTCTAACCATTTACAGAATGCCAAAAATATTCCAAAGTAAACCAGAAAATGATTTGCCTTCGTTGATGTTGAATTCCTGTTCAGAAGCAAGCTATTTTTCACTTTCTTTGATTTTTTTTCTTTTAATCAAGTTTTCTTGTCTAAAAAATAAACTTTTA
Organism: Dromiciops gliroides; assembly: GCF_019393635.1. Classification (NCBI taxonomy): domain Eukaryota; kingdom Metazoa; phylum Chordata; class Mammalia; order Microbiotheria; family Microbiotheriidae; genus Dromiciops; species Dromiciops gliroides. The sequence goes on from NC_057862.1 coordinate 553,397,954, forward strand.
TTTAAGTCACAGAAGTTTATAGTATAAAGAGACACTTAAAGACAAAGACAGTGAAAAGGACATGCCTAACCTTTTGATCTCACAATTATAGCTAAAATATGATGGGGAAGGGTTTTCTCTTTAGACTATGCTTACTCTTAGAGTTACCATATACTTATAATTGACATGGTCCCTATTCCACAGAATACACTTAAGAGCTGGTTGTAAGAGATCATATTTAACTTGCTTTGGTTCTTACTTGGGTATGCCAGTAGATGAACATGAAAATGACTTTTCTTTCCTTAAGTTCAGGATCAGGTTTATGAACTTAAATCCAATTTTGCCATCAATTTTCAATACAAAGGTAATGGGAAATATTGAATTAAGAGGTTGCTTTGTACCTTACTTCCATCCAGTGGAAAGTTGGGGAACCTACTGCCTATATAACATAGAGAGAAGCATTTATTACATGGGCTGTGGATTTCAGGGAAATAGTCTGATCCCCCACTAGGACATAAACACATGAATAAAACTTGTATAATATGTAAAAGTATAGCTGTAATATGAACTATACCAGTGGATGAAATAATCATGTTGATGAGATGTATTCATAAAAATATTGTAGTAAAAGCACTACCTCATTAGAAGAGCAGTAACATTAGAGGACAATCCTCACATGTATCCCAGGTAAGAGTTGGCGGAGTAGCCCAGGAACATTTGATAGATGATGAGAAAAGGATAGGACAAAAGCATACACACCTGTGTATTTGCTGTAGGTCATCCCCACATAGATAATTGCATACTGAATTCATGGTGGAGATTTTTAGATAGCTTTCCTATGGAATTTCACATTAGGTTGGTCACAGTAGTTGTGAGGACAAAAGCTTCCTACAGAAAAATACATTTCAATCCCAATGAATGAGAAAAAAGAAATTAAAAGTAAATAGCTCACATATTTCATTCCTACAATTTGGTTATCACTTGGTCTGTGCCAATTTCTTTTAGGCTCAGGGAATGTGGATTGAATTGTGATATTTTCAGAATTTACTCAATCAAGAAAAGACAGCATCCAATAGAGTTATAATTTGGAATTTTCATACCTAGGGTAAGAGGCAGGGGCAGCATAGATGGGGTAGAGCATTCTATCTCACCTGGGATAAAGCTGCTTCATGTTGGATGAATACCCCAGGAGATTGCCAGGCTTCTGTGGTACAGATGGAATGGATGTATATGGTGGAGGGCTGGTTAAGCTTGGGGAGAGAAAGTACACCCTTAGACATTAAAATATCTTTATGCTACTGGAGGACTGACTGGTATTCAGAAAGTTGGAGGTAAGAGGTGGAATGCCTCTGACCAAAGGCCAGAGATAGAGGATAGCAGTATGACCACTTGGGGAAAGAAGTACATTCCAAGATGAATTAGTACCCTCTAAGTTTCAGAACCCTGGGAATATATCCAGTTGCCCTCACCTAGTTAAAGCAATAACCTTAGAAACCCATTCTCAAATAAATAAAACCTATTTGGCTATACCACATTGACCTTGTGCATAGTAGACACTCAATATCAATTAGTTGATATTAAAATATACCTAAGGAAAAATAAAGGAACCTTGGACATTGGCATTAATTCCTCTTGGGACATCCATTCTTTAGTGGAAGAAAGTTAGCAGGCTGCATCACAGTGTTTGAGGGTCCAGATATGTTCCATCAGATTAGCTTAAGGCACATGATGTACTTTAGTCTCTTTCATGTATAAAAGGATATTTATATGAATAATACTGACCCTGTAATAAAAGATTCAGTGTTCCATTCTTTGCTCCTGGTTCTTTGCTCCCTATAAATTCCTACTAGCTTCATTTCCCTTGTACTAATTATTAGGTCAGTCAATAAACATTTATTAAGTGGCTACTATGTGGCAGGCACTATGCTAAATGCTATGGATACAAAGAAAGGCAAAAGATAGTCCCTGCCCTCAAGATCACATTCTAATAAGAGGTACAATATCCAAATTATTATATACAGGATAAATTGGAAATAATCAGTAAGGGGAAGATTATAGAATGAAAAGGGATTAGGAGAGACTCCCTCTTTCTCCAGCATCTCACATGATTTTGGCATGGAAGGAAGCACTGGGAATCCCTGGCCATGGACTAGCACTATTGTCATGATTGAAATAAAAGAACAGATAGATGAAGAAATAATTAAAGTCACACTCCCATTTCTTAACTTCTTTTAATTGAGACCATCAAAGAGAAATGGATTTCATTAAGGGCCCAGCAAGAGGGACCGAGGGAAGCTCATGCTTTATTCATTTAAGGTGCTATATTTCACATGAGGTTTTGTTACAAATACAAAGGACAGAATTATTTAAAGTGAAAAAGAAAATCTAATGCATAGAAGATTGTTTCATTAGGAGTGAGAGTCTGCAACTTAATCTTTAATGAGTAATGTAAAACTTTAATATACTGCATGTACCTCTAGATGGATGATATATTTAATTACCATTGAAAGGCCAAGGAAACAATTTACACTACACAGGTAGAAACCTGGAGGCTATCATTTCAAAATGGGCTTTATAACTATTCTTTGAAAAAGAAAAGAAAAAGGGGGAAGGGAAAAAACTTCTACTTCTTCACTAAAAGGAAGAAACATTTGAATGGTATTTTGGGGGGATCTCAAAATAACATATGAAGCAATGGACTAGGGATAAGATCCTCAAACCTCATCTCATTAACACTGTGGACTAACCATCTGGGTTTACTGCCCCACTAGAGCCATGACATCACTAAATTCTCATATGCCCTTGCCTTCCTGAATCCTCGCCATCTGATACAGGATTGCTTTCATCTCCTAACTCTATTATGCACTGAATAGAAGGGGGTGATGGCTTTTGGTTACCTTTCCTTTCTCCCATTCAGAAATCAAAATCAGCAGAGGTTATACAACTACTTATTAAGTACATTAAAATGGGGATTTTTTCATTTTTATATCCCTTTAACCTCTCAAGATCTATGAATCTGTAATTAATTAGAAATGTTATTTTAAAGGTTCTCCCATCAAATGGGCACCTTAAAATATCTGACGTTGCCTTTTACTAATATTATCAAATGAATGAATGGAGTAAAGAATTCATGAAGTATTCACTATGTGCTAAGTTCTATGCTAAGTTCTAGGGATATAAAAAGAAAAGTAAGAGGAACCCTGCTCTCAGACACATTCTAATGTGGGGCACAACACATATGGAAAGTTTCAGCTCCAAGTCAGTTGCAAAGATCCTATGGTCCTTTGGGTGCAGAGGAAAAGTGAATGGTAATATCTTCTTTTTAATGTCATTCCCACTGATAAATATTAGCATTTTCAGATAGGGCATCATCTGCCTATGCCAAGAACTTTGGTAGCAAGATTTTCCTTTTCTGGGTCTTGAACAGCTGTGGCTATAGCATCTATAGCCTCCATAAGGAGGGACCTCCATAAGCAATGCTTCCCAGGATAATGACTAAGGATACTAAGCTGGAAGCATTACTATAACGAAATGTATTAAACTCAGGCTTCTGGTCAGTCTATCAGTTTGAGAGTAGATTGTTTTTTTGTGACCATGGTTTGACTTGCCTGAAACATCTGCTGTCTCTCCTTAAGGCTACCAGGCTACTTTATAGAAATAACTGGTCCCATCTCCACTGAACAAACTTCCCTTGATTGTGAATGTGGGGGTTGATATGATGATATGAGGGGTATTGTATGGGCAGAGTTATTGTGCCTATCTGCCTTTTGGTAGTAGTTGATCAGCTGTTATTACTTATTGTGATAAGGGAGGTTGGACCCTTCTTCTCAGTGATTTCTCACCTCAATGATGGTTGCAGGGGCTTGGCCAAAAATAGATCTGGTGTTTTGGGAAACATGAATCCTCCCAAAGTTCTTGGGCTCAGCTCCTAGACTGCTTCCATCAGGGTCCTAGAGGAGACGGATAGTGGTGTTAGTGCTGGTTCATTTTGCCTCTCATACATTAATGGATTGTTTGGATTGTCTGGATTTGGCGGCTCAGAATGAGTGTAAATATGAATTGTTTCTGTTCTGGCCCAAAACTCTGAGGATCCTCCTTTCCCTGATTGATTTTTTTGGGAAGCAAAGTAGGCCACCTTTTACCTCAGTGCTTACCTAACCTTTAACTACTGAGTGTGTGTGGCCTCAGACAACTAGGACCTGGAAAAGACCCTGACTTAGAAAGGCCAAGGTCTATTATATCCTGGGTTATTGCTAGTCATTCTGACTTATGTGTTGCCAGTGGACTCCAAAGACTCTGGAGGAGAGAGTGGGGATGATGACTTTGCATAGCCCTGCCTCATTTAAATCCACATCATTTGCAAGTCAAGACATCACCCTCCTGGTATCATTGGTCCTCTTCAAACACCACACACACTAACCTTCCATTTCCCCATCAAGGTACCCTGCTTCATTTGGTCTGGATATTTAAGAAATGCAGGAATGAGTGCTAAGTGGATGAAGAACTATGAGCTTGACTGTTTTAGCTTACCTTTTCTTCTGGTTCAAATGCATTTGCAAGTTGTTGACAAAATCAAATGAGGTAATAATTGTAAAGCATAGTGCCAGGCACAGAGTAAGTGCTACAGAAATGTTATTATTATATCGTACTGAACCCTGGTTTCCTTACTTTGCATTGCTTACCACACTGGGTTTCTCCAGGGTCGTGATAACTCTACCTCAAAGTATTATTTAAATTAAAGCTATTATTCAGGCAATTAATATTTATTGCCTTTTTAAAATCCAAAATGACAACTTAAATAATTGAAATTTAGGGAAGGGAATGGAAAGGAACAAACATTTATTAATGAGTTACTGTGTCCTACGTTGCTGTTTTACAAATATTATCTCATTTGATCATCACAACAACTCTGCCACCTAAATGCCTTTATAATACTCATTTTACATTTAAGGAAACTGAGGCACATAGAGGTTAAGTGAGTTGCCCAGGGTCACACAGTTAGTAAATGTGTAAATGTCTGATTCTGGATTTGAACTCATGTCTTCTTGACCCCGGAATCAATTTTCTATCCACTGTACCACCTAGCTGCTTGAACCCTTTCAAATTACATCATAAAGTAAGAATTCTTTACCTACCATCTACAGAGCCTTAAGTACAACAGGGTTAAGCTTCAGGTGATTTATGAGATTGGATGAGGAAAAAAAATCATCTTTATTTTCACTAGCCTTTAGTTACCTTTGTAATCCTGTGGATTGCATTTTATGCATTATAAGCATTGTTCTTAGAAGTGCTCCATGAGCTTAATCAGACTGTCACAGGGCTCCCTAAGAGCAAAAATGATTCCCTGCTATAAAGGCTGGCCCCATCTAGGATGATTCCTGGTGCTGGGACAGTGCTTCAAAACAATCCCAGTCATTGCCTACTTATGCCAAGCCCTGGGCACATAAATGGGGAAGAGAAAAGGACTGTGAGATAACTTGTCTCTGACTCTTGGAGTTGTCACCCTAATTATGAAGACAAAAATATCCTTACATAAAATAATGAGGGGATAAAATAGAACAATGCATGAAGCAGCATTAGGTTTATGTTCCTGATAATTGTGCGGTAAACATAGAGAAGAGGAAGTTCATTGTGATAGGGAGCTAATCACGGGAAATACATGAAAGATGTGCTTATTTAGCTAGATTCTGAAGGAAATCCCATTCTGAAATCTCCCCACTCCTTGCTCCTAGCTTCCAGGAGCTTTATTAATAGTTAAAATCAGTTTGTGAAATTGTAAATTTCAAGCAACAAAACTCAAGGCATTATAGGACAGCAGGGGAATTCAGGGCTCCTCAGCAATCCAGGGATCTTTATTTTAATCATAATCCCAGCCTGTTAAAAGGCTCATGGGTATAGCATTTCCCTGACAAAACTGAGATGGAAAAATGAAAGAAATGAGTGCAGTATTATGGTAATTTAGATAAAAAACATAGGAAGGGAAAATTATATCCTGTTGGATGATTTTATTTAGTATATTAATTTATTTTTCACCTGTATCAGTAGCTACCTGAACAGGGAAAACAACAACAACAAAAACTTTCTATAGGGACTCAAAGTAAATCCTGTACAATAATATCTAGAAGAAGGAAGGAGAGTAGTAAAAATTAATTGGGTTGGTGGACAATCGACCAACCAAAAACCTCAACGGAAAAGGTAAGAAGGTTTCAGTGTTCTTTGTATGTATAAATAGATACACACACACACACACACGTATATACATATAGATATATACAAACATAATAATATATACATATATATACACTTATACATATTTGTGTATATAATTGTCTAGTTGTCTTTGATCAGTAACTTCTTTATTGCTAGTATTCACATTTTCTCCCCTTATAATTCTATACTTATTCATATTACTTTGCTATCTATAAATTACCAGCTATCATCGGGTGAGCTCATCTTTGAGTTATCACATATCCCACACAGCAGGATGCTAAGCTGCAAATCAAAGTATTCTTTCTGATCCAGCTTTCTACGACATTTGTAACAATACCTGAAATCAAAATTAATTGATGTTATCTCAAAAAGTGAGGAGTCTTATGGGGCCAATTTGAAAGCTTTCTTTTCCTCAGTAGCAACAAGTTTTCAACAAGAGATGGCAGGGGGGCAGCTAGGTGGCACAGTGGATAAAGCACCAGCCCTGAATTCAGGAGGACCTGAGTTCAAATCTGGCTTCAGACACTTGACACTTATTAGCTGTTTGACCCTGGGCAAATCACCTAACCCTCCTTGCCCCACCAAAAAAACCAAAACCAAAACCAACCAAACAAACAAACAAACAAAAAACCCAAAGCAACAACAACAAAAAAAGACAGACAAACAAGACACGGCAGACACAGATACAATCTATGAAGCTAGGTGTCACAGTGGATAAATTTCTGAACTTGGAGTCAGGAAGATTTGAGTTGAAATTCTTTCTTGGACACATAATGTCTGTGTGATCCTAGGTAAGTCAATTAAGATCATTTAGTCTCGGTTTCCTCATCTGTAAAACAGGGATGATAATAACAGCTAACCCCATGGGTTTTTTGAAGATCAAATGAGACAACATATGTAAAACATTTTGCAAATTTTAAACTGTTATGAATGTATGCTTATGTTATTAATAATTTTATTATATTATTATTATTTAGAATTATAGGACCTAATTATCATTATTATTATTATTTAGAATTATAGGACTTAATTTCAAAGATTGATTTTGATATGTCTTTCCTATGACCCTAATAGTCACAAGCCATTTCCCTTCTCTTGGATTCAGTTTATTTATCAGTAAAATAAGTTTTTTGTATTTAAATGACTTTTAATGAAAACACAAGAAAGGGATGGATAGGCTCCCACACATTATTTTCTAGAGCAGACAAGATCTTTACAGACATACAACTGACAGCGTGATATAATGACTAAAAGATTCATTCTTTGTTGACTTACCAAACACACACATGTATGCACATGTACACACACATGTATGCACATGTACAAGCACAAAAAATGCACTAGTACACAAACATCAAACAGAAAAAAGAAATTATCTAGCAGAGCAAAATACAAATAATTTCCCATAAAACTATATTTTTAATTTTTCTCATAGACTCAAACAAGACAATTTTGCAGATGAAACTACAAAGATAACTGTTTAGTATTCTTTAAGCAATCCATTTACAAGCATCTATTAAGCATCTACTATGTGCAATATATTAACAATGCAAATCCAAAAATAAAAATCCCAGTTAAATTAATGACCTCATGAAGTCAATCAGTGCACAGAAAGCTACAGAATAAGTGAGAATCTAATTAAGAGAATGTGACAAGTTAATCAGAATGATGTGAGAGATTCAAAAAGGGAGGTATTATTTTTGTTGTTGTTCTTTTTTTTGTTTGGTTGGTTTTTTTTTTTTGTTTTGTTTTTTTGTTTTGTTTTTTTTAGTGAGGCAATAGGGTTTAAGTGACTTGCCCAGAGTCACACAGCTAGTAAGTGTTAAGTGTCTGAGGCCGGATTTGAACTCAGGTCCTCCTGACTCCAGGGCCGGTGCTCTATCCACTGCGCCATCTAGCTGCCCCTTGGGAGGTATTATTTTTACATGAAGGGGTCAGAGAAGGTTTTATAGAAAAAATGTTATCTGAGCCAGGCGTTGAAGGAAAAAAAATTAATAGAAAGATGTGGAGAAAATCCATTTCAGGCATTGTGGATGATATAAATAAATGCATGGAGGTAGGAGAAAGACAAACATTGTGAAACTTTGTGTAGCCCCTTTTCATTCAAATATATAAGAGAATATGCAGTGAAGAAGAATAGAGTAAAAGAAATGAAAAAGAAGAAAACTGAAAAGGTAACCTATATTGCTATACTGGTGGTCATTGAATGCCACACATAGGAGTGTGTGCCTCTTTTAATCAGCATTATGGAACTGTTGTTAGATTTTGAGGACAATAATGGCATAGATCATATTTGAAATACTTCTTTGGCAACTGTGTGAAAAATATTTAAGAAGGAATAAAATAGAAGCATTATTAGGCTTTTAGAATAGTAGATAGTAGATGTTAGAGGCAGGGTTTGAATTAAACTATGAGTATCTGGGTTCAAATCTTGATTCTGTCATTTTCAACCTGTTTGACTATGGGCAAGTCACTTAACCACTCTAGGTCTCAGACCTCATGTCTGTAAAATTATAATAGTGGACTAGATGAACAATCGGTTCCCTTTCAGCTGCAGAGAGATAATTATACCTTAAGTGAATGAAAATGAAACTGCAGTGAAGGAGAAGGATATAAAGAGACATTTTAGAGGTAGAATCAATAGCACTTTTCAACTTAGCAAGGAGGATTGTATGATATGGGGGAAGGGAATAGAGAGAAAAATAATTTAAAGATAACTCCAGGATTGAGTCTGCATATTTGGAGAATGGCAAAACTACCAAAGAAAAATATGGAAGTCCAGAACAAAAAATAACTTGGGTAAGAAAGTGATTAATTGAAGCAGCTTTGTGGTACAATGGATAGAGTGCCAGGTCTGGATTCAGGAACACTCATCTTCCTGAATTCAAATCTGGCCTAAGATCCTTACTAGCTGTGTGACCCTAGGCAAGTCACTTAACCCTCTTTGCCTGAATTTCCTCATCTATAAATGAGCCAGAGAACGCAAACAAAACTAGCATCTTTGCCAAGAAAACCCCAAATGGGTTCACAAAGAGTTGGACATGATTGAAATTGTCTGAACAACAACAACAAATGGCAAGTTCAGTTTTAGACATGCTGAGTTTGAAATGTTAGGTGGATGGACAAACTAGACTGGACATTAAGAAAAAAGCTGGAGGTGTCAATTTTGGAGTCACCTGCACAGTAGTGATATTTGAAGCCATGGAAGTAGATGAAGTTAAAGGAGGGGAGGGGAGGGAAAGAGAGAGAGAGAGAGGAAGAGGGAGAGGAGAAGAGAGGGTGATCAAAGCCAGAGGAGAAAAGAAATTTATGTAAGTGAAAGTGTCAGATATTGTGGGAAGGTGAAAAAGGATTTGGACTGAGAAACATTGGATAATTAGAAAGTCAGTGTCTGGAGAAAGCAGGATATGTTCATTTGAGTTGTTTATTTCTACAGACTCCTATTTCCAGGGTAAAGGTTAAAAGTTAGCAAAAAGTTTTTTGGACAAGTGAAAGGACAGATCTTTGAGTAGACTCTGCACAGATTCAGTCTTTAGAAATCATGAAGGGGAGAATTAAAAAGGGGGTTGGGAGATGAAGAGAGAAGAAAGAAAAGGAAAACTGTAGAATAGAGTGGTTTCAAAGGTAGAGGTGAAGAGGGGTCGACTCTCTTTGGCTAGAAAGGAATAAAAAATCAGTCTGAGTGCTCACAGAAAGAGCTGAGTGTCTTCTCTGAAGAAAATTATGTCTCTGGAGAGCAAGAGTTGGGCAGAAATCTCTTTTCAAGCACAAGTCTAAATTAGGAGCTGAGCAGCTAATAACGCTGTTTCCAAATAGTATGGGAGAGATACTCAGCTAAGATATAAAGCTTCTTGACAGATTTTAAATGAGAAGAAAAGTGGGGATTTTTAAGATACTTTATCTCAAGTCAAATAGTTTATGTACACTGAGAAGTGAGAGTGGCTAAAGGAAGAAATATCTCCTTCATTTTGACCACTGCCATTCCCTTCCAAGGAAGCCTTATAAATGCTACATTCTTTCTTAACCCAGGTATTTGCCCAGTTAAGGAGTTGGGGGGTCGTGTTATATTAGCTTTTCCTGATCTGTAAGGACCATAGAACTATAGAGTTTGAATTGGATCTCAAGACAATCTTTCTTATGCTCTCATTTGAAAGATGAGGAAAATGAGTCCCCAAAAGGTAAAATATTATCAAGGGCATCAGCTAATCAAGGGCAGAGTTGGAACTACAGTCCAACTATTCTGACTTTCCATCTAGTCCTTTCTACAATGTTCCTCTAAGAGAAGACTCATAATAAATCCAACCATTGTCATAAAAACTAAACTCCACAGGAAGAGAGCATGTAATGAGCCCCCTTTCTGATTCAGTTTTCCAAAGTGACTGAAATCATCTGAAATTTCTTGCTCTTCAGTTCAGAAATAGGTGTGTCTACCCCACCAGAATAGAAGAGTGTGTATGTGTGTTGTACAGTGGAAGAAGCACTGAATACATCCAGAGGACTTGGGTTCAAATCCTGCCTCTGATGATTATTTTCTTTAGACCTTTAGGCAGACTCTAAACTGCCCTAGACTTCAGTTTCTGCATATATAGAATGAGGTGTTTGAACTAGATAGTCTCTATATCTTTCACTTTCAGTTCTATCAGAGTTAGATAAATTCCATTCCAATGAGAGCTACATTTATATTTTAATAACAACTGACTTCTTTTGAAGGTATTCTACTGAAAGGAAAATATATGTGTGTTTATGTGTAAAATGTATGTATGTGTACAATATATCTATATATGTATATGCACACTATATATTTATATACACACTATATATGTATATATAGTTCCAAAGTTTTGTCATGCCAGGGTGGGAGTGGGAATAAGCTCCCACTCTCTATAAAATGCTCCAATAGCCTGCGTCTCAAATAGCCTCTGACAACTCCGGGCCTTCTTGTGGAGGAACTGTTTCCACTAACAGGAGAAGGGGCGAAGGTGAGTCACTGACACCTTAAAACCAGTTGCTTTGGGCAGGTGGGGCTCGTTAGCCTTGTCAGGCAACCCGCCTAGGGGAAGGAAGCCTGATTTTAAACCTCTGCTGCCTTGCGGCTATACCCATATATGGGAAAGGCTTCAGGAGTTAACCCTGAGGAAAAATCAGGAGTCAGAGTGTTTGGATGTTGGACATCACATCCCTCTGGCAATTCCTGCCACGGCACTGGTGCCAAACTGTATTGGCTCTGCCTCTCCTTTGGATCTACCAATGTCATTGAGAGGGAAAACCTGTTGCACAGGCAGCAGCTTGTTTTCCATATTGATCTGCCCAGGTCAGCCCCCTGGAGAGGACACTCCATCTACTCCTCATGGGTTAGATACAACACCGGATGTGGCAGTTAACAGTTATAAGTCACTCAGGAGCTGTGGCTCCCTTATCTGACTGCATAGCCACACTGTAGCCTGTTGGCTCTTCAAGGCGCTGATCCATGGTCATCCGTGACTGGTGAAGGCCTCCTACTACTACTATATGTACATACATACTATATATACACACATACATACACACTAGATGAAAGTCATTTTTTGTCATATGGATACCCTGTGAAAAGTTAGGAGTAGCTTAAAGCACCAAGTCAAGTTCCATAAAATGTGTCAAATCATGTTCTTTCAAAGTAACAAATCCTACATTTCCTGGGACTTTGTTCCATGAATTACTCATGCCCATGCATCTCCAGTCTCTCTGTCTCTACTATATTCATCTCTTCTATCTACAAACAAAGACCAGGTAACAAGAATTTATTATGTGCTTGCTCTGTATCATGCACAGTGCTAAGTGATGAGGATACCAAAACAAGCAAGAAGAGACAGTCCTTGACCTCAAGCAATTTGCATTTTATAATAGGGGAAGATAAACACAAAAAGGAACCTTAAAAGCAGGGAGAGGGAGATATGTACAAGAAGGAAATAGTGGTAAAATCCTGAGAGTCAAAAGTGGAGCCAGGATGAAAAATCATGGGTCTATCTCTAAAACAGAAAGTCTGGGAGGAACTCACTTATGGGAGAATGGGGGCAGAGAAGCAGGGCAATATTCCAGGGCAAGAAGGCACTGAGGTAAGAAGGAGAATGGAGAATGACCCATTTGTAACCTCCCCTTATCCCCCTCTCCACCAAAAATGCAACTCTTTCCCTAGACACTGTTACTTCCTCACACTATCAGATTTCCCAGACAACTGTCCCATATTTGCTATTTGTACTTCCTCAGAAGATCTGAGTTCAAATTTGGCCCCAGACACTTATTAGTTGTGTGACTTTGGGCAAGTCACTTAATCTCTATCTGTTTCTTCAATTGATAATAATAGCACTTGCCTCTGTATGATATGATTATGGATTTGAGTCAGATTAAACTCTGAGGATGGGGTCTGGAAGGTACCCAGCCCTGACCCAATATAGTTAGTTTAGAAGTTTATTGCTTGTCAAATTCTCACTGTCTCCTTTAAGTTTAATTGCCAATTATTTCTTTGACTTCCCAACATAGCCGAAGATAAATTTTAACCCTGTCATCCTTATCTTTAGAGACAGGGGCCTGGAGAGGGGAGTCAGTGGGAACTGTGAGATTTGAAACATCTGACTCTCACTCCCCTGTTTCCTTTTCCTTTGGTTTGACCTTGTTCCCCCTCCCCTTTTCCCCCTTGCTCCTGGAACACGTATGCATGTCTCCATACATTGATCACGAGCTGAACACGCACCTTGGATGAGACAGGATTGGATGTTAGATTGTGAGCTCATCCACCCTAGGTGTACGTGGGGACAGTCCTTTTCAAGATTACTATAAAAACCTAGAGGATTGGGCATATCTTTGCAAGACTTCAATGTGTAATTGGGTTTTGCCCGTCCTCACGAGGATGTAATAAATCTGTCTCTGCTTGACTTGGTGGTCTCCTCGAGTTATTTGGGTAAACTGAGGCAGTTTGCTCCATACACCTCTGAGGGCTGTTGTAAAGATCCAATAAGATAATAAATATTTATAAAACTCAGTAGAGTACCTGGTACATAGTAGACATTTAATAAATAGTTGTTCCCTTCCCCTCTCCACTTTCTCAGTCTTTTACCATTTCTAAACTAATCTATAATTCCATTACTAAATAGAAACTTTTGTGTTGTTCTTGAAGGTCACCAGTGACCTAATCACTAAATCCAAGTTTTTCTCTACTTCCTTTACCAAATTCAAAGGTCATTTCTCACATATTCTCTTTTTCTCTTATCTCCTCTTTGGAGTATTGAAATGTGCTACTCGAACTCTTTGAGACTTTCTCCTGCTGTAACTTGTGACATCACAGTCTCCCAATTTTCATCTTTACCCCTTCCCGTAAAGTAGACTTTCATCATCAAATCAGCTCATACTTGACCTTCCTAGTATTATTAATATTGATGCTATTTTTCCAGTCCTTCAGGAATCCAAAAGTTAATTGTGCCTCTCCTTATCCATATCTAATCTGTTCCCCCATGCTTTGGATTTTATCTCTAAAATGTTTCTTGAATTAATCTTCTCCTTTGAATTCCCATTGCTATCATCATAGTTCAGATCTTTATTACTTCTCCCTTTTACAATTGTATCCCAATAATTTTCTCCACCTTTAGTCTCTTCCTCCTCCATCCCATACCACTATCAAATTCATTATCAAATGAATCATCTTAAATCATGACTCTCATAGGTCACTACCCATTCCAAAATCTTCAATGGCTCCCTATTGCTCATGTAACAAATTCCAAATTCCTTACTCTGACATTCAAGCTCTGCAAAAATATAGTTCTACTTATCATATAGTCTTACACTACCCTCTTATACCTGTCTAAAGTCACAACCTAACTGGACAGTTTGCTGGTCTTTGTTTGAACATGCCCTCTTTTTTGTTTGTTTTTTGGTGGGGCAATGAGGGTTAAGGGACTTGTCCAGGGTCACACAGCTAGTAAGTGTCAATTTTCTGAGGTTGGATTTGAACCCAGGTTCTTCTGAATCCAAGGCTGGTGCTTTATCCACTGCGCCACCTGCCCCATGCCCTGTTTTTAATGTCTATAAGCCTTTGCTTACATTGTTCCCTTAACCTGGAATAGTGTTTTGCTATATGTCTGCCTGTCACAATTTTACTCATCCTTGAAGATTGATTACACATTCCACCTCTTTCTTAGAGCTTTCAATGACCTTCCCAAGGTAGATATAGTTTTAATAACTATAGTTTTAACAACATTTCATTTGCACCTCTTAGTGGAATTTACTATATTCTGACTTATACCATAATAAATGGTATATTTTTCTGATTCTTCTAATTCATGGTCCCAAAGGCACACCCTTTCTCAAACCTTCAATCAAAAAAGCATAACATGTATTGAGTGTGTACAAGCTGTGCACCCAACACTTAAGACACAAAATCAAAAGTAAAATAAAAAATAATTATTTGGGGGAGCTTATTGCTCTAAAGAGGGAGACAACTTACACATATGTCAGTGCTGTTCTTCAGTAATTTTTAAGTTGTGTCCAACTTTTCATGACCTATTTTGGTGTTTTCTTACCAAGGTTATCAGTGTGGTTTGCCATTTCCTTCTCTAGCTCATTTGACAGATGAGGAAACTGAGGCAAAAGGGTTACATGACTTGCCTAGGGTCCCACAAAGGCCAGATTTTCACTCAGGAAGATGAGTCTTCTTGACTCTAGACATGGCATTTTATCCACTATGCCACCATGCTACCCCACATACATCAATAGATAACTATATAAAATACATACCAATTATATAAAAATAAATGCAAAGAAGTTTTAGGGAGATGGAGGCACAAGCACTTGGGAGAGATGAGCAAAGGATTTCTATAGAGGACAGCAATTGAGCTGACATTTGAGGGAAACCAGAAATTCCAGAAAGTGGCAATGAGGAAGGAAATTCCAGGCATGAGGGATAGCCTCAGTAAAAGAACTTCTTGGCAATTTATATTGTGTGCAGCACCTACTAGAGTGTCTGAAATACATTTGATGATTAATAAATATGGGTTGAAATGAACTGTCTAAAGTGGCAAATTTAGAAATAAAACCCAGGTTTCCTTATTCAAAATTCAGTGCATTTCCACTGCACTGTTAACAAAACACAATCAATATGTGTGTACATTTGTGTGTACACTGAAGAATTGTTACAAAGCAGAGATGTCACTGATGGCATTAAGAGCAGGAAAAAAAAAACTAGACCATGGAGCACTTAGAGTCAAATGGATGGAAGGTTAGGGCTGGGAAACTGCAAATCATGGGAGAGTATCATACCACTAGACAAAGAAGAAAGACTGAATCTTGGGGAATCTGAAAAAAGGGAAAGTCAAAAAAAGGATTGAAAAATTTTACAGGCATCAAAATGTTTTATCACAAAATAAAAACGAAATTAAAAGCCACAATCATGCCCCAAAATTTAAGGTAGTTTTAAGCTATTAAACAGTGAGTGTTTCACTTTCAACTTTGTGTCCTGTTAGGTACACAGTGAGAATATTTTTAATTATGTTAGGTTAGACTTGATTAAAGGTTTAGAAAGTATGCCTTTGGGTCCTTGAATGTACACATGCACAGGCACAGAGGCACCATCCCCCCCCCCCCACACACACACACACTGTCCCAAAATGCTTAGGGCAGTTTTAAGCTTAGACTTTTGAGATATCGTATTTGTATTTATATACAAAAGGAGGGAAAGAGGAGTAAATGAAAAATGCATCCAGTACAAAATATAAACTTCTCTGCCTTTTAAAGACCTTTATAATTTGGGCCCCAACTATTATGAAGGGCAGCATGGTATAGTGGATAAAGAAGCAGACTGAAAATTAAAACCTGGGTTCAAATCCAATCTCCAACACTCACTTTGTGACCTTGGGTAAATCACTTTAAAGCTTTTTTTCTTTTCACAAAATGAGAGTTTTAGATTTCATGTTTCTAGGGTTCCAATTCAGCTCTAAACATTATTCCCTCTCAAGTACTCTGTGATTCAGACAAAATTGCTTTTACTCTCTTCTTTACATAGTACCCCATCACACATCTCCATTCTTTTGCACTGTCCATGCCTCATTCATTTCCTTCTCACCTATGACCATAAAGCCTTTCTCTTACTTCTAGATTCAGCTAAGATACCACATAAAGTAAGGTACCATATAAAACTTTTCTGGATTCATTGAATGGTCTCCCCCCCCCCCCCGCCCCGCCACCATTGCCACAACAACAACCAGCATTCTTCCTCCCTAGCTAGCTTATATTTGCCTGCATTTATTCCATTCTTTCATTGATATCTCTGGTACCTACAACATAACTTGCTATATAAATGTTTGCTTAATTAAGTAAACACTTATTGATTAATTGATTGGTTGGTTGATGGGTAGCTTGCTTGCTCTTTGTGGAAAGAACATTGGACAAAGAATCAGAAGATATGGTATCATGTTCCAGCTCTGCTACTTAGTAGCTGAATGAACTTTGGCAATTCATTTGACATCTTAGACCAGGTTATCTCTAAGCGCATATTCAGATCTAAATACTATGCTCCTACATGAATAGGGAAGAATTTAAGCTAGATAAACATAATCATAAATTCTAGGGAGGAGAGTAAGGGGAGTATTTGAGCAAACACTGAGCTATAATAAATTATGAAATATGTAATAAATAATGTAATAAAATTATTGCTTTGGGAACATAGGCAATACCTTTTTTCAAATTTCATATTAGTTACCTTTTCTCCCTTTCTCACTTGCAATAACCCTGTGAAAATCACAGATGCATCATTAAAATTACTTCCTTTCTGTCCTTCCTCATTGCTTTTCCTGCAGCTACGGATATAGTTATTAATGTGAACCAACTCAGTATTCTCTAGATGAGAATCATGATGGACTATTAGAGAACAAAACGAACAAGTATCAGGGGAGCCACCAAGCAGCCGTCAAGTTGGGTTTGGATGCTTCTAAAACAATGAAAGGTTGATGTGGTAAGCAGTAGTCTCTACTCGTAACCTGTGGAAGGACTGATGGTGTAAGGACTTAGCAAAATAAGGACTGAAGATATTTCTAAGAGAATAAAGAGACATGCTCTTGTACTACTTGTGTAGCACAAAACCTTTTCTTGTGCTTGTATGAGCCTTCAGGCTTACTTTCCTAACTTCAAGACATGTAAGCAAATTGGGTCATGAAGGGGTTGCTGACTACTTTTCATCTTAGGGTTCTAACAGTAATACTGAAGGGCTGGGGTTTGAGTATTATTGCTCATAGTCCCCAACTAGTAGGTTCCCCTTTCTCAGTTACCCAGCAAAAGAGCAGCTAGGTGGCACAGTGGATAGATCACTGGTCCAGGAGTCAGGAGGACCTGAGTTCAAATCTGGCCTCAGACACTTAACACTTACTAGCTGTGTGACCCTGGGCAAGTCACTTAACGCCAATTGCCTCACTAAAAAAAAAAAAAAAGAATACCAGTTTAAAAGAGCTTGATTAAGTTTTATTAAAAGGCATTTACAGAAGGAAAAAAAAAGATGTATCAAGAACAATAATCCCAAAACTCTCCCCCTTCCATCTGTGGTGATACTCTCTCCTGGCATGCATAATATCCCTGGGGAGACAGGGTTCAAACTTGGAGTAGAATCATAGCAAAGTAACATGTGTGGAAAACTCATGTGCTCAGAGGATCCCTCCTCTTTTCTGGCTCCATCCACAAATCCTTTTGTCTTTCTGAGTTTTTAAAATTATTTGGGGGCTAGGCTGTTTCTAGCTAAATTATTGGGGATGTAGGCTGAGTTTTCTAAAATATTGCTATTTATAAATTAATGGCTATTGTACCAGTTTTTGCATTAAGCTTTTATTATTAAATCATATTAAATACTAGTAAAGAGTTGACCACATGGCATTTAAGCCAAGCTGAACTCCGCCCACCCCCCACCCCCACCCCCTGTCCCCTAGCCATATTTCTGAGAGAGAGAGCACATGGCCTCAAACCCTACATTACCTAATGAGGAGAGTGCTCATCAACCAGCCACAGGTCCAGACCCAAAATGAGTTCCAATATGGCGCTGGCCATGAGCTTCCTTGGCTCCTGATTTTTATCCTCTTTTGATAGAGGCATGGTGCTACACACTGATCAAAGATAATTGGTCAGTGTCATTCAATTCCCTTGACTGAGGTGACTTGAAGGTGGTCCATATTAAAATGAGCTCTACAGTGATGACATCAAGGTCTAGTGAAAGACAGACCTCCTGAGGGCAAAGATACATTCTGATAGGTGTGACTTCTATCTCCATTCTTTGTATGCCCTGCCCAAGATCAGAGCTCCCTCCTTAAAATTGATCTCTGAAGTGGGGGGGGGGTGCATAGAAAGACAACCAAAGACTGGATCCTTCATGGTCTCCCACAAAAAAAAAAAACATTATTAATAATTATTTTCTCACACTTCCATGGATGTCCTTATGAAGTTTCCCTCAGATGTAACCCTCTGCTGACTCCAAGGACCAGCAGCTTTCTAGAAACCATGGCTAGGGTTTCTTTCCCTCACAAGGCTATCCTTGAGGCTTCCACCATTCTTGGAAACTGCCCTTCCACATATATTCAAAAGCTCTTTCTCTGCTATTATCAACTACTACTCTGACATACTCTGTTACTGACTGACTTCCAGTGGGAAAACTTATGGCTCTTAATTTGTCTCCTAGTCACTGGGGAATTAAGTGTCTTTCCAGAACAGTGATTTACTTGGGACCACCAAAGAATAAATGAAAGAAAAAGAGAGAATGCGTACTTACAAATACATGATGACCAGGACACAGAGAAGCAGCTCATGGCAATTTTGTCTCACTTACCAAAAGAAAGGAAAATAAGCAAAAGGGCCAAGAAAGTCAAATTCCTTTTTTTTTTTTTGTAACATTAAGTTGTTTCTTTTAGAAAGCCTCTACTTGTATCAGGTTCCATATCCCTGTTAAATAGGGATGATTGCACCTATGCTCCAGAGTTGTTTTAAGAATAAACATATGCACATATATTCACATCTATTCATCTATACATATATGTATACTTCACACCCACATATTTATATTGTTGTTGTTCAGTTGTTTAGTTGTGTCCAACTCTTCATGACCCTGTGGACCATACTGTCCATGGAGTTTTCTTGGGCAAAGATACTAGAGTGGTGTACTGTTTCCTTCTCCAGTGCACTAAGGCAAACATGTTAATGACTTGTCCAGGATCACATAGCTAGTAAGTGTCCAAGGTCATATTTGAACTCAGATCTTCCTGATTTCAGACCCAGCACTCTATCCACTGAGTCATATTTACATATCACTCACATTTTTATATAAACAGGCTTCAAAAACCTCCATGTGATAGAATGGAGCAATGCAAAGTATGTCTGTATGTTCTCTGTTTAGGAAGATAAAATCCATGCATGTTCAAAAGACTGCCCTCATTAGGCAGCTCATAAATCATACTTCAGAGTTATTCATGTATGAGCCTTGTTTTTTCATGAGATTGATACAAAAGAGAATCACAATAAACAAACTCATTTCTATTCTGAAGTGCTTCTTTTTTAAGCTAGAGAAATGAACTGTACACCTAGCTTATGGTCCTGGGTTGTCTTCCCTTTGCGATGCTGGAAATTTGACATTTGTGCTTCCCTTGATATGTGTGTGTTATTTGTGGGTGTGTGCACATGTGCATTCTTTCCATCTCATCACTTTACCCCTACAGCATGTTGTTTCTCTTTACTTGGATTGCAAACAATAAAGAAAATGCCGTGTCTTCTTTACTAAGCACCTACTTTCTGGTGAAATTGAAAATGTTTTATAATTACATATTTCAACAGATTGCTTGGTAATTATAATGGAAAGGACTGCACAAACTCATTTGAAAAATAATTACCCTGCTGTTAGGAATTTTTGTGTAATCTTCTGAAGAAAATTCAGGTGTACCTCACCTTATGCAGTAGCTATGAGAAATTCTATGGGTAAATTGAGTTGCTAATAGAGCCCTGGGAAGCTAATTATTTAAAGTAATCTGGCAGCTCCTTTATATGGTTTCCCATTTTGGTGTGTGTGCATGTGTGTGAGAGACAGATAAGGGTAAAGAGAAAAAGAAACAGACACACAAAAGGAGAGACAGAAAGACCAAAAAAAGAGAGAGAGAGACAGAGAGAGAGAGAGAGACAGAGAGAGACAGAGAGAGAAATGGATTTTCATTCATTAGGATTTACTCCCTTTGCTTAAAGTTTAATTCCTTTATATTCAGAAAGTTGTTGAAATTGAAGAAAAAAGAAAATGTTTTATGATATAGCATAGATTTTAGATTCCAATATTGATCCTAGACTTAATATCCGTGAAACTGTGGTAAAGTTTTTTTTTTAAACTTCTCAGTGTTTCCATGCAATTTCCTGAGCTATAGTTTAAAAACAAAGTACCTATCTGCATTGGTTTGGGGAGATCCACACTAGAGATTCCCAATACTGATGAAATAACAGACATGAATTAGAAACAAAAACTCTTATTCCTTACTTCCAGGTGAGGCAAAAAGCAATGGCTTCCTTATAACAGAATTGCCTTGTCCATCAAGTAGCAATGGTCATTATCTCTGATTGGAGGGAGGACTAATTTCAAAGACCCCCTTCACAAAGGTCCTTTAGTTCTATTCAAAACGATGCCTCTAGCCCAAGTGTGTTCCCAGGGCACTAGTAAGGAAGTCTATCCTGAGTTTGCACCGGGGAGGAATATGTATAGAGGCAGGTGAATGCCTATATAAACATTACAATAATAGGGATGATTGCACCTATGCTCCAGAGTTGTTTTAAGAATAAACATATGCACATATATTCACATCTATTCATCTATACATATATGTATACTTCACACCCACATATTTATATTGTTGTTGTTCAGTTGTTTAGTTGTGTCCAACTCTTCATGACCCTGTGGACCATACTGTCCATGGAGTTTGAAGAAATAGAAGCAGTGTCAGATTTCATATTCTTGTACTCAAATATCACTCCAGACAGAGACTGCACTTGTGAAATTAAAAGACTCTTGCTCTTTGGAAGGAAAGTTATGGCAAATCTGGACAGCATACTAAAAATCAGAGACATTGCTTTGCTGACAAAGGACTATAAAGTCAAAGGTATGTTGTGTGTTTTTTCCAGTACTGATGTGTGGCTGTAAGAGCTGGACTCCAAGGAAAGCTGAGCACCAGAAAATTAAGCCTTTTGCTTTTTTCGTGGTGCTGGATAAGATTTTTGAAAGTCCTTTGCTCAGTAAGGATATCAAATCGCTCAATACTTAGGGATATTTATTCAGGCTATTCACTGTAATGTCAAATACTGAAGCTGAAGGTTAACTCTTTTGGCCACATGGTTGTTGTTGTCCTTTTTTTCATTGTCAAAGAGGATAGAAATGACATCACTATGTTAGAGTCAAGTTACAGTGTCTGTCTGTGACTGATCAGACCAATATGAGCTTGGAATGCTCTTCCACAGGTTGGGCACAAATAGTTCATATGAAAATGGACTTTTTGGAAAAGAATTGATGTTGGGAAAGATTGAAAGCAAAAGAAAAAGGGACAGCAGAGAATGGAATGGATAAATGGTAATATGGAAACAATGAACATGAACTTGGAAAGATTCCAGGAGATAAGGGAAGCAACAAGTATCTGATGTGCTCTGGTCTATGGGGTCATGAAGAGTCAGACATGGCTGAATGACTGAAGAACAACATTTGATGTGTATAGTATATAATAATGTATGTAATAAATATATATGCAAGCATAAATGTATATGCACATGTGTGTGCACATATTTACGCATACTCACATATAATGCTTTCTCTGACCTTTGTGGCAGCTATTATCTAAAGAACAAATGAGTTACTTAAAAGGTAAATAAATGTATTTTTAAGAAATTCTGACCTAGAGTACATTGAGAGAACTGTACTTTCTCTGAATTGGTCCCAGTAGTGCCAGATATAGTTATAAATGACATTCTGAATTCACCACTGTTATTTTCCTATCTGGCACAGGTTTAGTGGAATCTTATCCAGGATTACATTTTTTTTAAGAGAACAGCTGAATGGAACCCAAAGAAAATATTTTCCACTTGGCTCCAAGAATGCTCACTCATGCACCACCTTGTAATCACCCCTGATCTGATGATGTTGCACCTCACTTCCCTGCTAACTGAGAGCTAAGTACAATTTATGATTCAAGTCAAGGTCCTGATTGTATTTAGTTTCCTAGTGACAGAATCCATTCATTTTGTCCCAAAAGAAAGATGGATTGCCTGTCAGTCCTCTCTTCATCTTTGGAACAGAGAAGGTTCTGGTAAGTATCACTCCATGTTTAGGAATCTCCTTTTTAGCACCAGATAGCTTATGAGCGGCATTAGAAATCAGTTTGCCTGACTAAAGGCCAGGGGATAGTACATTTAGAGTCATTTATTCAGTGAGAGATGGTGGAAAGCTAGAGAGCATAAGATGATCCTATCAATAGTATGACTGATTCTTCCTATGAAAGATTGGCCATACAAGGTGTAATACTGGCTTTACTATAAAATATAATTTCCACCAACTAATAAATATTGATCAACAAATAATCACTTTATCATATTGCTTGCCTTCTCAATAGGTAGGGGAAGGTCTGCAGGGAGGAAGGGAATTTGGAATTCAAAATTTTACAAACTGACTTTAAAAAATCAATCACTTGGGGCAGCTAGGTGGCGCAGTGGATAGAGCACTGGCCCTGGATTCAGGAGTAGCTGAGTTCAAATCTGGCCTCAGACACTTGGCACTTACTAGATGTGTGACCCTGGGCAAGTCACAACCTTCATTGCCCTGCAAAAAATGATAATAATAAAAATAAATCAATCACTTAATCAATAAGGATTTAGTTAGTGCCAGCTGCTGTGTTGGTTTCTGGGGTTACAAATGAAAAGGTTACAGGGGCAGCTAGGTGGAGCAGTGGATAAAGCACCGGGCCTGGATTCAGGAGTACCTGAGTTCAAATCCGGCTTCAGACACTTGACACTTACTAACTGTTTGACCCTGGGCAAGTCACTTAACCCCCAATGCCCCACAAAAAAACAAACAAAGAAAAAAAAAACAAATAAAAAGGTTACAAATCCCTGCTCTCAAGTAGCTTATAATCTACTAATGCTGAGAACTATGTGCCTAAAAATAATTGCAGACATTCCTACAACAATTTAACACATTATTCATTCAAGTTTCACATCAACGCTGTAAAGGAGTACTACAGATATGATGATCGTCATTTTACAAATAAGAAAAATGAAGTTTAGAGAGGTTAAATGACTTGGTCCTAGTGACATAGCTAGTTAAAATTCAGAATCAGGACTTGAACCTAGATCTTCTTAAACTTAAGTTCAGCACTCTGTTAATTATGATCCTCTAATTCTATGATTCACCAAGGTCATTCATTCACAATGTCTAAAGAAATATTAAGCATCATAATAAAAATCATATTACAGCACATGGTTAGTCACAGTAGGCACCCAGTCCTACAATCAACTATTTTTAGACTTATTATTAATGTGTTACTAATTCATCCAGCTGTCAATTAACTTACCCTCCCTACTCATTATTCATTTAAAAACCACAATTTCCCAGCAGTTTGAAGCTTTATAGCACATCATGTAAAACTTTTTGACATATTACTTGATTTCACTGTGATTTTTTTTTCTCTTTTCTCTTTAAAAAATCTTTGATACAATGCTTGGCTCTCTGTAAGGGACAAAAGGGGGAATGAAGATGATGTGAAAACAAAATGTATGAATAAAATTTCATTTTAAAAATAGATTATCTAGAAATAGATTTTTTTCCATATTCAAATTTTAGGTAGACAAGGCAGATGATAAAAAGAGATATTGTTTCCAATCCCAAGGAATATTCCAGAACTGGTGTACATTTGATTCAAATTTTCACTGCCTAGTAGAAAAAGCACTTGATATTGGGTAACTTAATCTGGATTTGAATCCTGCCTCACTTATTTAACTAGATCTCAGTTTGTTTATCTGTAAAATATAGATAATAATACTTCCACTCTCTTTCTCAAAGGGGTTTTGTGAGGGACGTTCTACAAAGATGGAAGTTATTCTTATACTTATAGTCCTAGATAATGATGTTCAGAGGAACCCCTTGACATGTAAAGGATCTTCATCCCAAAATATACAGTCAAGTTTACTGTATACAAATTATTGGGGCAGCTAGGTGACTCAGTGGATAAAGCACTGGCCTGGATTCAGGAGGACCTGAGTTCAAATCTGAGCTCAGACACTTGACACTTATTAGCTGTGTGACCCTGGGCAAGTCACTTAACCCTCATTGCCCTAAAAAAAAGTTACTGATGAACTTTCTAAAGTTTTTCCACAACTGGGACTGAAATTTAAAAAAGAAAAAAGGTTGCCTGTTTAATCTTGTTTACCAGGAAATTTAATTAACCAAAACATTCTTTCTGTTTGTATTCTGGGTAATTGATACCTTATTGTATTTCTATGACATGACTAGTGATTTCACACCTTATATCAATTATATTTCTCACTGCTAAACCAGTGGACTATGAGTAAGGATGGGCATGGTTACATGACACATATACAGAACCATTAGTATTCAAGCCAGAGAAGTTGTTGTTCAGTTGTCTCGGTTGTGTCTGACTCTCCATGAACCCATATGGGTATATTGGCAAAGTTACTAGAGTGGTTTGCCATTTCCTTCTCCAGCTCATTTTAAAGATAAGGAAACTAAGGCAAATAATGTCGAGTGACCTGCCTGGGATCACAGAGTTAGTAAATATATGAAACCAGATTTAAACTCAGGTGTTCCTGAGTTTGGGCCCAGCATTCTATCCACTGCCACCTAGCTGATCCCAGATGAGAAGGTAGAACCCATTTACTTCAAACCTCTGACTTTATAAATGGGAAACACAAAGACTAAAGAAGCAAAGTGATTTGTCTAAGTTCTGACAAATATAAAATCCTAGATAAGCAAGTGCTGTCAGGATTATTTAGTTCTTTTTAAAAAAAAGGAAAGGAAGTAATACAAAGGGAAGTATAGGTGATGTAAAAACAAAAAAAAATATCAATAAACAGTTGTTTAAAAATCTAAAAAAAAAAATAAGTAATTTTTGGGGCGGCTGGATGGTATAGTGGATCAAGCACTAGCCTTGGAGTCAGCAGGACCTGAGTTAAAATGTGGACTCAGACACTTACTAACTGTGTGACACTGGGCAAGTCACTTAACCCCAATTGCCCCCCAAATAGATAAATAAATAGATAAATGGACAAATGATTAAATGAATGAATGAATAAATAGAAGCAAAATTATTTAATCCAACCACCTTCATCTTTTAGACAAGGAATATGTTGCCAAGATATGTGATGACTTTTTCTTTCTGCCAATCCAAATCCTACTCATTCTTTGACCATGGGGTCAGAGAACCTGTGTTCAAATCCAACCTCTGAAATATATTGCTTCTGTGACCTTGGACAAGTCATCTAACTACCATAGAACATAGTTTCCTCATTTATAAAATATTGGGTTGGAATAGATTATCTCTGAAATCACTTCCAGCATTACATAATCCTACCTGTATGACATTGGGGAAGCCACAATTTACCAGGGTATCAATTTCATTTATAGGATTAGGGGTTTGAACTAAATGGTTTTACATCTCTAGATCTATGATTTTATGACCTCTTCCATGAAGCTCAACCTTTGTAACTCTCTTCTCCTATGTAATCTTTAGGGTATCCTGTCTCATCTCTAATATGTCTCACCACTCCTCAGTCTTCTTTGTTGGATCTTTTTTTTTTTCCAGTTACATGTAAAGGTAGTTTTTAACATTAATTTTATAAGATTTAGAGTTCCAAATTAACAACAGGGTGGCAAGAGGATACCTTGGATAGTAATAAAATTTATGGTAATAAAGTGGAGAAATTGAGGGAGAACATCGTTCTGAGACTGAAGTGAGTAGGACTAGGCCCCATATTGAAATGGAAGCAATCCCTGGGAAATAGAAGGATCTAATAGTGATTCCTTCCATATACTCTACAGAAGAGCTACATTGGCCTTCTTGCTGTTCATTGAATAGGACCCTCCCACATTTATTTGCCTCTGTGCCTTTTCATTCTTTCTTTTTCTTTCTTTCTTTCTTTTTTTTTTGTGGGACAATGAGGGTTAAGTGACTTGCCCAGGGTCACTTGTGAGAGAGTAGAACAGTCCAGAGTGAGTTGAACTGGGAGAAAAGGGGGCGGGTAGAAAAGTTGATTCAATGAAATATCCATTAATCAGTCAGTTTCTCATTTGTTTATTATCTTGGGCAGAGACAAGATTCTGTGTATGTAAGCAGATGACTGACTGAGAGATCACATAAGGTGACAGGAACAGGATTCCCAGACTTAGAGCTTTCTGGCTGGTGGATTAATTTCTTCTTGAGTGACTCATGAGAATGGTATAGCTAAAGTAGCAAGATAATGAAGAATGAAACAGGCTGGTAGAGAGGGGAGGGAGTTATGGTTGGCAGAAATAGGGGGAAATGTTTCATTCTTTTCCCTCTGCTCTGAAGGAAGACTAAAAATGAGAGAGGAAAGCAAATGAAATGCTGAAAAGCAAAATAAACTGCTTGAAGCTACAGTGTCATTCCATTATCTTGCAAGAACATGGTGTCTTCAGATGGGGAAGGGGTGCAGAAAGGAAGCACTATTGGGGACTAGAAACTGAGATGTGCTATAGAGTATGGTTCAATGGGAAAACCGCTATACTGTAGAGGGGAAAGTCTGGGTGCTGATTGCTATAAATGGTTTAATAATTTATGCTATTTTTTTTTGTTGATGATGCTAATTTTTTTCTGAATTGTATGATCACAAGACATCCTGGCCAGCCTCTATTAGCTATTCTGAAAGCTGATAGATATTTTCTCTAAATATTTCTCTTAATGATCAAAGCACATTAAACACACAGAGATCAGTAACACACTATAGTTTCAGAACTCCTCTTGAGGGGGATTATAAGTGTTATTTCAGTTTTCTTTGTTGGTAAACATCATAAAGCCCTCTGTACTCATTTTAC
This sequence comes from Dromiciops gliroides, assembly GCF_019393635.1. Lineage (NCBI taxonomy): Eukaryota > Metazoa > Chordata > Mammalia > Microbiotheria > Microbiotheriidae > Dromiciops > Dromiciops gliroides. The sequence continues at coordinate 553,425,219 of NC_057862.1, forward strand.
AGAATGAAAAATTGATGACATAATATCTGGGCTTACAAAGTTATTTCTTGCCATTATACATGAGGTTTGTGGAGCTGCCACTATGTGGACATTGATGCTTTGGCTTCATGGTCCAAATGATCACATTCCCCAAAAGAAAGCATCACTAAGCTCTGGGTTATACTACATGGTAACAGTTTGCTTTTTGCTATAAAAGCATAATTCATTATTAACACAGTAAATTATTAATATTATTTAATCATTAATCCTCAATACTAAAAATTTTAAACATATGGGGTAGAATTGAATTTAAAGAAATACAAGAAAGACCTTTGCCATTACAGTAGATAAGGTTTGATGAAGGGAGAGGGAAAGGAAAGATCTAAGGACAACCCCAAGAAATGAAGTCCTGTAGCCTTCCCCTGCTCTCTGATCAACTCTAGATGAAGGCTGGATTGAACTTATTTCCTTCTTTTTTTCCCACTGGTCAGAAACTAGAAAGGTTGTGGATAGATACATGGAAATGAACAGACTACATTGTCAAACACCATTCCCTTTTTTCAATCAAAAGATTGTTTTCCTTTCTTTCTCTTGTCTTAAGCTCTACCCTTTGAAGCAGTCAAAAGCATTTGTAAAATTCTAATATGCCAATAAATTTACAGGTTGTAACATTGACAGCTTACCTCTCTGGCCCAGAACAGCTAAATAGAACAGAGAAATGCAAACGTTTCATTAAAGGGACCTAGCAAAGTGAAATAATTTCCCCCTTCAAATACCAGAGCCAGCATGGGAAATGGGGAAAAAAGGAATTAATAAATGAACAAAATAAAATAAAAATAATAGAATTCATACTATATTCTAGGCACTGTGCTAAACACTGAGGAAGCAGATTTTAAAGCAAGAGACAATCTTGACCTTTGTAGATCTTATATTTTAATAAGCAAAGACAGTATTTATAGGACACTGGTGACCATAGATATGGAAGAATGTTTTGTTCTGAGGATGTAGAAAGGAAAGGGGAAAGGGGAACCAATGGTGGCAGGCAGTTGGTGAGATAGCTTGGCTCGAGGTCAGATTGGAATGTAAAACTGAACCACAGGCCAATGTCTAAGGTCAGCCAGTAGATGCAGTGGGTTAAATGGGCTAGTTAGATACACTCAGTCTCCAATGAATTGGGTTGAGGCCTAGGGCAGGAGCTCCAAAAATTGCATAGATTAACTTCCCTACAGTCTAGGGCCTTGGGACACTGGATGTGGGAAAAAAAACAAACAAACAAACAGAAACATGCCATATTTGCAAACTTCTGCTATTTAACTCCACTTAAGATAAGACCAAGATTTCAGTAACTTCAGGTATTATAAGCATTATATTCTAAAACTAGAATTTTATTTAAATATTGGTGAAGCTAGTTCAATATATTACTTTGCTAAAAGAATATATCTGAACCTGAGTTTCTTCCCCTTTCTTATGGTTAATAAGTTGTTCCTTTTCTTATAGTGCTAGATAAACCACCCTTTTACTCTGGTTCCTTCAGGGAAGTTGTTGTAGTAACTACCATTTAGATTGTGCTTTAAGATTTGTGAAGCACTTTACAAATACTATCTCATTTTATCCTCAGGAACATCTGGGGAGGCAGCTGCTCTTAGTATCGCAATCTTATAAATAAGCCATTTCCACTTGCTGGGTGTTCTTAGCAGACAGAAGTTATTGATGGGATTTAGAGCTGAAAGGGACCTTTAAGATTTGCTTCCAAGGGGGTTTACCTTTCTTTTTTTTTCCTGTAATAGCATGACCCTTTTGGCAATGTGCTGAAACTGCTAAACTCCTTGGGATGTTTTTAAATACACAAAATATAATGCATAGGTTTAAAAGTGAAACCAATTACACTGAAAATAGTTATCGTGTGTGTGTGTGTGTGTGTGTATGTATGTATGTATGTTCATGTGTGTGTAACAGGTCCTGGGTTAAGAAATTCTAGACTACAACTCCTATTTTAAAGACAATGGAACTAAGGCCATAAGGTTGAAGTTAATTGTCCAAGTTCATAAAGGTGGTAAGAAGACTCAAGATTAGAAGTCATGTCGTCTGACTCCACATCTATTGTTCTTTTATGGAGTCTCTACCACACTGCCTCATCTAAACTTTCTCCTCAGCTCCAATTCCCTGCAATACTCCCACAGTCTATGAAGATTGACTAATAGCGGCTATAAGGCAATCTGAAAGCGTGAATTACTAAATAAATGCTAAAAACAGGAAGAAAATCAATATTTGGCCTTAGTGCATTTTGCAATGAATAAATAATATGTATAATTTCAATTAAAAACACACAATCCTTAAAGGTGAATTTATCACAAGCTATCTACTTGCTTTGTCTTTCAGTGTGTCCGGGAATAGTACTCTTATTCCATAAAATACTCTATAGTTAATGAATCCCCAGATTTCAATTAATTTAAATAAAAACTGTCCCTCTCATCTTGCTTAAATCTGCAATTAACATCAGCTAAGAAGATAAAAGGCTCCTAGAAAACAGCTATTAAACCAGAACAGTATGAAAAAAGAAGACAAAGAAAAAGAAAACACAACTTAAATCAGGGAGGTACTACTGTTCTGCAACCTAAAGGATTAGATTAAATACTTAAGACTATGGCTGCCTAGCACAAAAGGAGCAGAAAAAGAGAATGATGGGATTAAATGTAGTGAATTCCTCATTGTCAATAAATATTGCTCGAGATCAAGTAGATAGCTTCAATAGCACTGAGGTAATGAGTGATCTAGCTAATTTGAAGGCATAATATATATGAGGTTGGTGTAATATTTTTTAGAGCTTCATCCCGTGAGGCATAAAATATAATTGTGATGTCTAAAAATCTAATGTGTGGTTGCCTTAAATTAGAAACTCATAGCACCAGTCTTTAGGGCATTAAGCATTTATTAAAATATAATAGGGGTTAGTAAAGAGAACACATGGAGTTCAGAAGGAAAGACCCTAGCTCCCTCTACCTGCTATTCCTACCATGATCTCCAACGGAACAGAAGGATGCCCCATACTCCTGAGCAGAAGTTCCCTGTGGGCACGCCCAGGCATGGTCCCCACACACAGGTCCCAGCTAATTGGATGGTAGCATTGATTGGCATGACTTACAGGAATTTCTATGAATAGATGTAACTTCCGGATGCTAGTCACATGTTTTTTCCTCAGCACTGTGCTGCCCTGGTTCTCACAATGTCTTTCTCAGCAGGGGGGTAGCACTCTGATTCTCACAAACCTTTCCAAAAAAAAATTATAGATCCTAAAGCCTCATCCCCCTTTAATAACTATAATTTTTACAGCAGCCCATTAATATACAACCTGGATCAGGAAACCAGAAAAATTGTTTCTACTTCATCTGCAGGCTAACTAACATCTGGCTCAATCTGGAAGTTTTCCATAGCCTATTTCATAACTGACTTCTATCCCTATTATTTGCTCCTATTGACTTAAATAACTCAAAGTTCATCTTTTCTTTTTTTCATCTTTGTTCTCTGAATGGAAAGGTAACCAGGAGGCATCTGGATTTTTTCCCTCCTGGGTTCTTCCATTGCAATGAAAATAAATCACAATAAAACCAAGTACATAATATCACTGAAGAATGGATTTCTCTGAATTTGAAAACCTATCAATAGCCATGAGCTGAAGGGTTTTGTAAAATCATAATGTATTGGTCTCTTAGTTTCACTGAAATGATTCTTCTCATACCTGAAAAGCTCAGCTCAGACCTGGCTGATTTGATGAATGCCATAATGGAAAACCTAGTCTTTGGTGGGAATATATTGGTTTTATTTTTATAGGATCTCCCAAAGGGAACTGGGAGTTTATAATGCTAATGTGGTATATCTGAAGTCAAATGACCTGGGTTGAGATCCTCATTGTATTCCTTATTACATAGGGTGATTTTGACAGACCACTTAAACTACTTGGATCTGTTTTCTTTTCTATAAAATTTGGGGAGTGCAGTAGAGCAAAGTTCCTAACTTTTGTTTGATCATTGCCATGCTTTAGAAGTCTGGTAAAGCCTATGAACCTTTTCTCAAAATGGTTTTAAAATAAATAAAATACATAAGATTATAAAGGAAACCTATTAGATGAGAAAAAGATGTTATCATTTTTTTCCACATCCAAGCTCACAGATCTTCTGAAATCCATGCTCAGACCTCTTTGGGGATTGTAGGCCCTATATAAAGAACCCCTGTTTTAGATGTTCTCTAAGGTCCCTTCCAGTTCTAAATCTCCTCATCTTTATTAAGGGAGTATTCATGAAGGGCAAAGAATGTGACAAGATCTTCCCTGTTGCCTACTGTGTATGTACTCCATTTCTCCACAAGAGCAGTGTTATGGGGGCTAATTTCCAGCCATCAGTAATGGATGTCCACTATTCTAATTTTCTATGTGCCTAGTGCATGCAGTTCCACCGTTAAAGACAGACTGCCCAATTCCCTGGAGTGAATGACTGCAACTGTTGCCTTCATGCTTGGGTTAACAAAGATAGCCTAAAAGCCTAGCTAATTGGGGGAACAGGGGCAGAGGGAAAGGGGAGAAGTACCATACTTCATAAATTAAACCCTCATTTCATATTTTATGTTGAACTCCACCTGACTACTAAGGTAAATTACTTGGGAAATTAAAACAGGCCTTAAAAAAGACTAGATCTGAGAATTTCATCCAATTCAATTCAACTGCTATTTCTATTCATCCCAATCAAATTCTAAGTAAGTTCAATTTGAACATGGCTGCCCATTTAAAACACCAAAAGTGTAGTCAGGTGGTTTGAAATGCTCTTAAAAAATATTTCCAGTTTTGAACCTATTGTTCAAAAATGAAAGTGTTGTAGTATTCTATGCCATTTATAATACTAACCAAAAACTATTTCTAATGAACTTTCAAATGAGCATAAAACTCTTAGCTTTATCAGAAAAGAAAAAAAAAATCAGGACAGTTTCCAGAATCTCCAAAATAAAAGCAAAATAGGAGATTAAAAGGTTAATAACATAAACAACTGGCAAGAAGCATTTGGTGATTACCTTTATGCTAAATTGATTTCAGTAACACCTTATTTATCCAGCATTGTTTGGGAATTGAGGGATTACATATAAATGAATTTTCTAGACAACTGTAGTTTTACCTGTTTGAATAAATATAAATGTTGTTTAATCAATTTAGATGGAAATCTTTCTAAACTATATTATATGCTTCCCTGTCTTTCCAAACTGAGGGTACTAGACACAATTTAACTGTGCTGTGTTTTTTTTTTTTTTAAATGGCTCAGGGTCATCATTATGAACACCAATCATTATCTGTACCATATCTGTAGTCATAACCTCAGGCATCAGAAACAGAATCACCAAATTTCAGAGATAAAAGAGACATAGCTAGCCCTCTAGTTTGCTTTCAAACCCAAAAGTGCTTTACAAATGCTAGTGATATCATTATTTTTGTTGTTGCTGTTAAATTATGACAGCGTGAGAACTTTTAAATGCCCTCTCATTGTGCATTATGGGAACTACTGCAGGCACTCCACTCACATTAACTGTCCTAATGTCCTTCCCAACCTACATTTCTTCTTCTCTTTTCTGGAGTTCAAAAGATTCAGAAAGCTCCAGAAGAAAATCCCAAGGTGTTTCAAGCATAAGTTCTATGTGCTTAGTGAGGCCCATGATTCATAGCCTGCAGAGTTAAGAACATGCTTTATATACTGTAAAGAATTAATTGTTATTTGAGGTTTTTATGCCTTGATGGGTACTGGCCTGGGGCAAATTCTCCTCCCCCAGTCCCAGAAACCCCACAGTCCCCAGCCAATTGGATGGCTGCTCTGAAACTCACAAGACTGCCCTCACTAGGCTTCCAATCATTATAATTATGCCAGACCCATGTAGGCCTCTGCAGGTGGTGATGACATGAGGTGCCAGCACCATGGCAACGGCTACAACCAGTGGGTGGAGCACCATGTGGTTTGCGGAGCCCCAAGCCAGTTCACACCAAGCCATAAAAACCTCAAATAACAACTAATTCTTTACAATACTCATGGGGTGGGGGGTGTTATGTTTACTGGAAGCAGAAAAATTAATTTGATGGCCTCTTGAGATACTTAGCCTGAGTCATCTGCACAAGTAGAATGCATGCTGGCAAATAATACCTAGCTAGCATTTTTATAGCAAACATACATACATATGTGTGTGTACACACACACACACAAATATATATACATATATATATATAGACATATACATATACATATAGACATACATATACAAATATATACATGCATACATATAGATATACATATACAAATATACACATAGAGACATATAGACATATACATATACAAATATATAATACAGACATATAGACATATAGATACACACACACACACACACACATATATATATATATATATATATATATATATATATATATATATAGTTGTTGGTGGTTAAAGAGGACCAAAATGACATCATGATATCAGAATCAATGTATAGTACATCTACCTGTGGCTGATCATACCAATATGAGCTTGGAAGACTCTACCTCAGGTTGAGCACAAATAATCCATTTAAACATTTGGGATAGAGATATCTCCAAATTTGTGCATCAATCTTTCCTTTGTGCTACTTCAATTCTGCTTTGTTCAAAGAACACAGTGCCATCTTTGATGATGGCATGCCATGATGAACAGTTTTGGGCTAGGATCTTGGTGTCTCATGAACAATAATAAAATTCTTCAGAGAGAACTTGAAAATGTCCTTGTATTTCTCTCCTTATGAACTTCATGTGAGTGCTTGCTTTGTATGAGCTCTCCATGAAGTAGTATTTTAAGCAATCTATATGTGTGTATAGAGATATATAAAGCTAGCATATATATATATATATATATATATATATATACACACTGTATGTGTAGTCACACTATAAAGATCTTTGAAAGCCTTAAAGATATATAGGTAGATATAATATAGAATATATTACATATGCAACATTATGTTTATGTACCCCATAAATGTGTACACATATGTGTGCATGTGCATATGCATATATGTGTGTATACACACATATGTATATTTTACATATAGCACATATTTAATAAAAAGTATCATGGCAAATAACATGCAAATGTGTTTACATATACATACTTATATATTTACATACATATACATATGTACATAAACATACATACATATATATTAGCACCTACTTCTCAGGGTTGTTGTGAGGATAAGATAAAATAATATTTTTAAAGTGCTTTGAATACCTTAAAATATATATGCATTTTGTGGTATATATTATGAATAATATATATTTACATATTATACATTTATATATAATTCATGCTGGCAAATAATAGCTAGCATATATAACAGCTAGTTTTCTATATATGTATATATGAATATAAATATACATATTCATATGTATAACAAAAATCCTTAGAAGTAAATGCTATTATTATCCCCATTTACTGATGAAGAAATGGTGGCAAAGGTTAAGTGGCTTGCCCAGGGTCACACAGCTGATAGATGTTGCTGAATCAGAATTTGAACTCAGGTCTTCCTGAATCGAGGTCTAGTGTTCTTTCCATTGTCACCTATTTGTAAAATGGGTGTGTGAGTATCCTACCTACTTAACCCAATCAAGAGTTTGATGAAATAATGCATAATTGTTGACTTTCACATCATAAGCTCTACAGGACAGACAGGAAAGTTTTAAAACAATCTGATATGCCATGTATTCATTAATGAAGACTGCAGCTAGGTTTTTGTCATTGCAAAATAGTATAGTGGAAAAAGCATTTGATTTGGACTCATGCCTGCTGACCTATATTCCAATCCAGGTTCTGTAACCAAGAACCTGTGTATCCTGGGGTAGCTAAGTTAACCTCTCTGGACGTCGATTTCTTCATCTATACAGATAAAGGGATTAGATTCAATGGGCTTCATGAGCCCCTCTAGACCATCAACTGTAAATAGCATATTGTGATATGATGATCTTCAACTCCAGCAATCTGTTCAATCTCCAGCCAGGCCCAGCTTCTTCCATCTTCTCTACAGATGTACACAGGATGACAGCCCCTACCAGAAAATGTGCTTATATGACAAAGAAAACTGACTGGACAGTAACTATACTATCTGACCTGGGTCTATGGGGGAAATTGTCTAGAATGCTACAACTGGGAAGGGAATAAGCATTTGTATAGAACTTACTATGTGACAAGCACTGTACTAAACACTTTTTACAACTATATCATTTGTTCCTCATAGTAACCCTGCAAAGTAGGTGATATCATTCTCATTTTAAAGTTTAGAAAAGTGAGGCAGAGATTAAGTGACTTGCTCAGTATCATACAGCTAGTAACAGTCTGAGATGGAATATGAACTCAGGTTTTCCTGATTCCAAACACGACCCTGTACCCCCTGCACAATCAGCTGCCTCCAGCTGGTATAAAATACATTCAATTCACACAAATTTACAAAGAAGAAAAAACAGATAGGGCATTCTCAAACTACTGTGACTCAGGGGAATACCACACTTAAAAGAAACCTTTTAAAACCTTTTCTAACCATCTAGGGTGAGTGGATTGAGATGCACCAATTATCAAGGAAGACATTCATCTGTTACTAATTGGTAATTAATTTACCTGCCATAGTGAATAACTGTGTGGAGATTCTACAACTTCTGACTTTTTTGGTGCCCCAACTATTGAGAAAGACATGACTTTAGAGTGGAAAAGTAGTTCATGGAAATGCTTATCTAGGGCATATTTTTTTCATTACAGTTCCTCTCCTTAGTTTTCTTCCTTCCTTCCTTCCTTCCTTCCTTCCTTCCTTCCTTCCTTCCTTCCTTCCTTCCTTCCTTCCTTCCTTCCTTCCTTCCTTCCTTTCTTTCTATCTGGCAATGAGTATTAAGTGACTTGCCCACATGGCTAGTAAGTGTTAAGTGTCTGAGGCTGGATTTGAACTCAGGTCCTCCTGAATCCAGGCACAGTGCTTTATCCATTGCACCACCTAGCTGCCCCCTTCTCCTTAGGCTTTAACCTTTAACTCCTGTGCAGTATGTACAGGCATGCATGACACCACAGGTACCCAGCTCACCACCATTACCAATGTCACTGAGAATCCTAACACATATGAATCATGTCCAGAGCTCCCTACCCCTGCTACTATACTGTCCATCCATGGATTCCAGATTCACCTACTTCCATCCTCACTCTATCCTCCCACATGATGTCTCTGCAAATACTCCATGTGACCCTAAGAAATATCAGCAAGTTTCATTGTGTGTTCTCTTTATAAACCCTTGTCACAACAGCTCTGAACAAAAGCTCAGATGAAATCCATCTGTTTTGACAAGATTTTCTCAGGAATCCCAGCAGAGAAGAAGTTTCTCAGAACATTTGGAGTCCTAAAGAGCATGAGTTTTGTCTCAGGGAGCTGGCATGGGACATATCCTTCTGACAGAGCACAAACATTGGATTTGGTAGAGCAGCTCCTACTCCCTCCCTATCATGGTCACACTTACTGTCACAAAGCTAGAGTATAAATTAGAGAGATGGAGGACAGCTGAAAGGATGAAGTATACCTCCGGTTCTCCATGTTCTTGCCTGGGGCCTATATTGCCAAACTATCATGCTACCACAATTGTTTCTGACCAGAGCAAATTGCAGGCATACCACTTAGCCTACACAACTGTGACATATGGGATGCTTAGCCTTGAAATATCCTTTTCTTTCTGCCACCCCACTTAAATTTGCCTCAGGTGCCATAATGCTCAGGAACTGAGTAGACAGCTTCCCTAGTCATCATTCTGTCACATCAGCACTCTTCACCTCCTGACCCCCACCTCCCTACCCAGGATGCTGACAGAGCTGTTGGCAACTCCATTTTTCTAGCAGGGGTCTTTTGTCCGCCCACATCAGTCTGCTTCTCCCATAGACCTGATAGCTTCTCTGGAACTCTAGTTTTGAATTAGGCCACAGTGTAGCTTCCCCTTGACTGAGAGGCTTGTCTCTACTGCCTCCCAATTTGCAGAAGCTTTTACCTTGGTATAACTTCCATAAAACACTCTGAGAGCGATGGTATATAGTAAGAAACAGAAGCCTTTTTAAAATTAATATACTAAGAAACAGTTACCAAATACTACTCATCAGGTAGCCAGGAAAGACTTGTCATGAGACAGTGGGAGTTCAGAAAATGTAATGAAATGTTTGTGTAGGAAACAAAATGTGAAGCTTTTTTATATCATTTGTACAACACACTGGGAAGGAGGGAGGGAGAGAGAGAGAGAGAGAGAGAGAGAGAGAGAGAGAGAGAGAGAGATTAGATTTTATGGCTGTAAATTTCTGCCCTACATAGGGAGAGAAGAGTGGACATGCCTTTCAATGGGTCATCTCTACCTAGAATAAGGCATCTCCAAGGCTTCATCCTTTTCCCTGAGTTATTCAACTGGAAATCATGGAACTTATCATTGGCCATATGGAGAGTATTCTGGCTGCTGGATTCCCCAGAACTTGAAATTGTAAAGCAATTTGTTGATGGATTTATCTGTCCTCAGAGCATAATCAGCTCCAGGTCATTGATGAAGGAGAAGCAAGCCAGAATGACATTGCAGGCCAAGGGACAATGAAGATCAGTTCTTGCCTCTGGTTATAGATGATGTTTACAAAATGAAATAGTGAGCTACACCTCAGTGATGTGAAACTGCTCAAGGAGAAAAGAGGGAGCTAATTTGTTAAACTTGAACCATCTCATTTCAGAGTCCATTCCATGAGCACCATTCCCAATTCTGGAGGGCCCCTCAGAAAAGTTGAATTATGGAGCCCAGAAGAAGCAACAAACAACAATATGTAATGTGCCTACTAACACATATCTGATATGAATCCAATGTATTTATTTAGTACTTACTATGTGCTACACAAAAGATATGCAAAGAGAAAAAGAAAATAAGATTTGTCCTTAGGAAACTAATGTTCCACTAGGAAGAGATAGCATGTATATAGATAAGTAAAAAACAAAACAAAACAAAATACAAAATTTAAAAAATGAGAGGCAATGAGGTCAGAGTTAGGAAGACCTGGTTCCAAGTCCTACTGTGCCACTTTATGTCACTTAATTTCTAAGAGCCCCAAAGAACTCTTTAAGAATATAAATTAGGGGGAAGTTGCAGATATTCATTTGTTGAAAAAGAATTTACTATATTATTTTTAGTCTGATGAAATTATAGCTTTGGAAAAAAACAAATATATGAATAAATGTGGTCATTGTTCATGACAGCACTAGAAATGACAGAATCAGGGACCAAAAATGGACCCTGATTAGATGTCCAAAATACATTAGGTAGAAGAAACCAATGATTCAAATGAAATGAAATAAAATTTAATATGGATAAATGAAAAATCCCACATTTAGGTTCAAAATAATCAAATGCAAAAATACAGAATGAGGAAGGTATGGCTAGATAAGTTAAAGTGGAAATCCTCAGGATTTAATTGGAGTGTAAGATGAATCATTATATAGGGCATGGTGGCCCAAAACAAAACAAAGTTAATGGGATTTTAGATTTAATTTAGGAAAACACTGTATTCTCAATTGGGCAAATAATAGTCATGCCCTACTCTGTCCTGATCAACCACATCTGTAATATTACATTTACTTCTGTGAATTATGTCTTAAGAAAGACAGTGATGGGGCAACTAGGTGGTGCAGTGGATAAAGTATCAACCTTGGATTCAGGAGGACCCTGAATTCAAATCCAGCCACAGACACTTGACGCATACTAGCTGGGTGACCTTGGGCAGGCCAAAAGTAAGGACATTGACATGTATTTTCTCCCCAAACTTAAGTGATATTTTTTAAAAAAGTTACAAAGAAAAAGCAAAATGACTAACTAAGCTAATAAACACTTGCTCTCTTTACCAATTGGAGAGTTATGACAGCTTTCCCAGATCACTGGTTTATAGGCTACAAACACACTGGCAAAGCACTATGAAGATGGATATGAGCAATATTATCTCACAAAATAGTAGAAAGCAATGGAAATAAAAGCAAACTTCCAGATAAATTGATGAATTGCACTTAAAAAATGATGAAGTAAAGAAAAGTAAAAAGTAAAAAAAAGATGAAGTTAAAAAGTGTAGTTAGATCATGTCAAGTATATAATAGAGCAAAATCTAAGAGTGTTAGGTTATTGTTTTATAAAACATATCATAGAAGTCATAATCCCAAAAGAATTTTGTATCGCAAACAATATTTTACCATACTTTTAAGAAGGTGATTGAGAGAATATTAATAATCATAAAATTATGTCTCATTTCCCATCTTTTTAAATCAAAAATTGTCTACACGTGTAATGAAGTTGAAACTATAAGAGAAGAGATACACTTTTCAAACAATTTTCTATAGAAGATCACATCATGACAGGTACAAAATTGACTAAAAGTTATAGAGAATGCAAGATATTATGTTTACTTTTTATTGATTGCCAAAAAGTATTTGTCTCTGGAGAGCTACACATAAGCCTTAAATGCTAACCTAAAAAAAAAAAATGCTTCATGTATTCATTCAAATCACAATAAAAGATAAGATAAATGCAACTATGAAAATAACTTCTTATTAACATTGTGTCATTAATATCATATGAGGAGACATGGTTTCCAGTGGTATTTGTCTTTGTCAAGGATTATAATTTTTAGACAATAAGATCCTCCAGATACTGTATCTCTAGATGATATTATCCTGATTGTGTCAAGCCCCAGAGTACTTCAATACTTTTTCAGAGATAATGTGTTTAATGAACAATATATTGAGATCTGGTACAGCTACATGATCTTTGTTTCTATTTGTTTTCGTTATTTCTCTTGAGATTTTTTATCTTTCACTTCATTAATAAGAATTCCATATTTTTTGTTCTATATAGTAATCCATTGGTAGTTTTATTGATATGGAATTAGAAAAGTAAATTAATTTAGGTATTATTAATAATATTATTGTTATTATTATTGCATTAGCTTTGTTCTACCCATGAATGACTAATATTTTTCTAATTATTAAGTTCTGTATTTTTATAATCAGTTATTGTAGACCTATTTATATGATGATTTTATGTACCTTGGAAGAAAGACTCCCAATGATTTTATACATTCAGTAGTAGTTCTAAATGATTTTTTTTCTGTTTAACTTATTGTAGAGTTTTATTTATATTATTTTGAAATGCTGATAATCTTTGGATTTATTTTATATCCTGTAAGTTTGTTTAATTAATTTAATTAATTGCTTTAATTAATTCTTAGTTTATACTATAACATTGAAATTATAAAAATGAATATTTTTTTTAGTGAGGCAATTGGGGTTAAGTGACTTTCCCAGGGTCACACAGCTAGTAAATGTTAAGTGTCTGAGGCTGGATTTGAACTCAGGTACTCCTGACTGCAGGGCCGGTGCTTTATCCACTGTGCCACCTAGCTGCCCCAAAATGAATAATTTTGAGGTTTTTATAGACTAGGGAAGAACAAAATGGGCAGAACTAAGAGAACAATTTATATAATGACTGTTTTTTTAAAAAATCAAACAACAAAATCTGTTAAGATTTGTGATCAAAATAATGACCATTCATGATTCCAGAGGACTGATGATAAAACATGCTATTGACTCCAGAGAGGCGATAGTATGAAGAATGATATCTATCACTAAATATGCACAATATAGAAAGATTTATATATAAAGATATATATACATAAAATAGATATATGGGCAATCTATCTATATCTATGTACATCTATACAGATATATCTGTAAATATATATCATCTATAGATATATGAGTATACATTATTTATCCATATCTACATATATACACATGTATCTATATCTATATATATATCATCTAGAGATATACACAAATATATAGTATATGTATGTATAGATTATCTAATCTATATACGTATGTATAGATAGATAGATAATCACTTTGTGTAATTAGGAGAATTTGTTTTGCTTGACCATGCATATTTGTTATAAGAAATTTGTTTTTTTCTTCTTGACCCCCCCATGGTGGGATAAAAGTAAAGACAATGTATTTAACTTTTTAATTTTTATTTTTTAAAGAGATGTCAGTCTCCCATAAATGTTAAAGTTATATGTTCTTTCGGTTGAAACCATTGCATAGTTAGTTTTCCTTTGTGACAAGAGACATCATGAAGTGGAAGTAATCTATAAATACTTGTACAATTTAAAAATCACATCAATAAGTTTACCTTTTGTAAAAAAACGACCAATAATTTAGAAATCTCCTTCCACCCAATTAGGAAAAGATCAATCAATAAACACATATCCAATGACTACTATATGTCAAGCAGTGTGCTAGCCACTATAGATACAAAAAGAGGCAAAAGAAAGTCTTTTCCCTCAGGGAACTTACAAACTAATGAAAAGGCATGGAGTTTTAAGTTTCCAACAAGGAGGAACAGTATATTTTCTCTTTGCTTGTTTTAAACAAATGTGAATTGTAAAAGTAGCTGACATTTATTCAGATATTTAAGGATTAAGGATTATGATGCACTTTACATAATTTCCTTTGATCCTCAACCCAACCCAGTGAGGTAGGTTTCCATTTTACATATGAGGAAACTGTACTTCAAAGAAGTTAAGTGACTTGCTGCCAAGTTCAAAGCATGCTTCTACTCAGTTTGATTAAATTTGTTTCAATAAAGAGATATCTGGGATACAAACATATCTTGAAAATATATTGTTAGGGGGCATCTAGGTGGCACTGTAGATAAAGCACTGGCCCTACACTTACTAGCTGTGTGTCCCTGGGCAAGTCACTTAACCCTCATTGCCTCTCAATAAAAAAAGCATCATTATATCTAAGAGTTCAAGCAGAAAGATGAACAATTTGGACAGAGTTCAAGCATTAAAGTACCAACTTGCATCCTAACAGTGGCAATAGATACATAATATAGCTGAACTGCAAGAATAGTACCCAAATGGTGAATAAAACATTTGGGAACTGAATCTATCCGACAAAAGCCATTAGGTTACAATGCCTGACATATTTAAAGGATGTTGACATAATTGAATCTAGTTTTGTTTCCTATCCTGAACTAAATTGAAGCACTGGTGGGGAACAGGCAAAGTAGCTGTCTCCATCAGCTTCACTGGGGAAATGCAGCAGAGGAAGAAGAAGCCTCCAGAGGCAGATGGGAACTTATCTGTCCAGCTGTTAAGTTGGCCCCAGTCCCACCACCGAATATATCTCCTTCCTTTAGGAAATAAGCAAAGAAACATGTCTATGATACTTAATACTCTCTGAACACCTTCTTCTGCAGTGTTTAAGTACTCACAATAAGTAATGGCCTCAATAAAGCACAAGTCACTATTGTCTTTCTCTCAAGGCCAATAACATGCTGTTCTACTCAGTTTCTGTACTTGCCTGTGGAGAGAGCAGGGTCAGACCACTAAAGCAGGTTTCCTTGGGCAGTTTATGTCAGCAGCCTAGAAAACCCCAGTGTGTTGTCAGGGAAATCAGTTTTATCTGTGTCTGGCACAAAAAAAGCATTGTAGTGTATCTCAGATAGCTAATCCAAGGGGAAAACATTTCTAATTCTCTTAGCCAGTCTTTTTTTAGCAGGGTCTGGACTCCCTTGGCTTCCTGACCTCCATTCTATCAGGGCCTATATCTGACAAGGTATTTAGTTTGGGAAAGTGTGGCCTAGTCAAAGTTCCTAACCTGAAGGGGAAAAAAAAAAAAAAAAACCTGAGGAGATTGGATTGGAAGATGTGCGGTAGCCCTTAGGTGACATGGGTTATTCCCAAATCTGGGTTTGAGATTGATTCAAATGTACCACTAAGACATTTTCCCTTTATTGGTGGAATGGGTTAGGTGGGGTAAGAATGTATATGTCTGTATGTGTAGTATATTTTAAAGCATAGGGGAGTCATCACAAATAACATCATCATATGGCTTAACCTGTTTTTCCTTACATTCATAAAGAGATATAGTATGACATATGAGGTTTTTTTGGTGGGGCAATGAGGGTTAAGTGACTTACCCAAGGTCACACAGCTAGTAAGTGTCAGGTGTCTGAGGCTAGATTTGAACTCAGGTCCTCCTGAATGCAGGGTCAGTGCTTTATCCACTGAGCCACCTTGCTGCCCCTATATATGAGTTTAAGTATGTTTGAGTGGATGTGTGTATCAAAGTGGGTCATCAGATGATAGTGACCTAGCAACCAAATTGAAAGGCAAAGGATAAAATAAGAAAATGGTTAGTTAGAATTTCTAAGCAGGATGTCAGCTCCTGTATGATCTAGAGAATATAACTGTGAAACTGATTCTCCTAAATCACAGATCAGATCAAATCACTTCCCTGTAGAACTATCTTCAGTAGCTCACTTTTCATCTCTAGGATAAAATAATACAACTATGGGTAGATGCCTCTTGAACTAAATTTCTCATTTAGGGATCCTTGATTTCTGTAGACCAACTTCCCACCGTAACCCCTCCCCATCCTAATCCTGACCCCCACAAAGGGAGATATAAATTGGGTAGGGAGTGCTTATATCCCAGGAGCACTCATTGCCTCTCATTTAGTTTGGGGAAGTAGAAGGTTGTGCTGAGAAAAAAAAAAACCCACTGGGAGCCTCACATTTTGGCCCTTCACTAAGACAGAGAATCATCCACATGACTTGCCCAAGGCCACACAGTAGCTCTACAACACAGCAGAGAGTAAACAACAGGAAATCTGAATTCCAGGGGATGTGTTTAATTCACTGAGCTTTTGCTACTTCTGCAGAATATAAGCATCACTTCCCTCTGTAAACTAAACTTAACAGGTAGCAAAACGCTTCACTACAAAACAAGCTTTCAACTTCTTTCCCTTTCCCCTGATTCTCCCAACCAATCTGCTAATGGGTTACCATTTGTGTTCAGAATGATTCAGCCAATTTTTCAGGGTGCTTGCTTCAGAAACAGCCTCACCGCTCTCACTTTTCCTCAATATTTTGCATTCTAGAAAATAAACAATAACCCAAATAATAATGATCCCTTTGTGACTTGCAGAGTGCAAGGCTTACACAGTATGAATCAAGCATCTGCCTGTTCCCAGAAGGAACCAAACAAATCTTTTAGCCAAAAAGCAAATACTGCTTCCAAGCTTGCAAGTCAATCATAACCTTGTTGTTCTAAAGAAGGAAAAAAAGTTCTGTTTCAAATATGTTTTGGTACCTTTAAAAAAGCCTTTTATTTTAGCCAAATGAACTTTCTGAAACAGGGAAATCAATGAACCCATGAACAGCCTAGATGATCACATTAAGCATACAAGGAAATCAAACACAAGTGAGCATTGCCTTTATCTTGTATTTAATAGGCCATCTGGTAACCTTTAGAACAATGTGTCAAAAAATCTCAAATTGTTAAGCAGATAAGAAATAAAATATTAATAGGAAAAGATGATCAGATTCAATATCACAGAAACATATCAAATTATCCCCTTGCTACCTCCAGTTGGGAGTATCATGCTTGTTTCTTTTTATGAGGTACGCCCCATTATTATAGAGTTCCCTGACTTTAATAAATAATCATTTTATTGAGGTGAGAGATCTCAGACATGTTACAAAGTAGACCTGTCATCCTCTGCTATTATCAGGAAGCAATATTTTAATAGATAACTGTCACTTACAGGGGGTAAACTGCTACCTGTGTTTGTCTATTTATTGAAAAGTGATGCTGATTTCAGATAGACCCACAGTTGCTGCTATCTTGCCTTCACTGGCTTTCTCAGTTTTTATTTGGAAGTAGGAATGGCTAGTCTGGAGAAGAGAAGACTTAGAGAGGTCACAATGGATCTCTTAAAATTTGGAAAGCTGTCATATAGAAGTACTTGAGCCATTCTGCTAGATCCTAGATGACCTCTGTAGCAGAATTAAGATTAATAAGAAAAAAAGTAACAGAGAGGCAAATTCCCATTCATGGGAGAATATATTTAGTTCTGGAAGGATCCTTAGGGGCCATATAGTTCGACTCCTTTATTTTACAGATGAGGAAACTAAGGTCAGTATAGGTTAGGTGTTTTTACCTTTCTTTGTTTCTCCAGCACTTAAAACAGTGCTTGCTACATAGTACGCATTTAATGTATGTTTCTTGACTAACTTTTCTTTGAAAATTTGCCCAAGATCTTACAGCCAGTAAATGTCTAATGTAGGACTTGAATCCAAGTATTCCTGTATCCAAGTACAGCATTCTGTTTTTGTCATTCTGCTTAATCAATATAAGGAAGAATTGCCTAACAATTAGCATTGTCTGAAAATGGAACAGGCTACTGGTAAACCAGTGATTTAAAGTGTTTGAGCATAGCATGAATAGTCACTTGGAGAGAATGGAAAGGAGGGTAGATTTGTTGATTTCCAACCCTGAGATTCTATGATTCTACTTTGTGTTGTTAGTCTGCCAGCTGGGTAGTATGTTCCATCTTCAAGGAAATAGTTGAGCTCTTTACTATATCAAAATCCTTGTATTTACTTGCAGCAGCTCAGCTGAGTCTAAGTGGTACCATCCATTAATTCATGCAGCACTTTAACCACTGACAATGGAACAGAACCACATCATTAGTTTACAGTTCAGTGTGTCCTCCAAACCTACAGGAACAACTCATCCTATGTGAGAAAAGAGGGTCATTTTCTACTTGCATTCTGATTCTCTTTTCAAATTTTCAACTATTTCAGTTCAGACACTCTGCCTTTGTTGACTAAGTTTCAGCAAATAGACAGGACTTAACATATAGATTCTTTATGTCATTCAGCTTCTCAGAGTGAATAAGAATAAGATTTCCATTAACAACAAAGAGAAATTTAAGACATTCATCCTGAGTATCTTCATGAGAGTGGGGAGAGCCAGGAAGGGGAGAATGGACAAGCTGTTTCTAATCTTTTGTAGTCCATCAATCACCTCCAGTCTACCTCCCAGGTCTATGGCTAAATTGCATCTCAAAATCAAGCAAGGAGCCAGAAGAAGGGAATTAAGTCACCAGGTAGACAACACTGAACTCAAAATGCTTGTATTTGACCTCTAAGCCTGGAACCAGTGAAGTTCTCAGGTTCCATACAGATGTAAAATTATTTTCTCAAAAAAATCATCAAGAGTAATCAAGGGGAAATGATCATTGATATTAATTGCAGTTTAATGCAGGCTTGGAATGAAAAAGATATAGGACAAGGGGAAGATGAAAGAACATTCTAGGACAAGTCCTTGTCCCATGTTCTTTTTATTACTTCCTCTCATTTGTTTGTTAAAAGAATTTGCCACTTTGAAAACTACAACTTAGATTTATGATATCCTACTGTCCTAGGCCCACAGTTATGTGTCAGGAATTTTGGGATATGTGGCTGAACTGATATAGGATCCATTACTGGAAATATCCATTAATGGCAGTGGTGATTGACACTACAACCAGTAATATGCTCTTGCATGAGCTTCAACATAATTTTTATTGATGGTAGAGTAGTTAAAATTGATCTGTTGCCCTTTGTAGTGATTAGCGAGTCATCTACTGAATCCAGAGCCATTTCCAGTCATCTTGACTTTTGTCTTGCTACTGGAACCCAATGACTTTGGTCTTCTTTGTAAAGAAAGTACAAACAACAAAAACAATAAGATTGGTGAGTTACTTACTTAACTAATACTGAGTGTCATCATAAAGAAACTGTGGTGATATACAGTACAGTTTTGAAATAAGCAATTCAACTAATGGATCCAATGACAAATCAGAAAAGATATTTGACTGAACTGATCAATCAATCAATCAATCAATTTAGCCAAAATGTGATAAAAATAATGACTAGCATTTATATAGTGTTTAAAGGTTTGCAAGATACTTTACAATTGTTATCAATTTATGAACCTATTTTGCAATTCTAGAGAACAATTTGGAACTAGGCCCAGAAAGCTAAAAACTGCCCATACCCTCTGACCCAGCAACACCACTACTAGATCTGTATCCTAAAGAGTTAATAGAAAAAAGGATCCACATATACAAAAATATTTATATCAACTCTTTTTGTGGTGGCAAAGAATTGTAAAATGAGGGCATACCCATCAACTGGAAAATGGCTGAAAAAGTTGTAATATATGAATATAATACAATACTATTTTGCTATAAGAAATGATGAGCAGCCAGATTTCAGAAAAACCTGAAAAGACTTAAGTGGACTGATGCTGAGTGAAGTGAGAAGAACCAGGAGAATATTGTACAAAATAACTGCAATATTATGTGATGATCAACTCTGATAGACTTAGCTCTTCTCAGAAGTACAATGATCCAAGGTAATTCTAAAAGACTCATGAAGGAAAATGCTATTCACATTCAGAGGAAGAACTATGGAGTCTGGAGATTTCTGGGGGTGGAGCCAAGATGACAGAGGTAAAGCAGTAAACTCTTGGAACTCATGACATGATCTCTCTAAAAAACCTCCGAATAATTCCATAGGATAATTCCTGGAGCAGCAGAACCTACAAAAGAATGGGCTGAGATTATTCTCCAGCAAAAGACAGCTTAGTAGATTGGCAGGAGGAGGCTGCTGTGCAAGGGTGGTAATGGTCACACTGACACAGATTCAGTCCCAGGCAGGCCTTGCCGGAGAAAGAGACCCCTGTAGCCTCTGAATCAACTGCAGCATGGGTGTCATCTGGAACTAAACTCACTGTCTGGTGAGAGGGCTGAGTGGTTTGCCTGGGGGAGATTACAGGGGTCCCTGCTGGTGCTGAAGTGGACCTTGGGTCTTTCACCCCTGCTGGGAACCATGAAGTAGGCTTGAGTGGCGGGGGACCAGTGGGGGAGGGAAGCTGGCTTATTGGAGCTAACAACCACAACACAAAAAATTGTGTTGCTTGGTTACTTAGCAAGTTGGCCTGGGGTTATCTAAGAAGCAGAGAAGAGGCCAGGTGAGTAAAGAACCTGCCCCCTCCTTAAATTGTACCACCTTAGACCCTCTGAAGGTTGGGACAGTACATCCTGGAAGTAGTGCCCCACTTTAAGGAGTTAAAAGTCAAGTGAAAGAGGAGCAAGATGAGTAGACAGAGAAAGATGTGGACCATAGAAAGTTTCTTTAGTGACAAGGAAGATTGAGGTACATCCTCAGAAGAGGATAGAAATATCAGGGCTCCTACATCCAAAGCTTCCAAGAAAAATATGAATTGGTCTCAGGCCATAGAATCACTCAAAAAGGACTTTCATGAAAAAAATAAGAGAGGTAGAAGAAAAAATGGAAAGAGAAATGAGAGTGATGAAAAAAAGTCAACAGCTTGAAAGGCCATATTGGCCAAATGAAAAAGGAGGTACAAAAAATTCTCTGAAGAAAACCATTGCTTAAAAAAATTAGAACTATGGAGTCTGAATGCAGAAGAGGACACACTATTTTCACTGTTTTTCTTTCTCATCTTTTTCCCCTTTTGTTCTGATTTTTCTTTCACAACATGACTAATGTGGAAATATGTTTAACATGATTGTACTGTATAACCTAAAAAAGAAGTGAGCATAAGAGCAGTTTTCTTCGGTGCAAATGTTCCTGAATGGATCAATAGCATTAAAGTCTTCAACCTAAAGATGTGAAACTTACTAGCTGTGTGACCCTGAGCAAGTCACTTAACCCTCATTGCCCCACCAAAAACAATCAAACAAACAAAAAATCATAACACCCTGGAAGAACTAAGGACTTAAAAATTCCCAGAAGTATCCCAGAGAACAACTGCTCAAACCTCCTGAGGCTTGGGATAGTGTACCCTCCTCACTGGAAGAAGTGCCAAATTTTAACAAAGAGTTAAAAGTCAATAAATATTTTGGGAAAATGAGCAAACAGAAAAAATGCTGACCCTAGAATATTTCTATGGTTACATGATCAAAATACACCCAGAAAAGATAACAAAGTCAAAGCTCCTACATCCAAAGCTTCCAAGAAAAATATAATTGGTTCCAGGCCATAGAAGCACTCAAAAAGGACTTTGAAAAAAAAAAGAAGAGATGTAGAAGAAAAAAATGGAAATAGAAATGGGATTGATACAAGAAAATCATGAAAAAAAAAGCCAACATCTTGGAAAGCCAAATTGGTCAAATGGAAAAGGAGGTACAAAAGCTCTCTGAAGAAAATAACTCCTCAAAAATTAGGACTGAGTAAAAGGAAGCTAATGACTTTATGAGAAATAAAGTAACAATAAAGCAAAATCAAAAGAATTTTTAAAAATAGGAGACAATGTGAAATATCTCATTGGAAAAACAAATGATCTGGAAAATAGATCCAGGACAGGTAATTTGAAAATTATTGGATTACCTGAAAACCATGAGCAAAAAAATTCCTTAGATATCATCTTTCAAGGAATTGTCAGGGAACACTGCCCTGATATTCTAGAAGCAGAAAGTAAAATAGAAATTGAAAGAATCCACCAATTACCTCCTGAAAGAGATCCCCAAAGGAAAACTTCCAGGAATATTATATCCAAATTCCAGAGATGCCAGGTCAAGAAGAAAATATTGCAAGCAGCTAAAAAGAAATAATTCAAGTACTGTGGAGCCATAGTCAGAATATCACAGCATCTAGCAGCTTCTACATCAAAGGATCAGAGAGCATGGAATATGATATTCCAGAGGGCAAAGGAACTGGTAATACAACCAAGAATCACCTACCCAGCACAAGTGAGTATAATCTTTCAGGGGAAAAAATGGGACTTCAATGGAAAAGGGTACTTTAAGGCATTTGTGATGAAAAGGCATAAACTGAATAGAAAATTTGACTTTCAAATACAAGAACCTAGAGAAGCATAAACAGGTAAACAGGAAAAAGAAATCATGAGGGAAGTTAAAACGTCAAACTATTTACATTCCTACATGGGAAGATGATAATTCTAACTCATAAAAAATTTCTCAGCATTAGGGCAGCTTAAAGGAATGTAATTAAACAGAGGGCACAGGTATGAATTGAATAGGAAGGGATGATATTTGTAAACCATTACTTTGTTTATCCTTGTTTTTTGTTTTTATGTTTTTTTCTGGGGCAGGCAGGGTGGGGTGGTATATTCCTGGAGCTGACTTGGGCTTTCGGGCCTCCTGAGTCCAGCACTGGTGCTTTTTTCACTATGTCACTTAGCTGACCCATGCTGACATCTTTAAAATAAAGTTATGGGGCAAGAGGAAAGAACTCGAAGAAATGGAAAGGGAGAGGTGGAATGGGGTGAAGAAGTTCACATAAAGAAACAAGAAAAAAAACTATGGAGTGGAGGGGAAGATGGGGAAGGAGCTGGAGAGTGAGCAAGCCTTACTCGCATCAGAATTGGCTCAAAGATTGAATAACATACACAGTCAAGTGGGTATAGTAATATATCTTGCCCTACAGGAAAGTGGGAGGGGATGGGGGAAGGGGGGGCAGATTGGAAGAGGGAGGAGTAAAAAGCAAAACACTTTTGAGGAGGGATAGAGTGAAAGAAGATGAGTGTAATAGTTAGCAATAGTAACTATGAAACAAATGATGAGCTGGATGTTATTAGAAGGACATATGAACAATTCAATCCAACTATAGGGAAAGAACTGATGGTATATGAATACAGATGGAAGTATATTTTTGTTAGTTCCTCTTTCTAAAAAAGAAAATGAAAGAAAAAGAAAAAAAATAGAAAATTATTGGACTACCTGAAAGCCATGACTACAAAGAGTCTAGA
Source organism: Dromiciops gliroides (assembly GCF_019393635.1). Taxonomy (NCBI): domain Eukaryota; kingdom Metazoa; phylum Chordata; class Mammalia; order Microbiotheria; family Microbiotheriidae; genus Dromiciops; species Dromiciops gliroides. The sequence continues at coordinate 553,448,915 of NC_057862.1, forward strand.
CATCGTTGTCCAAGAAATTATAAAAAAAAAATTTCCCTGATACCCTAGCAGAAGGTAAAATAGAAATGAAAAGAATTCACCAATCACCTCCTGAAAGAGATCTCAAAATTGAAACTTCTAGGAATATTAGAGCCAATTTCCAGAGATCCTACATCAAGGAGAACATATTGCAAACAGCCAGAAAGAAAAAAAAATCAAGTATTATGGAGCCACAGTCAGGATAACACAAGATCTAATAGCTTCCACTTTAAAGAATCAGAGAGCTTGAGGACAAGGGAACTGGGATTACAACCAAGAGCCACCTATCCAGCAAAACTGCGTATAATCCTTCAGGGGAAAAATGGGAATTCAATGAAAGAGAGGACTTTCAGGCATTCTTGATGAAAAGACCTGAGCTAAATAATAGAAAATTTTACTTTCAAATACAAAACCCTAGAGAAGCATAAAAGGGTAAACAGGAAAAATATATCATAAGGGATATTAAAAGGATACATGGGAAGTTTATAGTTGTAACTCATAATAACTTTCCTTATGAGGATAGCTGGGTGAAGTATATTTAGACAGAGAGAACAGATGTCAGTTGAATATAAAGTGATGATATCATAACAAAATAACATTAAGGGGCGAGAGGAATGTACTGAGAGAAAGGGAAAGGAAGTGGTGGAATGGAGTAAAGTATCTCACATAAAAGAACAAGAAAAAGTTTAGGGATTAGAGTGGAAGATGGTGGATGTGCAGGGGGAAGATGGGGAATATGTGGGGGAGTGAGCCTTACTCTCATCAGAATTGGCTCAAAGAGGGAATAACACACACTCAATTGGGTATGTAATCTATCTTACACTGTAGGAAGTAGGAGGGGAAGGGGATGCAGGCGGGTGGCAGGGGGCGGTAAAGAAGAGAGGTCAGATTGGAGGAAGGTGCGGTCAGAAGCAAAACACTTTTAAGGAGGGATAGGGTGAAAGAAAATAGAAAATAGAGTAAATGTCTTGAGGAGGGAATCAGGTGGAGAGAAATACAGTTAGCATTAGTAACCGTGAAAAAAAATTGAAGCAAGTTTGTCCGATAGGCCTTAGTTCTCCAACATGTAGAGAACTGAGTCAAATTTGTTAAAATAAGAGCCATTCCCCAATTGGCAAATGATCAAAAGTTATGAAGTTTTCTGATGAAATAAGTAAAGCTACCTATAGCCATATAAAAAATATGTTCTAACTCACTATTGATTGGAGAGATGCAGGTCAAAAAAATTCTGGGGTATTACCTCGTATATATTAGATTGGATAATAGGACAGCAGACAAATGTTGTAAGGGATATGAGGAAAATGATACGTTAACACACTCTTGGTAAAAGTTATAAACTGATTCAAACATTCTGTAGAGCAATTTGGAATTATGGCCAAAGGGCTATAAAACCATGCATACTCTTTGACCTAGTAATACTACTACTAGGTTCGTATCCAAAAAGAGATAAAAAACAAAATGTTGAATTTGAAATTGTGGAGATGCCCATCAATTAGGGAATGGCTAAACAAATTGTGGGATGAAATTATGATGGAACACTATTGTGCTATAAGAAATGATGAGCAGGGGCCAGCTAGGTGGCCAAGTGGATAGAGCACTGGCCCTAGATTCAGGAGTACCTGAGTTCAAATCTAGCCTCAGACACTTAACACTTACTAGCTGTGTGACCCTAGGCAAATCACTTAATCCCAATTGCCTCACAAAAAAAGAGAAAGAAATGATGAGCAGGATGCTATCAAAGAAACCTGGGAAGACTTACATGAGCTGATTGATGCAAAGCAAAATGTACTGTATACAAAATAACAGCAATATTGTAACATGGTTTGCTGTTAATGACAGTTATTTTCAGCAATACAATGATCCAAGAAAACTCTGAATACTTATGAAAAGTTTGATCCATCTCCAGAGAAAGAACTGATTTTGTCAGCACTTTAAACTCAAATAAATGCAATGACTAATATTGGTTGTAAAGGAAAAATGATGAAATATACTTCTCTCCTCTCAGTAGGCAGGTATGGGATCTGGAATATCACATGCACTCACAGAAAATCTTTCCTTATCACTTAGTAGGATGTTATGAGTCAGGGTTCTGAAGCAACTTTAGTCTTAAGGAAAAATATCATAAAACAAAAATAATTTAGGGGTATCCTTCAATTGGTGAATGTCTGAGTAAGTTTTGGTATTGGAATATAATAGAATACTATTACACATTAAGAAATTATAAAATAGGGGGTGGCTAGGTAGCGCAGTGGATAAAGCACTGGCCCTGGATTCAGGAGTACCTGAGTTCAAATCCAGCCTGAGACACTTGACACTTCCTAGCTGTGTGACCCTGGGCAAGTAACTTAACCCCTATTGCCCTGCAAAAAAAAAAGAGATTATAAAATATATGGTTTTATGGAAACCTGAGAAGGAATGTATGAATTGATGTAAAGTGAAGAGAGTAGAAACAGGAGAAAATGTAGATGATCACAGTGATATTGAAAATAAAAAGTAAAAACTTTAAGAGACTTGGGAATTATGATCAACAGAGTGTCCAACAACAATTTCAGGAGATTCAAGATGAAGCATGAGACCCACCTCTTGGCAGGGTTAGCAACTAAAATGATCTTAATAGGCTAGTTGATGCAAATAGCAAATTATAAAATCTTACACGGTTCCAAAAAACCCACCTTAAAAGCAGAGAATTGCAGATATGCTTTGTTAACTTTGTGCATGAAAATTATCTGTACTTATCACACTTCATCTAGACTATTAGGTAAAGTCCACCCTAGTTTTGAAATAGAATTAATAAACTAGGGAACATGTAGTGAGAAAGGAACAGGATGGAGAAAGTTTTTGAGTCCATAAAAAATCAGGATGATTTGAAATAATGAGGGATGGTTAGCCTAGAGAAGAGAAGACTCAAGGAAGGCAAATGAGTTTAGTACAAGTATTTGAAGGGTTAACTCATGAAAGAGGAATTAAACTTGTTCTTCTTGGGCACATCTGTAATCAAAGAGTAGAAGTTGTTGGTAGGTAGATTTAGGTTTGACGTGTAAGGTAAAAAAGTCAGTGTCAAAGTATAATGGGCTTCTTTAGGAAGTAGTTTCTTTGCTGTCACTAGAAGAATCCAAGCAAAGGCAGTGTGATATAAAAGATATAGTGCTGGATTTGGAATCAGGAAGACTTAAATTCTGATACTTTTTATCTATGTGATGATGACAAAACATAAAATGAAATTTCTAGCTAGAAGGTAAATGAGAAGCCATTAAGTTCAACTCTTTAATTTCATAGATGAGGAAACTGAGACAGAGTTTAAGTGGTTTGCCTATGTTTACATAGCTAATCAGTGATGGAAGTGGGGTATTAACCCAGGTCTTGCTAAATATCAGTCCAACGTGCTGTCCACTATACCATCCTGCCTCTTTAAGTCATTTCACTCCTCTTCTTCAATTCCTACATTTACAAAGTAAGCTAGGTAATATCTCAATTAAATAACTCACTTTTTGTGAAGCTCAAGGTACCATAGAGAAATACCAGATAAAAATGGCAAACATTTACATTGTACTGTGAAGTTTATAAAGCAATTTACATATATTGTCTCACTTGTTCTTCACAACTCTGTGAGGTAGGTACTGTTATTATCCCCATTTTATAGAAAGGAAACTGAGATTGAACAAATTTAAGTTGCTAGCCCAGTGTCATACAACTATAGTCTAAGACAGTATTTGAGCTAAGGTCTTCCTGAGTCCAAGTCCAGGTCTATCCCCTACCACAATATAGCCTCCTGAAAGTATGAAGCACACCAACCAATAGTAATAACTAGCATTTAAATAGTATTTTCTGTTGTGAACACAGTGTATTTTCTCTCCTTTGATTATCTCATCTGACAACTTAAAAATGCTCTATAAATATAACTGATGATGATGACAAAATGATAACCTTTTTCCTTCATGTATCAGCCTCTAAAATATGGGTCTTAACTTGTCTCTATACTTTCTGAATCTTTTAGATTTTGTCTTCTTCATGTTTTTTGATTTCCATCCTGTTCCCTCAATCTGTTTATTAAATATTAGCATGCAAAGGCATTCTGATGTCTAAGAATTGATTAAAAGTGGATTTGCTTCAAGAAGTCAAATTGGTTTGTAAAAGCAACTGGGAAAATTTCACCCATCAAAATCCACATTATCCAAGGAAATTGTGTACCATTTAATAACTAAGTAATCATTTAAAAATTCAACTTTCAAAGTGAAAAATATAGATGAATGCATTATTCGAATTACAAATGGCGTAGGCATTCTGTGTTCTGGGTCATCTCCATAATTCATTGTACAATAGTTGGCCTGATGCACTGAGGGAGATCTCATTTGGTGATTAAACAAGCATAACTGACTAAGTTGAGCCTTAGTAAATTTATTTCATTGAAATTCATTTCAATAAATATTTATTGGGTACCTGTTAGGTCTAAAGTACTATGCTAGGTGCTAATTCAATTGTAGAAGTATTGATTTTGAATTATATTCATTCTTGTTGAAATTCAGCAGCTATCAGATTAGTGGGGGTCAAAATAGGTGAGCAAGTCCATTAAGCAGCCTATTATGGTAAATAGATGCACAGGTAAATGGCACAGTGAATAGAGTACTAGCACTGAAATCAGGTAGACTCATCTTCCTGAGTTAAAATCTGGTCTTAGATATTTACTAGTTATATGACCCTGAGCAAGTCACTTAACTCTGTTTGCCTCAGTTTCCTCATCTGTATAAGAATATGGAAATGGTAAACCACTCCAATATCTCTGCCAAGAAAACCCCAAATGGGTTCATGAAGATTTGGACACAATTGAATGACTAAACAAAAATATGGTGGCTAGCTGGTCTCAGAGTCAGGGAGACTTAAATCCAGGACCCGACAGCCGCAGACTAGTTGTGAGCTTTGGCAAGTCACTTACATTCTCACTGTCCTAACATGCTCCCTGACTACGTAACAAAAATCTCCACTTCAATCTGATTGATTGGTACAGGGAGTCCCTCCAAGAGCAGCTCCCTATACCTGGATCCAGAAATAAAAAATCAACAAAATTTGTTGCTGTTGTTGCTGCTTCTGCTGTTGCTACCATAGTCTGAAATTAATTGGCATTTCATACTTTTAATAGGACTTTGACATGCTTAGTTCAATGAGTGCCAACCTATATTAATACAATAATACATGGAGCACTCTTTTTCTTTCCCTTCTAGATTAATCAGATAAGGATATAGATCTACAGAAACTTTGCCATTCAGCCTCCTGTCTGAATACACTTGTAACCATTGGAAAACACAGATTAGAAGTTATACTTCCATATTGCACATAGTCAATCTTTGATGCCCTAGAGGTAATTTAACTTCTGAAAATGATATTTTTACATTTTGAAAGATGTTATGCACATAAATTATTCCCAAGGGCTTATTTGCTACACAGATCACATTACAAAAGTGAAACTTGCTTAACCTTCATATAGTGCCTTGAAAGTAATGCTGGGGGCAGCTAGGTGGCACAGTGGATAGAGCACCAGCCCTTAAGTCAGGAGGACATGAGTTCAAATCTGGCCTCAGACACTTTACACTTACTAGCTGTGTGACCCTATGCAAGTCACTTAACCTCAATTGCCTCAGCAAAAAAAAAAAAAAAAAAAAAAAAAAAGAAAGTAATCCTGTCTTCCCCCCCCCATAACTTAATAGTTCTTAAGGATTTTCTAAAACAATAAGCCCAATTAAAGTATTTTTTTCAAATCTCCTTATTTATGCATTGTTGAGGTTCAACCTTCTTTCTCCTTTCTTCTTTTTAAACATGCTTTATTGTTTGATTTTATTTTACAACTACTTTTCTATTAAATTAGGTTAATTTAGGCCTATCCAAAGTTCAAATAATTTTTTAATGGGAGCATGTTAACTGTCTATCAATAGAATTAACAGGAGTGATGAGTACATGTAATTATAAGACAAAAATGCCCAGGTCTAAATAGTGGATGGTTGTTAAGCCTAGAGCCATGAATCTATGTGAATTATTTTATACCTCTAAAGATGATCATAAAATAGGCAAGCAGCAATGGAAGGTCAAAAGGTCATATAATCAATCTACTACTCCACAAAAAAAATGCTGTTGAAATAATGGTTGTGAATTAAATGAAGTATGCCCCAAATCAACCTATCACCAGATATCTTTTTGGATGTTCTTTAATTAATGAGTATCACATACGAAAACACTTGGTGCCTGAAGGAAAATCACTAGGTAGCAGGGCACTAGTTCCTATCCAACATCTTATGGAGTCTCCCTTTAATTCCTTATATCACTATAAATATAGGAACACAAAGCCTGATTCAAGAAGGCTTTGGTGTATGCCCAGATCACCTAAGATGGAAGCAGTAGAAGTAGAGATCCCAGCAACCAGGTGCTAACAGAAAACATCCTGTATTTGTCTAGTATGTGGGTGAGAGCAAAAACATTCCTTCGGTTGTACAACCAGAACTGGCTGAAACTTTAAGTCTACATGTTGGAGGCAGAGTTGCTCTCTCTTTCAAGTAGCATCCAGAGGTGAAAGGCTTATTCACCCAGAACATAATCACCATGCACTAAACTGGTTAGGGGACAGATAATCTTCCTGCTCCCTTTAAAACTAGTGTCTCTGAGAAATAGACTTGAGCTTCTTTTGTTTGTCCTTTTCAGTCCTAGATTTAGGGACTGATCTGGGAGCTAGAGCCATGGTGACCCTGTAGCCAACATTCTAGGCCAGAAGTTGTCAACCCAACAGGGAAACCCTAAGAAATTAGGGCACCAAAATTCAAGTCCAAGGTGGCTTTTGACTTAGAACATTGGGGGACTAATGCTATAAAGGAATTGAGCTAAATTGTGAACCTCATCACTTTCCCTTCACCAGAGACCATTAATGTGTGAGAGGAATATATACCCACATATTGAAAGAAAGGTTATTATATTTTATTGATATTATATTTTATTGATATACATTAGAAGTAAATAGTCCTTTGTAAAACCTAATCTGATTATTGTGATTAATGGGATGTGTGGCCTAAAATTAAGGGAATATAATAAGTAGGATCTTGAACCCTAAAGCTATAAAGGTATTGGAAAACCTGGAGAAAAGTTTGAACTGTATTATACCTGGCCCTTAGGCAGTGAGGGCAAAAGTAAGCACTGTTATATCAAGACATCCAGAACTTTTAAGGGAATTAGTGGAGTTGGCACATTTTCTGTTATGAACATTAGAAAATGAAGAAAAGTAAAGAATGCAATGACTCATTATACAGACATGACTTTTCATTCAGCAGTGCATATGTACTATGTGACTAGATAGCAACTAGGTATTAGTAATAATTGGCAAATATACTTGTTGGTAGCTACTTACGAGGGAGAATTTCTGAGACTAGCCTATGGCTCTTAAGAGCCAAAGGGATTTAAATGCACTGGTATAAATCTATTCCATAACAGGTTACAGAAGGCTTAGAGAGCAGTCTATCTCTTGCTCCAATCATGGTACTAGATTCTGCTCTTACTTCACTTCATTTATGAGATTGTTTTTGACTGAAGTTTTCCCCTGTGGAAACTGACCTCAAATTGCTAGTCCAATGTATTTATGACTGAAGAATATAGAGAGATTGTAGAGCCTCCAATTGTCTGTGTATGTCCTTGAGATTGCAAGAATAAGTTGAGATCAATTTGGAAAACTGCCTCTGAAGATAATATTATCTATGTCCTGATAAAGGATGTTATTTGAGAACTTCGAGGTGTTTCCTTTAGCTAAAATACAATTTTAGAGAAGACACGGAAATAGCTTTTTTCTTGGTTCTGGTAAGGATCAAATAATCTTTCCTGCCTTTCTTATTTCAAAAAGAGAAAAGATCATGTTTAAAATATGATTTTATTTGCTAATAAAAGAAAAGAATAATAGAAAACAAGACAAATCAATATGGATAAATCCAAAAAATACAGGATAATAAGGTTTGGATAAGGAATTGTTATTCCTTTTCTACCCAATCCTTCCCCAAAATATGCAGGGAAGGTCCTGTGTTTTTATTCTGAATTTAAATATGTTTTTCATCACATCTTTAGAGATCCCCAAAGGAGATTCCTCAGTCTCATTTGGCATACTATTTCAGCTTCTTAAATTTCAGGTTCTTAATGAAGTTCTTTACTAGTTTTAACCTAAATTACTTCTGCTTCATTCAAATGTAATCCCAGTCCAAAATCCCGATGGATTTTTAATGTTATTTTGGGGAAATAGAAAGTAACTGTTCCCATTGGAGGTATGAACCAAAATTATCTTAATGCAACTGAAATGTTCAAGCAAATCTCCACTTTTATTTTATTTTTTTGTGCAGGGAAATGAGGGTTAAGTGACTTGTTCAGGGTCACACAGCTAATAAGTGTCAAGTGTCTGAGGCTGTATTTGAACTCAGGTCATACTGAATCCAGGGCCAGTACTTTATCCACTGTGCCACCTAGCTGCCTCCAAGAAAATCTCTATTTGCAAAATTATGTGAAGGTTTCATAAACTCATAGAATTTCAGAGATTGAAAGAAATTCACAGGTGATGTAGTTCAATCTCTTCCTGGAAATATATATACACAACAACCAAATCAATAAATCCATAGCCAATAGTCAACAAGAACTGTGCTAACACCAGGGGTACAAATAACAAAAGAAAGTCCTTGCCGTCAAAAAGTTAATAATCTAATGGAGGAAGACAATTTTTTAAAAAGTAGCTAAGGGTGGGGGGCTTCAGAGAATATCTAGCAAGGGTTCATGACGTTCATGGAGTTGAAACCAAGCAGATGAGCCGACGGACAATGAAGTAAAAGAATCCACAGAATTAAGTAAAATGGTATAAAAGCAAGACTTTGCTTAAAGATGTATTCTGAATGTAGACTTACTGTGATGCTTTGTCGCACTCTGTCCTCAGGAAGTTATGTTAGGAAGTTCCATCTTCAGTGAGCTCTGTTAAGAAGTTTTTTCCTTCTGCTGATCCCAAAATATGCTTCCTTGAGGCTTCCACATGTCCATTGCTACTGGTTTTGCAGTCTGCAGCAAATGTATAACATCTGATTCTTCTCTTCTATGCAGACCCTTCACATATTTGAAAAAAAGGTCATAACCAAACCTCCAGCCCCCCAATATTCTTTTTTTTAATTTATTTTTTAGTGAGGCAATTGGGGTTAAGTGACTTGTCCAGGGTCACACAGCTAGTAAGTGTTAAGTGTCTGAGGCTGGATTTGAACTCTGGTACTCCTGACTTCAGGGCCAATCCTCTATCCACTGTGCCACCTAGCTGCCCCCCAATATTCTTTTAGAACCATAGAGTTAGAGCTGGAAGGGACCTCAGAAGGTATATAGTCCAACCCTTTCATTTTACAGGTGAAAAAATGAAGCAAAGGGAAGTTGAGTTGAGTTTACCAAGATCAAACAGGTAGTGTGAGGCAGAAATTGAATTCAGATCCTCTAACTCCCATAATCTTTCTATTGTACCACAAATATCTCCATTGCCTTCAACATTTCCAGTCCCTTCCTCCCCATATATGTCCCCATTCTTCTTATTTCTCTCAAATGGAGACAAGACATAAAAAGTAACCCCAGCCTGCCGACCATACTTTGTGGTAAAAACTAGACTATTTTATCCCTGACACCTCCCATTACTTCTAGGGATTTCCTGACATTTACTGCTACCCTTAATAGAAATAATTCCTTCTTCCTAAAATAATTTCCCCTGTTCTTCCTCCTAACTCATTTCTCCTGTTCTCCAAGCTACTTCCATGGATCAATCTTATGTCCTTTACAAAACTTCAAAATCTCTTCTTATCAGGAAGCCCACTTGAATTGACAATCATTTCCTACAGTAGAAAGAGGGGCAGATATCTAATGAAAATATTTATGTTTCATCCCTCCAGATAGCTGACAGAGTTAGGCTTCATATTTTTTTTTTGCCAGCCTAGAATGGTACTAAAAGTTCTCCTCAGACCTACCTCATCTCATAGAGTTCTTTCTTTCTTTCTTTCTTTCTTTCTTTCTTTCTTTCTTTCTTTCTTTCTTTCTTTCTTTCTTTCTTTCTTTTGCGGTTAAGTGAAGATTAAGTGACTTGCCCAGGGTCACACAGCTAGTTAAGTGTCAAGTGTCTGAGGCTGGATTTGAACTCAGGTCCTACGGAATCCAGGGCCGATGCTTTATCCACTGTACCACCTAGCTGCCCCATAGAGTTCTTTCTTAAAGAACTCTTCCCCATGACTAAATTAAGACAATGGAAGAATTAGTTTCAGGTATGGGTTATATGGCTTCCATATATTCACAGAGTTATGAAATAGTATGTTTAGTTCAGGGGTCATGTGGTAGTATAGCTTGATTGGAACCTAAAGTGCATCTATGAATTAAGGAAAACATAAAGCATTTATTAAGCACTTAGTTTGTTCTGCTGCTGTTTTTGCTCTTGGGATATGCAAAATATGAATGAGCAAGACTACATTTGCCCTCAAGAAGCTAACATTCCAAAATGGAAAGACAACCTATGGAGTAGAATAGTGGCCTTGGAGAATTGTTTTGTACCAAAAGTTAAAAGAATGGAGTCATAGGGCAACTGATTGACATGTCTTTTCTGGGAATGATAGTATGGATTTGATTATTGCTCTCAGAGATAAAATTAGACAGGAGTTCTAGAAGAAGATATGTGCATAGGACCATAATGTATATGGTGTTGGGTTTGTCTGGGTCTGGGTGGGATATAAGGTTAGTGTCTGATAAGAATTTCACAGAGTTCAGACAAAGGATCAATAGAATCCAATGACCTAAAATTCTACGGAGTAATTGGCTGAAGCAGAATGGGAATTTCTAGGATGAAATTCTGATGACATAAACAAAATGAGTTCACTGATGAAGTAAAGGGGATAGTATAAAGAGAATAATGAAGATACACAGGGCACTACCTATGACACAGTTTCAATTTTAAAAAGACAAGTGCCGAAAAGTACATTTTTTGGTGATTGCAAAGTACTAGAAACAATGTAGGTACTATTTGGGGAACAATTAAACATAATAAGGTATATAGATAAAATAGAATCACACTGTTCTAGTACTCTGAAAAAAATTAATATGAAGAATTCAGAGAAGTATGGAAAAGCATATGAACTGATACACAGTGTAGAACCAAGATAATTATAACCACAGTGACTAACAATGTAAATTAAATTAGTTTTAAAAGGAAAATAAAATGAATACTAATTATTATGATCATTTTTCTTTCTTAAGAAGAGAAGAGTACCTCCTCCCCCTCTTTGAAGAGGTAGGGGAATGTGGGTGGAGAATATTCCTTATGTTGTCATACTCAGTTGATACATCAATTTTGTTTAACTGATTTCCCCTCCTTTTTTATTCTTTATTATAAGGTATGACATATTGCATAGAGAAAACAGATAGATATTTGGAAATCATTGTGATATAAAGAGAAAAGATAAAAAATCTAGGTAGCAAATCAAAAATTAATAAAATATTTTAAAATTTGTATGGAAGATAAAAGCAAGAGCAAGAAATTGAGGATGAATGAAAAATAGTAGTTTCAACCTAGAAGAAGGTATGAGGAACTTGAGAACTCAAAATGACTGGAGGTTGGTAATGATTTATGAGAACAACTATTTTTATTATTGTTACTTTTACTATTATTGCAGGGTCCAACAACCTCTGACTGGTAAGGCCTTGTGAACTGCAGAATAGACATCTCTGAGAGAATAGGAAAAATGCATTGTGGTATATAAAAATTTCAAGAGACATAGTTCTGGGGAAATACCTATTCATGTATATCCATCTATATCACCTGTTACTCTTTCTCTCTTTCCTGACAACATAGTTATGTAATGTCAGGTATGATTTATAAGAATTAGTCCATACACCTAGCCTAGTACTGTCTTTGTAGGCTGGTTATAGGCAGCCTCAATAGAGATTACTATTATCCTCATAGATGACTCCCTCCTCTATAAATCTCCCATTTCCCAACACTGGGTATTTTCACTGGCTGTCTTCCATGCTTGGCACACTCTCCCTCCTCATCTCTGCCTTCTTCCTTTACTGGCTTTCTTCAAATTTCAGCTAACATCCCACTTTCTTTATCAAGCCTTTCCTAATTCCATTTGATGCTAGTGTTTTTCATCTGTTGATGTCCAATTTTCCATATTTGTTTGCACACATTTTTAGCATTTTTTCTCCCCCATTAGACTGTACCATTTCTTGGGAGCAGGTACTGTTTCTTTTGTTTTGTTTTGTTTTTGCCTTCCTTTGTATACTTAGGGATTAATATAGTATCTGGAACATAATAAGAACTTTAAAATACTAGTTGATTATAGACCAATTGTAAATGAGAAAATTCTTCTCTACCCTTTCTTTACAGAGCTGTGTCTATGTGGGAGACTATGGGACTAAGTAAGAATAAGATATGGAGTCAAAAAATGAGGTCATTGAGGAGTGAGTCAGAGAAGATTCACATAATCTGTGATCAATTGTTGATGGTCATCCATTATATAATAGAGTAATCCTGATGACTGGTGTCTCAGTCAGTCCTTAATATCCTTGATGTCAGTTAAGGTTGAATATGTGGAAATATTTTTGTTAACTAGGGCTAATTTGGGGGCTGAAGCTGACCGGAAGACTAAACTGGGGACTTGTGACTATTTGGCTATCTGACTGCGTTTAATTTAATATGGGCCATTTATAAAGTTCTACCACACTGCTCCACTCCCACATTGATAAGCAAAATATTAAGAAGTCTCTTAACCAAATAATTAAAGCAGAGTTTATTTATGAGATACTATTTAAAATTAAGAATACAGGGAAATAAATGTACAACCTGACTGCTTTCCTGCGGTCTCTTTCCACTGCCTCTCTTTCCCACCTTGTGCACTTCGAACTTCTTGAATACAATAAGGGCCTTGGCCCACCTCCGGCCTCAGGGCACGTAACACTTTCCCTGGTTTGTATTAAGGCCTGTAACCTTGTCAGCCCCATCTCTCCTTTTCCGAACCTAACCGAACTCTCCTCCGTCCTTGTCTGAACTCCCCTCTAGTCACCCCTCTCCAATCTTGTCTCTCTATCTAGTCCGTCCTCACGCCTCTTTTTTTTTTTTAATCTAACTCCCTAGTCAGCCCTCCTCCTTAATCTTGTCTCTTTATCTAGTCCGTCCTTGCTCCTTCTTTTTTTTCCTGTCTAACTCCCTGGTCTATATATACCTTTTCTTCTCTCCACTCATATCTCGGGGCTTCCGTCGCCCCCACAGACCAAGCTAATCTGCCAGCCAGAGCTGCAGTTGGTGGGGGGGGGGTTCTCCCACTTCAACTGCTTCAGCACAGGCTGTCTGGGATCTTTCAGATAGCTCCACTCAGGTCGGAGGGAGCTGGGGGCTTTTTTCCCCACAGCTGTCTGACCTGGCGTCTTGTATAGCCCACGGGGCTTTTTCGCTCAGCTGAAGCTGAGGAGGAGGGTGAGAGACCTGAGGGCCTAAGGCTTTCTAATCTCAGCCTAAAGGTAGGGTACCCAAATCAAAATAAATTTCCACAGATACAAACAACCTACAGGAAACTATTTACCTGGTTTTATGCTAATTGAATTTAGCATGGTTACAGCACTTCCCCCATTACTAATCAGGTAGGCAAAAGACTGTCAGCTTTTTAAAAATAAGACCAAATAAGAACTTTCTGGAGGGCACACATTAGCTCTTGTGAAATGGCAGGTTTTACTGGAAATCTCACAAGAACAACAAACCCCTTTCTACTTGTCTTGTTCCTTGATGTATAGGATATTAATGATGAGAAAAGTTTTGTATTTAGTGATTATTGCAGGAGAACAATGATGTTGCTCTTTTATGTTTATACCAAGACCTAGTTTTATTTTCTAGTATTATTAGTTATTTTTTGTCACTAGAGAAGACAAATGTCTTATTCTGGCTGTTTCATATTCCAATTGAGTGTCAAGCATAAGTGTTGGGATGGAGAGCAAAAGCAATCAGCTTTTCCAGAATGATGTCACTCCTTATTCCTTCTCCAACCCCCATCATTTTGATAGTTAACTTGTGAAACACCCATCAAGCCAGCACTAAGGATCCTCCCCAGAGAAAATGAAACAAAGAACAGTAATTCAGAAAGACATCTTGATATCTACCTAGATTTGAGTTCATTTTCCCATTCAGGTGACTCCACAGAGATTATCCAGGATCAAATTGGATTTTTACAGGTGCATCAAGAAAAAAAAATGCCCTGTTGTGTTTTGGTCTTAAATATAATTGAGATTTCAACCATAAAAATAAGTTTCACCAGGCCATTGTGTTGGTCTGAAACTATTGTTTTATAAACAAAAAATAAAATAAAACAATATATATGTATACATATATATATATATGTAAATATATATTTTGGTAGAGACAGGAAGGGTTAGACTTTATAATATATCAGTCAGTTAGTCAATAAACATTTATTAAATCCTTACTTTGTGCCAGGAACTAACATACCCAGGAGATATGATTAGTGGTAGTTTCATTTGCGGAATATCATGCAGAGTGTCTTTTCTCCTTTGGCTTCATCCAGGAGTGGACTTAATGGGAAGTAAATTGGGCTGTCTTGCATGGTGGGAGTTTGCCAACATTCTGTAGAAGGTGAAGCTATGGAGGCAGTTAGGTGGTGAAGTGAATAAAGCACTGGCCCTGGATTCAGGAGGACCTGAGTTCAAATATGGCCTCAGACACTTGACACTTACTAGCTGTGTGACCCTGGGCAAGTCACTTAACCCTCATTGCCCCACAAAAATAAATAAACAACCAAAAAACCCAAAAAGGTGAAGCTATGATAACAAATTACTAGTACTTATATAATCCTTTAATGTTTTCAAAACATTGTATGTATATTATTTCATTAATTCCTCATTATAACCCTGTGATGTAGGTACTGCTAGTATGCCCATTTGACATGTAAGGAAACTGAGGATGATAAAGGTGAAATGATTTGCCCAAGGTTGCACAGGTAGGAAATGTCTGAGTCAGGATTTAAACTCATGGCTTCTTATTTCCACGTCCATTGCTCTCTTCACAATGCCACTTGCTACCTTAATACATAGAGAAGTAGGGGGGGTTAAAAAAAACAAAACCTTATATTAAGTAATGTTTTTCAGTGCATAAAAGAAACATCCTTTTGGTCAGCAAGAGATCTGTTAATAAGGAGGATATAAGAGTTCAGTTTGAACTTGATGTAGTTGTAGATATACTGAACAGGATACTTCACTTAACCCCTGGCTGATGAATCTATATTGGACAGAGAAGTAGCCACATTTCTTCACTAAACTAGGTAAGTCACAGCTGTTTTCATATGGACACAGTACTTACTAAACAAAGTATTTCTTCTACTTTCTGTCACATTGCCTGATATTCCAACATTAGAATTTTTTTCTAGAGGACATGAAAACATTTGGATAAATTAATCAGACGGAGTGAGGTGGCAAGGCATAGTCCATAGAGTACTATACTTAGAGTCAGAAAGACCTGGTTTCAAATTCTGTATCTGGCATTTACTAGCTTTTTAATCATAGGCAAATCACCAAGCCTCTCTAAATGTCAGGCATTTGCATACTGATGAAATCACAGGCCCTTGCCAAACAGTGTGCCTCATTTGGATATGTTATATGGTCTTGGACAAATCAAACTACTTCTCTCAGGCTCAGTTTTCTCATCAGTAAAATAATTGCTTTAAATACCCATCTCACTTCTTTAACTATGAGGAAGTGCTTTATAAAACTATCAATTCTGAAGTACTATGGAAATGGAGAGAGAGAGAGAGAATGAATAAGTGTTATGTGTTACTTATTTTTCTGTGTTTTGTTTTGTTTTGTTGGTTTTTTTTGGGGGGGGTCTTTTTCTTTTTTTTTTTTTTTTGGTGAGGCAGTTAGGATTAAGTGACTTGCCCAGGGTCACAGAGCTAGTAAGTCTCAAGTGTCTGAGGCTGGATTTGAACTGAGGTCCTCCTGAGACTTTAAATCTGATAAAAACTATATATACTAATACATATATGTGTTTATATGTACATATGCATACATATGTGTGTATACACATTTATCTCATTTGGTACTCACAATAGCCATATGAGATAGATGCTAAATCATCCTTACTTTATACATGAGGAAAATTAGAGAGATTAAGTGATTTGCCTAGGGCCGTGCAAGTGGTAAGTGTATAGTACAAGATATAAATACAGGTCTTCTGATTCTTTTTTTTTTTTTTTTTAGTGAGGCAATTGGGGTTAAGTGACTTGCCCTGAGTCACACAGCTAGTAAGTGTGTGTTAAGTGTCTGAGACCGGATTTGAACTCAGGTACTCCTGACTCCAGGGCCAGTGGTCTATCCACTGCGCCACCCTAGGTCTTCTGATTCTAATGGCAATATTCTTTGCAATGTGGCACCTGGATGCCTAATGCAGATTTAAGCAAAGAATATGATTCCCAGCCTCAAGGAGTTTACCTTCTAATGGGAAAGATAAAGCATAAAGACTGGAAAACTGGAAAAAGAGTAATGGCAAGTGGAGTGGAAATGATTTCCCTAGATAGGCAACACAATTTAGAGATGGCCAAGAAGTGAAGCAAAGACATGGAATCAGGTAAGACACAGGGGAAGAAAGATACCCTTGGTGGAGACAATACTTCATACATTATCTACATAGCATCATATACATATTAGTTGTGGGCTAACTAAATGCTATCAGGCTAAAAACCTGATGACATAAAACCTTTCCAAGACAGCTCATGATAAGTACTTTGAAAGCCCAAGAAGAAGGAGAGGGTCAGGGAAAAGGAAAGTAGATGAATTTGAGATTTTAAACTTTGTCCTGGGTAGCCTCAAACACCAGAAACTGAAAAGCTTAATTCTAAGAATATCATTGCTGGCCCATTGACAGAGGATCCTGAGAACTCAGATTGGTTTTCTTGGAATTTCCTCTTACCATAGTGTTACTCCCACCACAATATTTGCCCAAGAGTTTCTTTATTTCTACCCTTATTTCCCTTGGTCACCTTCTCCATTTTGGCAATGACTGAGATCACCTTCTATTCTGCTCTTCTTGCTAGCTTACCACTAAGCAGAGCAAAATTTCCAGGTTTGACCAAAACTCCAGGGAGCATCCATTTCAAAAAAGAATATCCATCCTTTCAGCATAAGTTATTGTATTTTTCCAACAAACAGTTGTTGAGCACAGAAGCATGAAAAAAAGAACCATGGGTTCAACATATTGGCACATCCAGGTACATAAGGTTCTATGCATTCCTACAGTTGAACAACCACTGCATATCCTGCACTATTAAAAGAATTCTAGGGTATAAGTAGTTTGTTCAGGGACACACAGCTACTGTCTGAAATAGGGTGAAGGCTTAGGTCTTCATGATTTAATTTCTCAGTAGTGATATAAACAAAATATTTCACTAGGCTTTATTGTTGTCATTGTTCTTGTTATTGCAATGTATTAAGACTATACTATTTGTTTCTCATGCCTTGGATTATTCTTTTTTTACTTTTTGTTTTATTAAACAAATGGTCAGTGAAGGCAGGATAAGCATTTTATATTTTCAATATCATGCAGTGAGGTGACAAGAGATCAAATGCAGTTATTTGATTGATTCAGTTCACTGGAAGATGATGTTGACTTCAGCACAATAAACTTCAGGGATTAAGCACTGAAAGCTTGAAAGGTTCAAATTTTGTAGTGTGTGTGTGTGTGTGTGTGTGTGTAACAGAGAGAGACAGACATAGCATCAGAGACAAAGACAGGGAGACAGAGAATTTCTGGTACTTTGCTCTTATTTGAAGTGTTTGTAAAACATGTCTGATAGTGTTATTTCTCCTCAGGACTTATTGGTGATGTCATATTTTTAGTGTGTCTAAACCCAGTGTCTGCCTCACTAGTGGATCAACAAAATGCTATCCCAGTTTCTAAGTATTTTTAGACCTAGAATCCTCTCTAAAAAGAGGCCTCATAAGTTCTCACCAATATGTATCCAGATGTATTTAATTAAAAGGAAATACATTTAAAGAAAAAAACATAATGATGATAAAAAATAACAGGACAACCCCCCGCCAAGTGATCTGGAGTTCATTCTCCCAAAAATATGCATACAATTTGTGAGGGGAAAAATGATCATGCATAGGGATTGAAAATGGGGAATACACGTGGATAGAGCATATAAGTGGAGAGATGCCTTATGCTTCTGATGCAAAAGAGCAAATATTGCCTTCTAGCAATGGCATCAATATGCTCTCTTTTAAGCCTGCTATCCAATACTCATCTGGTGATTTACTACAGGAAGTCCTTAGCTCACCAGCTATCTTCAGGACTACCCACTACTTTTCCCACCATCAACTGGGGTTCCATGGCTAGTAACCTTTTCTTCTATGAGAGAGGGCTACACCTCACCTTTCAAATACCTTTGATATGCACTGAAGGCAGGTAATACTGAGCTTAGTAAGTCTCTCTCCATTGCATAGGGAATTGCTGTGGTTCTTCTGTCAGATAAACTTCAATAAACAACCTGCTCTTTTATCCTCCCACTATGCTTTCATCTTAGTCTTTAGCTCAAGTACTATGTTTAGTTTCATCTGCTACTTTATCTAACATGCATTGGTAATGTTGTGATTAGTAAGGCTTTTCCCTAAAGGGGAAGGCTTTAGATCTTTCAGTCAGTTCTTCCAGCCAGTGTCCATAAAGCTCTTTTTCCAGCTAGTGATTTTGAAGACCTTTAAGACAGCCTGCTCTTAAAAGACTACAGATGTCCAGTCTAATGTTATATCCATTCTATTAATTCCTCTCTCCTCTTTTCTTTTAACTCTCTTCTAACATGGCCAGTAACCTCTGTTAATCCTTGCCTTTCATGATACAATGCTCCTAACCATTAACTAAAACAAATATTAGGAATTACAATCTAGTACAACTATTTTCAAAGATCTACTTTCTCAAATTTAAATATATATATATATGTATAACAACAAACTGTAGTGAGAAAACCACATTCAATATCTTCCCCCACCACTCAGGGTTCTTTGTACTATAAAAATCACAAGGACTTGGCTTGTTGGAGAAGACTGAATAAATCAGTGATCCATTGTCGCAAGCAATGTCATTGAGTCATTCAGTCATGGCTCTTCATGACCTGCTGTTTACAGCACACCAATATTGTTTATGTAGTTTTCTTGGCAAAGATACTCACTCAAGGGGTTTGTATTTCCTTCTCCAATAGATTAAGGTAAAGAACTTAAATGACTTTCTCAGGCTCACACTAGTAAACATCTGAGGCCAGATTTGAACTTAGGTCTTCCTGACTCCAAGTACAGTGCTTTATCTATTTTTTTGTGGGGCAATGAGGGTTAAGCAACTTTCCCAGGGTCACACAGCTAGTAAATGTCAAGTGTCTAAGCCAGATTTGAACTCAGGTTCTCCTGAATCCAAGGCCAGTGCTTTATCCACTGTACCACCCAGCTGTCCCCAGTGCTCTATCTATTGAACCACCTAACTGCCTCCATTCTTTACATTACTATTAGTAAACTTCAAATATCTAGGAAGGACATTCCAGTTCCAGTATACCAGAAGTTCTGTGAATTTGCATAAATAAATCAAAGCCTCTATTAAATATATATGAATGAATTATATCACAAAAAAGGATCAGCCAAAGATATCTCCTATATATCCAAATAACCCATGACAGCTTGTTCTCTCCATTCATTCATACATTTATTAATCCCTGCTATATATAAATTATAATGGGCATAAAATACAGAAATTTAATAGGGCAGAGTCCCTGCTATTGTAAATCTTAACATTTACTGGAAAAATATGACCCATAAAATAATTATAATAAAATAAATAAGTGTATTATAAAAAAATTATTGTAGTTAAATAGTAAAGGTCATTAACAATCTAGAGGGATTCATAAATATGTCAATGGAGTTGGACTTCAAAAGATGAATAACCTTTCAAAAGTCAGGCTAGGACAAGAGGAGATGATATAATCAAAGATACAGAGATGGGAATGTGTATGAAGGGAAGGAGTATTAGAGCTTGGCTGGATGAGTACATGGAGGAAATACTATAAGGCTGAGTAGTTCCAGATTCTTGAGGGTCTTGGATGGTAGATTGAAAGTTTTTAACTTTATTGAGCAGGAAATAGATAATCAATGCAGGGTTTTGAGCAAAAAAGGTAACATGATTAGATTTGTGTATAAAGAAATTATTCTGATAATAGTATAAAGACAGTTTGGAAGAGGAAAATGATAATATCAGGAAAAAAGTGAGAAGACTAGAGATTAATACAGTATTTAAAATGGGTACAGGGACTTTTATACAAGAGGTAGCCATAGATAAAGGAAGTAGGGATAGATATGAGAAATATTACTGAGTTAGAATAAACAGCCAGGTGGCTCAATGGATAGAGCACTAGGCTTGGAGTTAGGAAGATCTGAGTTCAAATCTGCCTTCAGCTACATACTGGCTATGTGATCCTGGGCAAGTCACTCAACCTCTGTTTGCCTTTATCTACTGGAGAAGGAAATGGCAAACTACTCTAATATCCTTGACAAGATAACTCCATGGACAATATGGTCCAGAGGATCACAAAGAGTCAGATACACCTGAACAATAATAGCAAAAGAACAGATAGGATTTAAGTCCCAGTCAGATAAGAGAGGTGAGGGAGGGGAAAGGTATATTTCATGAAAAAAAAATTAAAATAGAAACTGTTGGAGCCACTGATAAGAATACTGAAACCAGAACAAAAACAATCTTTTGGAGGGGGAACTGTATTACAGGATCCGTTTTTCATATTTTTATTTTAATATACCAGGAGATGAGTGATAGTAAGCTGAATATTTGATTCTAGAGGGTAGGGTAAGAAATCAGGGTTAGAAGTTGACCTTTAAAAGTCATCTAAATAGGACGGTAATACTTGAAGCTGGGGTAGGGAGTGTAGAAAAGGGAAAAAAAATGGAGAGATGAAGACAGAAACTCAGGGAACGCCACCATTAACTGTCTGAAAGGATGTAAAGGAAGCAGCAAAGGAGAAAGAGATGAAGTTTAGAGAAGTATGAAGTAAATCAGGAGATTGTGGTGTCTCTGAAGGCAAAGGAAGAGAGAATGTCTGAGAGGAGAAATTGTCAACAGTGTCAAATGTCATAGGGAATTGAAGAAGGAAAAGAGCTGAAAAGGGGCTATTAGATCTGGTGAAAAAGTCATTTGTAACTTTTGAAAGAGTGGTTTCAGTAAAGGGATAGTTGACTGAAAGTAGTTTATAATGTACAATGTGATTGTGGTATAAATGTGTGGTAAGGAACTGAGGACATGAATTACTTTTTCAAAATATTAATCAATGAAGGGAAACTGAGATGAGATGGTGACTGGATGGAATAGAAAAAACAAGAAATATCTTTTTTTACTTTTTTATTTTTAAGATGGCAAATATTAGAACATATTTGTATACAAATAGAAATGAGCCATCTAGATAATTATAACATTCTGGTTATATCTATGTGCATATCTTATATCACCTATTTATATGTGTATTTATAAGATCCTGAAAGTAATGAGTCCATATGCATGTTTGCATAACAGGATGTTTGAGGGGGAAAAACTGCTGTCCTGCTGGACTAGGTTAGGTTGAGTGAATTGGACTAGGATATGCAAAAGATCTAGGCATGGGCATCTTGAACTCCCTCCCTCAGCAGGTACAGTTTGTAAAACCTCTATATCTTCTCATCCTTGCACAAAGTAGATGCTTGATGAATGGTAGCTAATTTAATTTCCCTGCATTAAATGGAATTGAGTAAAAATGATAGTAATACGATGAGAATTGATAAACCAATATATCATTTACCTTTGCAAAACAAAAACAAACAAATGAAAAGACACAATTGGATTTTTATTAACAATAATGCTGATTGTTCAGCAGAGTACAATTAGCTATTTGTATTCTTGAATCTGTGGGGTTATTTCTGTGGGGAAAACAAAGCTGTCTCTGCCAGTGGTTTCTCTGGAAACTTTACATGGTATTATTTTTACTTGGTATCAGTCCAGACAATAAAGTATCTGGCAACAGAAAAATACCAAATAGCTTCATCAATAGAGGACTAAGCCCCTATATTTTTACACAGTAAACACTGAAACAGTAGATGCCAAAATAAAGAACAATTACAACAAAAAGATATTGCTAATTGTAGCAAAATGCCCTTTATAATCCTTGTACCAAAGACAAGAATGATAGCAACTTTAGGTACTCTCCAGAATATAGTTAGATAGATGAGCTCTACATAGCTTTTTATGCTGAGAACTTAACTTTATATTCATCATATTGGCCAAGATGAAAAAAGTTGCAAATACTTAGTGTTTCAGTAACTATGGGGAAATAAATTTATCAATTCATTTGATCTAACTATTCCAGACATTAATTTGGAATTGTGTTGAAAAAAAAAGTTGGGGGCAGCTAGCAGTATATTGAATACAGCACTGGCCCTGGAGTCAGGAAGATATAGGTTCTAATCCAGCCTCAGACCCTTTCTAGCTGTGTGACCTTGGGCAAGTCACAACCCTGTTTGCCTCAGTTTCCTTATATCTAAAATGAGCTGGAGAAGGAAATAGCAAACCACTGTAGTATCTTTGCCAAGAAAACCCTAAACAGGCTCATTGAAGAGTCAGACATGACTGAAAAGTGACTCAACAAAAAGAAAAGGTTAATAAACTGTTCATGCATATTAATATAATGGTACTACTGATAGGCATATGCCCCAATGAAGTCAAAGGAAATCAATCTATCAACAAGCATCCATTAAATACCTACTATGGAAAACACGTGAGATACAAAAAAGTAAGCAAAACAGTTTTTACACTCAAATAACTTACTTTCTAATGGAGAAAACACACATATCTATGTATGTATAGATATATAATACCTAAATGAATAAAATACAATATAACCTTAGAGAGAAACACACCAGCATAGGAAAACCAGGAGAGGCCCATCAAAGAAAACAGTATTTGAGCTGAACCTTGAAGGAAACCAGCAATTCCAGAAGGAAGGGGAGAAGAGGGAGAACATTCCAGGCTTGGGCTTTAGCCAATATAAAGACACAAAGATGGAACAGGTAGCACTGTAGGTAAGGAATATCAAGTAGACTGCTATGTCTGAGCAATGATGAAGAGGAAATAGACTGAAAAAAGCAGGAAAGGACCAGATTGTTAAGAGTCTTAAAAAAAAACCAGAGAGGTTATTTGATTATAGAGGTAATACGGAGCCACTGCAGTTGATTAAATAAGTGAGTGCCGTGGTAAGACCTGTACTTTTACGAAAATCAGCTTCGTGACTGTGTGGAGAATAGACTGGAATGGAGAGACATGTGAGGGAGGGAAATGAAATAGGAGTCTATTATGGTAATCCAGTGATAAGTAACAAGAGCATGAATTGGGCTGTGTGAGTGAAAAGGAGGGGATATATATATATATATATATATATATATATATATATATATATATATATGAGATGTTCAGGTATCAGTAATAATCAAATTTGTTAGTTGATATTAAAACATTCATAGTAATACTTTTTGTTGTAGCAAAAAACTGGAAAGACGGCAAGTATTCATGAATTGAGGACTGGCTGAACTAACAGTAGTATATGAATGGAATATTATTTTATCACAAAAAAATGATAGCTATGAGTAATTAAAAGAAACATGGTTAAGACTTGTATGAATTGTTGAACAATAAAGAAAGCAGAAACAGGAGAATGATATTGCAATGACTATAATAAAGCAAACCTATGTGTGCATAAGTCCAATTGTCCTTTTGATCAGTTTCCCAGGGACTGCTCTCTACTTTGGAATGTGTATGAATTTGGTCCTACCACAAACACTAAAAGGTATTTAAATTCAGATAAAGTACAATGATCATTATTGATTCTAGAAAATAAATGATGAAAATGCATGTAGGCTTGATGGATTTACAGAGTGATGAGTTTTTGCCTGGGACTTTTGATTAAATCCATCTATAGAGCTAAGGACATGCCCATTGGCACCTTTGTGAAATGACTAAAGACATCTGATTGAATCTTACTGACCAGGCCAATCCTTATGATTAATTATTTGATTTGGAGCCTTACTTTGGGGCCTCATGATTGATGGATTTCATTGATAAGAGCAGCCTACAGGATAAATTGTTTGGTAGAAACTCTAAGGAGAATGGATTATAGTGGGGGGAATCATGTCCTCTAAATTGGTCCATAAAGGATCTGCCCAGGCAATTTTTTTTGCTTCCTCCTCCCTTCTTCTTCTTTTTTTTTCTTTTAGAGAGATCTTGAGAGTTTAACAGGAGTTTAAGCTGTGTAGGAGGAGAGGAAGGCAGTCATTGTGGAATTCTTCCTCACCCAGAGCCATTAATGGCTGTGTTGGGGCAGCTACGTGCTACAGTGGATAGAGCATTGGTCCTGAAATTGGGAGGACCTGAGTTCACCTCTCACCTCAGATACTTACCAGTGGTGTGACCCTGGGCAAATCACTTAACACCAATTGCCTCAGATAACTGGGGCTATCTCCAATTGTCCTGATATGAATCTTGCCACTAGACCCAGATGGCTCTGGAGGAGAGAGTGAGGTTGGTGACCTTGAAGAGCCTTCTTTCACTTAAATCCAGTTCAATGCAATTCATGACATCACCATGATGTCATGGTCCTCTTCCAGAAAGAAGGACAAACAACAACAATGGCTTTGTTGTAGTGAAGGTTGATACATGCATAGTTGTGGACTGATAAGGCAGTCCTTATTTTCCTAGTTAGGGCAGGGCGAGAAAGGCCCAAGGTTCTCAGGCAGCATCATCCCAGAATCTAGTTGACTAGGAGATCTAGTGTTCTATGTAGAAAAATCAGATCTCTAGGGTAGTGTTATAATTGGGGATTACTATTTATGAGATAGCACAAATATGAGCATCATGCCTTTTGGTGAAAGAACAGTTTCACTTATTTTTAATGAAAGGTGGAGCAAAGGCAGGGGGTTTAAGGCACTATTTGGAGAAAGAGGAAACATGATTTTTGTTTGTTTGTTTAACCTAGTATTGATGCAAATTGTTTGAAGGGTGCAGGCTTGATCAGAAGGCGCTGGTTTACCTATTCATATTTCCTTCTAGGTAACCCAAATCCACAGAAGAAATCTATGATATAAAAAGTGATTCACTGGAATGATAGGGTATTACCTATCTAAAAGTTTTAAGTTCTATTTCCTCTTTAAGGAAATCACAAAATGGGGTAACCCTAAATTAAGAACTTTGTTGTTTAGTCACTTTCAGTCATGTCCAGCTGTCTGTGACCCCATTTGGGATTTTCTTTGCAAAGATACTGGAGTGGTTTGCCATTTCCTTCTCCAGTTCATTTTACACATCACATGAGGAAACCAGGGCAAACAGGATGAACTGACTTGCCTAGGGTCATACAACCAACAAATGTCTGAGGCCATATTTGAACTTAGCAAGATAAGTCTTACTGATTCCAGGCTTGACACTCTATCCACTGCTCCACCTGGATGCCCCTAACAACTTTAGGATTCTATGTAAAAGTGAGACCCAAAGGAAAGGGACAAGAATTATATCAGTTGCTTATAAGCTTTTGTGAGTTCTTTGTGTGCTTTTCCCCTTATTTATGGATTTCTGTGAATCATTTGAATCCACTTAACTTTCATTAGGGTAAAGTACATAGTCATTAATTTGATTTTTCAAATAGAAGTTGAGGACTCTGTGGCCCACATTTAAAAGAACTAGACAAGAAAACCAGCATGGTCTAGTGGAAAGAATGCTAGATTTTGAATCAGAGGTTAAAGGCCTCTTGTTAGCTGTGCAAACTTAGGTATTACTTCTCTGAGTCCCCGTTTCTGGCAAATGGGTGGGTTAAAACTTAAAAGACCTCAGAGCTACATTGTAGTTTTAAATCTATGATAAAATTATTCTCAATATAAGCTACATTCTGAATGTTCCCCCTGTTTGGGGGCACCTCAAGTCAAAGAGAGAGTGATATATGATAGTGCCCAAGATAAGGCTCAGTCATGTGACCATCCAGGGCTCTGAGCCACATATTTTCTTCCTCTAGGTAGCTTGGAATTGGGTGTGGAAGGAGAGACATATATTCCAAATATGGCATATTATAAGAGAAGAATTTGCTTTGTTGATTGATTTTACTTAATTGCTTTTCTTTGTGACAAGGGAAGGTTCTATATATAGAAAGGTTATGCCAGTAAGTACTGTAAAAAGGGGACATGAATAAAACAATAAGAATAAATTTTAAGAAAAAACATGCATGTGACCCTGGGCAAGTCACTTAACCCCAATTGCCTCACTAAAAAAAAAAAACAGAAAAGAAAAAAATATGCATGGCTGGACATGGTGGTGTCATGTAATACCTGTTATCATGGAGACTGAGGCTGGTAGATCAATTGAACATGAAACTTTTGAGCTAAGTCAAATATATGTACTAGGTCCAACACCAATATAGTGAGCCCCATGAGCTTGCTGGACACTAGACTGCCTAAGGATGAGCAAACCATCCAAGGTAAGAATTTAGCAGTTCAAAACTCCAATGAAGGAATAGAAAGGGAAGGGGAAGGGAAGGAGAAGGGAAGGAAAAAGGAAGGAGAAGGGGAAAGGGAAGGGAAAGGGGAAGGCGAGGCAAGGGGAGGTAAGGTAAAGGCAGGGAAAGAGGAAAGAGAAAAGGGGAAAGGGAAGAAGAAAGGAAGCTGAATAGTAAAGAGTATTACATTATTCTATAAAAAAACGCCAGTGTTAACCCTGAATGAACTGAGGTTCGCAAGGAAAACTAAGGACAAAAAAAAAAAAAAGGATTAGAAAGGATATATCTTGGATAAAAGAGGAGTATCAATACTAGAAATAATCGTCCTTAACTAGATAAGATGATTATTAGAGGCTATGGAGATTATATAACACTATTCAGCGATTATTTTGCTTCTTTTACCTCAACTAAGGAAATTGACTTTGAACTGGAAAGTAAAACAACAACCAAAAAAAAAAAAAAAAAAGGAGGGAGCTAATAGGGAGTGGAAACCAAAGATAAGAAAGGAAATAGTATTGGAATAGTTAGTTGCTCTTGATGAATTCAAGTCATTTGGCCACATTCTTAGTTATATAAAGAGCTATTGCATGAGATTGCTGAACAGGCAGCAGTGATCTTTGAAAGCTCATGGAGAAGAAAAGTACAACATTAGAGAATGCCAAATGTCCTGATTTTTTTTAAAAGGGTAAGAAACCACATTCTTGAAACTACAGGTTATGGCAAACTTCCATTCTTGAAAAAATTCTAAAATAATGTTAGTGAACAACTAGAAAATGAAGCAGATTTCACAAAGAGATTTTGTCCTCAGCAAGAAGAGGCCATGAGGGACTTCCCTTGTTTCCTTTTTCTCACTGTGTTACTAGACTGATAGATGTGGAGAATTTTATAGGTAGAGTTTATCTATATTCTTCCTTTTTCTTTTTCCCCCATTTTTGTGGGGGGCAATGAGGGTTAAGTGACTTGCCCAGGGTCACATAGCTAGTTAAGTGTCATGTGTCTGAGGATGGATTTGAACTCAGGTCCTCCTGAATCCAGGGCCAGTGTTTTATCCACTGCATCACCTATTTGCCCCTGAGTTTATCTATATTCTAAAACATATTTAATAGGTTTCTACATATCCCTGTAGACAAAATGGTAAAATGTGGGCTAGGTGATAGTGCAATTAGGTAGATATAAAAATATGAATAATAACATCACAAAATATTAGATCCAGGAGAGACTTTACAGTGTTTTTGCCTCAGGAATTCTAAAACTGGCATCTATGAACATATAGATGGAGATAGAGATGTAAGATAAATGTGTTTCAGTATAATTTATTACCTTTGCAATCCTAAATATTTTATTTTATGTACTTTAAAACAATATTCTCATAGAGGGATTTATGACCAAAAAAAGTGAAGAATTCCTGTTTTGGTTCAGCCCCCTTTTTGCATAGAGAGAAAACAACTATTAAACGTAGTACTTCAAAACAAATCTTCGCCATAGTGATGATACTGCCTTTTTATGAATGACTTAAATAGTCACCAAAAGCATTTATCTCTCAGCTGTTTCCCTAAACCTCAATCTAAAAAGGGAGAAGATGGGCAAGATAGTCAACTCGTTAAATTCATGTCATTCACTACTATGTCCTTCATATTGCTGTGTCTTTTTGCTACTCATTTTAGATGAAGAAACCATGTTCTGTTGGCTAAATGCCATGGTAACACTGACATACAAATTCAAGTTTCATGCAGGTTTTCTACTCCATTGAACTGGCAAATGATGAGAAACTTTTTTTTTTCAATGCAGAGGGATTACATTTTCAAGGATAAGCACTTTCATTATGAATGTCAATTAGGGTAAAGTGAATAAATTGTTCCAAAACTAAACTGGTTATTATTCAATCAATAAACATTTATTAGGAAATTTCTGTATAATTGTATATATTCTTTGATTCAGCAATATATTAATAGGTTTACACCCCCAAAGAGATCAAGGGAAAATGTTCTATCTACATAAAAACTCTTTGCAACACATATTTTTGTTTTAGCAAGAGACTGGAAACTAAGGAGGGTACCTGTAAATTGAGAAATGGTTGAATAAATTATGGCCTCTGAATGTATTGGAATATTGTTGTGTATTAGAAACAATCAAGTGAATGTTATCAGGGAAACCTGAGAAGATTTGTATGAAATTAGGAAGTGAAGTGAGAAGAAAAATGGAAACAATTTATGTTGCAAAAACAACTTTAAAAATCAATTTCGGGACAACTAGATGGTGCAGTGGATAGAGCACCGGCCCTGGAGTCAGGAGTACCTGAGTTCAAATCTGGCCTCAGACACTTAACACGTACTAGCTGTGTGACCCTGGGCAAGTCACTTAACCCCAATTGCCTCACTAAAAAAAAAAAAAAAATCAATTTTACAGTCTTAAGAACTCTGATCAATGAATTGATCAACCATGATTCCAGTACTAGTGATGACTTCTCCTTACCTCATGACAGAGAGGTGATGGACTAAATATTCACTAGGAGAAACACATTTTTGCAAATGGTAAATATAGGCATTTGTTTTGCTTAACTG
This sequence comes from Dromiciops gliroides, assembly GCF_019393635.1. NCBI lineage: Eukaryota > Metazoa > Chordata > Mammalia > Microbiotheria > Microbiotheriidae > Dromiciops > Dromiciops gliroides. Next base: position 553,478,106 of record NC_057862.1, read on the forward strand.
TGCAAATTTGTTTTACATTTTTTTTATGAGGCAATGAGGGTTAAGTGACTTGCCCAAGATCACACAGCTAGTAAGTGTCAAGTGTCTGAGGCTGGATTTGAACTCAGGTCCTCCTGAATCCAGGGCCAGTGCTTTATCCAATGTACCACCTAGCTTCCCCCACTATGCATATTTGTTACAAGGGTTTTGTCCCTACTTGGGGAGGAAAGAGTGAAACAGAGAAAATAAATGCTTCTTCACTGAAAATAAATTTTAAGACTTTAATATTCAGAAAATGAGTAATTGTGGGGCCAAAACTATTTTGACTTTCCCTTCCTGACATGCTTAAATGAGAATTCTGATAAGAAAATTAAATTCACAAGTCTTCTTTTATGAGATTGACTTCAAATCCAAATTTTAAGCAATCCAACCAGTAGGAGGCACATGTGCAAAGGCAGTAGGCATTAAAAAGACCAATAACACCAACAAGCAAACATTCCTTGGGAAAGTGCCAAAAAAAAATGAAACAGGTAGTTTTCTGCCTTAATTAATTCAGAATCACACTTTTCAGAGGAGGGGTGATCCAGAAGCCTCATGCAATCAGAAGCCTCAGTGTCAATCATAATAACAAGAATGACAGCCATGCTTTATATGTTCTGATGGACTTCATAATAATAATATCTTAGTTGTATCTGTTGCTTGACAGTTTGAACATACTTTCACATACATTTTCTCTACTGGTCATCAAAGCCACCTGAAAAATTATAGGCAGGGCTGATATTCTTATCCTCAATTTGTAGAGTGAAATTTGGTCCCTAAGTGGTCAGAAAGGCAAAGTTGTTTTTTGTTTGTTTTCTTTTTTGTTTTCTCATTAAAACTTATGGAATCCCTGGATCTGCCATTTGCATATCAGACTCTGAAGCTGAACCCATACTACTTTAGGGAATTTATAACAAATAGCTTTAGTCCTGGGAGGGATTTCTTATATCTGGTGGAATGCATCATCAAGAAAATGTGAAAGGAAAGAATTTGTTCTGTGACACTGAAAAGTCTATTTCTATATCATCATTGTTCATTTTCTTCTGCACCTACTTACAAGTGGCTGCTCTGAGCAAACTTCCCAGGGGCAGGTATTTATTGCCCAGTAGCTAATTTAGAGCACACTGCAGGGGTGCTGGTAGCTCCTCCTCACCTGACATTCAAATATGCATTTGATCTTGCTTTATCCTTATTGGAGCTCCATAGTATTTGAATTCTTTTATTCTAGCTGCTTGCAATATTTTCTCCTTGACCTGTGAATTCTGGAATTTGGCTATAGTATTCCTGGAGGTTTTCCTTTTGGGATCTCTTTCAGAAGGTGATCGGTGGATTCTTTCAATTTCTAGTTTATCTTCTGCTTCTAGAATACCAGGACAATTTTCTCTCACAATCTCTTGGAGGATGGTGTCTAAACTCTTGTTTTGATCATGGTTTTCAGGTAGTACAATGATTTTCAAATAATCTCTCCAACATTTATTTTCTAGGTTAGTTGTTTTTCCAAGGAGATATTTCACATTGCCCTCTATTTTTTTCATTCAATTGGATTTTCTTTACTGTGTCTTGATTTCTCATAAGGTCACTAGCTTCCATTTGTTCAATCCTACTTCTTAGGCAATTATTTTCATCAGACATTGTTTTAATCTCCTTTTCCATTTGGCTTTTCAAACTGTTGACTTTTTTCTCATGACTCCTGCATTGCTTTCATTTCTCTTTCCATTCCATCCTCTCTTTCTCTACATCTTCTGTTTATATTCCTACATGGGAAGATAATACTTCAAACTCATAAGAACTATTTCAGTAAGGAATTCACAGAGGACACAGGTCTGAACTGAATATGAAGGGATGATATCTCTAAAGCATTTATATTTTGTTCTTTGTGGGGCAGACAGGGTGGGGTGTCTTATGTCTGGGGCAAGATTTGGGCTTGGAGCCTCCTGGGTCCAAGGCTGGTGCATTGTCCACTGTGCCACCTAACTAACCCATGATGACATCTTTAAAATAGGGTCGAGGTATAGGAGAAATAGACTGAGGTGGGGAAGGGGAGGGATGGTCTGGGGAGAGGTTGTTCACATGAAGGAAACAAGAAAAAAGCTTATGGAGGGGAGGGGAAGAGGGGGAAGGAATTGGGAGTGAGTAGTAGTAGGCCTCCACCAGTCAAGGACGACCATGGATCAGCGCCTTCAAGAGTCACAGGCCACAGTGTGGCTGTGCAGTCCAATAAGGGAGCCGCAGTTCCTGAGTGACTTATAACCGGTAACTGTCACATCCCATGTTGTATCTACCCCAGAGGAGTAGCTGGAGTGTCCTCTCCAGGGCACTGGCTTGGGTGGATCAATTGGAAAACAAGCTGTTGCCCATGCAGCAGGTTTTCCCTCTCCGTGACATTGGTGGATCCAAAGGAGAGGTAGAGACAGTACAGTTTGGCACCAGTGCCAGCGCAAGAGTTGCAAGAGGGATGTGATGTCCAACATCCAACTGCCTAAAGGACTCCAACTCCTGATTTTTCCTCCAGGTTAATTCCCGAAGCCTATCCCATATATGGGTATAGCCGCAAGGCAGCAAAGGTTTAAAATCAGGGTTTCCTTCCCGTAAGTGGGTTGCCTGCCAAGGCTAACAAGCCCCACCTGCCTGAAGTGACTTGTTTTAAGGTGCCAGTGACTCACCGTCGCCCCTTCTCCTGTTAGTTGAAACAGTTCTGCCACAAGAAGGCCAGGAGTTGGGCTTCGGTTGACAGAGCCTATTTGAGATGCACTCTATTGGAGCATTTTATAGAGAGTGGGAGCTTATCCCCACTCCCATCCCAGCATGACAAACCTTTGGAACCTTAATATCATCAGAATTGGCTCAAAGAAGGACTAAGTTACATACTCAAGTAGGTATAGTAATATATTTTTGCCCTGAGGGAGGAGAGGGAGATGGGGTGGGGGGAAGAGGGGAAGGAAGGAAGGGCAGAGTCAGGCAGAGAGCAGTAAAAAGCAAAACACTTTTGAGGAAGGTAAAGATATTCTGCATAACTGCACAAGTATTACATATTGAATTGCTTGATTTCATAGGGAGGGTTGTGGAGGGAGGGAGGAAGAAAATTTGGAACACAGAATTACCTTAAAGACCTTTAACTCATCAGAGTGGGCTCATGCAGGGAATAACATTCACACCCAGTTGGGAGGAGTAATCTATTTAACCCTACAGGAAAGTATGAGGGGAAGAGGATAAGGAAGGAAAGGTAAAAAAAGGGAGTGCAGAGTAGGGGAGGGGACAGTCAGAAGTAAAACACTTTTGAGGAGGAATAGGTTAAAAGAAGATAGAAAATAGAGTAAATATCATGGGAAGGGAATAGGATGGAGGGAAATAGTTATGATGATTGATTATAATGGTAAAACGTATGGTACCTACTTTGCTGGCCTAATATGAAGAAAATTATTTGTCAGGTTTAAGGTACTTTATTCAGGTTATGATGAATAGGATACTATCATAAAAACTTGGAAAGACCTACATGAACTGAAGCAGAGTGAAATGTACTGTGTACAAAATATCAGCAATAGTGTAAGATGATCTGCTGGGAAGCATGTGGTTATTTTCAGCAAGGCAATGATCCAATATAACTCTGAAGGACTTATGAAAATGGCAACCCATCTATAGAGAAAGAAGTGTTAGTATCTGAAAATAGATGGAAACACATTTAAAAAAAAATTTCTCTTTGACAATTCCTCAATCTGAAGTTTTGGTGGGTTTTTTTTTTTACTGTTTTCTCTCACAACCTAGCTAATGTGGGAATGTTTTCCATGATTACTCATTTATAACTTATTTTGAAATGCTTGAGTTCTAGTGGATGGGGGATGGGAATGGAGGAGAAAGAGAAGTTGGAACACAAATTTTTTTTTTATTTTGTTAAAATTTGTTTTTACATATATTTTGGAAAATAAAATTCAATTCAATAAAAAAATTTAAAAAAAGAAAAAGAAATATGCATTTGATTACAAAAGACTGAGCATAGCAAATCAATGAAAACCATGGTGAAACTCAGCGTTGGTGTCATCCATTGGGTAAGGATCCCATCTTTCTAATCCACACAGCCTCTAGTTCTTAGAATGGAACTTTTCCTTCGTCACTCCATTCTGTACACTCGCTTCCCCACTCTGATTCCTGAGTTTGACAACTCACCTCCCAATATGATCAGCTATTGATTCTAGTTTATTCTGATACTCATTCAAAACATCCAAACCTTCCTTAAGTGAGAACCTCCCAGCCTTGGGAATGGTACAGTTATTGTCTGCTTCAATGAAGTCACATTTTTTAAAATGAAAAAACAAAGCTCTGTTATTTGGCCAGGCTTCTATGTATGGGCCCACAGTGAGTCTGTGGCAGGTTCAGTTCTGGGATCAAGAGATCCTGACTTCTAGTTTCTCAGTTCACATTTCTTCATTTTTTCAATTTCTCAAGTATTTGCTGAGTTCTCTGCCTTTTCTATGTTCTGTATGGGGGTTACAAAGATTACTGTCTCCATCTTATCTTACTCAGGAGGAAAGACATATATCAATTTGTTTTAGTTGTCCTGCTACTTAATACCTGGGTAACTTTGGGCATGCCACATTACCTCTCCGCCTCAGTGTTTTTAATGTATAAAATGAGTCAATTGGTCTTTGAGTTTCCTTCCAAAATTAGGCACTCTATAATTCAAAGAAACCATATATTTACTCTTCCAGGAAATTTCTCTGTATGGAGTCTAGATCCAGGGATAAAGTAGAGCTCGAAATCTATCCATCTTTGTGTTTAAAGCCTACTTTTCTGGCAGTTTCCATGCATTTTTTCTCAAATATAGCAAGCAGCAACATTGAATATCCTTCACTTTCAGTGGAAGAATGACTTTTAGCCTTCCATTCTGATTCATTCTTTCCTCCAGGTTCAACCATATTGGCATTCTCTTTAACTCCCAGTGGTTCCCTCAGTCACTAACAGGCAGTCCCAGTCACCACTGGTTCACCAAGCTGGCCCTCCTGCTTTATATAGTACCTTCTGATAGATGACATAGTTTCTCCTCTGCCATTGAGAAGTTCTTGCTGACATGTTCATTGACATTGAAAATCCCATTGTTAAAATAAAAATGTTTTATTTAAGTATTAATTTTGTAGATTTAAACATTAATTACTTGATTAACATGAAATATTGGTAACTGTCTCTTTGCATATTAAAGTGTAACATTTTATCAGGGATGATATTCCAGAATGATGAGTTCTGTCTTAGAGCCTGCCTCTCTATTTAAAAATGTAACCAAATGTGGAGAGAAGATCTGGATTTTGCATACCAGCTTTGGAAGTTATTTAATAATATCTAGCTAGCATTTGTATGCCCTTTTAAGATTTACAAAAGGCTATAGATTTTAATGTCATTTTATCCGATTTTCATACAGAGTCCCTGTTAAGAAGGTGCCATTATTGTCTCCATTTTACAGATGTGGAAACTAATACCCTGTGAAGTTAAGTGACTCTCCCCAGGTCACATAAGTTTAAATAAGGATAATTTTTAGCTCTTCTTAACTCCAAATCCATCATGATGACCCCTGTACTGGTTCAAATGTTGTGTCTCAACATCTAAATCTATAACATGAAAAAATAATACTGTTTTTCTCCCTAGGTTGCTGTGAGGAAATCAATCTTTGAACATTAAATATGGACAAAAATGCTCTTCATATTAAAATTTAATACTTTATCACAATAAAATATTCCAGAATGATCAGTTCTTTCTTGAAACATACCTCTCTATTTTGTCCAAGGTCACATTTCCTGATACTCCTGGAGTAAAGCCAAGTGATTTTCAGAGAAGCTCTGGAGTGTTGATATAAGTGCTTTGAGTCCTCAATTTTGAATACACACTGATGAAGAGAGCTTTGCCCTGGAAGATGAATCTGTTCTTCCAGAGTTCTTTCATTATCTTTTTATTCTGGATTGTGCTTTGTGAATACTTCCTTCTTCCACTGTTAACTTTTACACATTTTATTTTAGATATAGGTTATATTATCCTGAGTAATAACCCTACAAATGGGGGGAATACTCCCCAAATATAGTTTCCCAAGCAGTGTTATTTGTGGGGTGCTAGAAAGACCATTCCTTTATGATCCAAAAGGTTATCTTCTTCCTGAAGACTGAAATTTCACCATTGATCATTTGTTCATTTGTAATAGACTTTTTACATCTACATGAAGGCCTACTGTTGACATGGATATGATTTAAGTCCTTAATCCTCTTGGTGACTGAAAGACAAATCAATGTAGTGGAAAAGTAATCAATCTAGAAACACTGGATTCAAGGATTGGATCTGCTGTTTACTAGTTCTGTAGTATTAGGCAAGTCATCTTGCCTTCTAAAAGTTTGCATTCCTCTGAGGGGAAAAATAGAAGCAATACTTCCTGACGAAGTTGTTGTGAAGATTAAAGAAGATGATAAATATGAAAGTATGTTGCAACACTTAAGTTTTATATAACTGTGATTTATATAAAATATATATATATATATATATATATATATATATATATATGGTTTGTTCACATAGTGGAAAAGAAACTGCAGGAAAGACTGGATTCTTGTGGGGCAGTGGTCACTGGAAGCTGATGAGGGATTGTAGAAAGAGAGGTGGATAGAACCAAAATTAATCACAGAATTAAATCCTTAGCATTTCATGCTACAAAGATTTGTTTGCCTCTTTGAAGTTGCTTTTGTTTTCCAAGTTCATTTTTTGAAGATCCTGCTCATCTCTGCCTCTCTCTGGATTGGAGCCATTGATCCTTTTGAAAGACAATTTAGAAATATAAATAGATTTGTGGGATTATCCAATCAGTCAACAAGAATTTCTTAACTGCATACTATGTGTCAGGCATTGTACAAGGACTGAACAAGTTATCCTAGCATGCATTTTCCTGTGTTTCTTTAATCAATCATATTTTCATTCTTTTCTTTCATTTCTTATCACTGAGTAGTCCTCTTTAATTTGAATTGATATTCTTTTGCATGTTAACTGCCTCATTGGCAGTTTTCAAGAGTATTTATTTAACCTCACTTCTAATCTTAATGACTGCAATTCTGTGTGACTTATACTTGAAATTTATCCTTGGCTATGTCCTGGATATTTTACTGATCTTAATTTTACATATAATTCCAATATTGACAATCATTTTAAATGCTTTCTTATATTATTATATTAAACCTCTTTGTTTCATGTAGTTTGTTTCCCTCAAATTTCTATGATTCTAATATAAAAAGGGCAGCAACTGGGGTATAGTTCATGAATATGTTAGAAAGGTTGCCAGATAACAAATACCTTTTTGTGAAGGCAGCATTTTTAGTTGAGCTTAAAGGGGCAAACAGGCATTCAATATCCAGAGGGCTCAACTGTAGGAGAGGGGGAAAAATAAATCAGCAATTTTGGGCTGAAGAACAAGCCATATGAAAAATTAGTTGAAAGAACTGGGGATGTCAAGCATGGAGAAGAGAAGACTTCAATGAGATGTAAACATTGTCTCCATTAGTTTAAAGGGCTGTCACATGGAAATAAGATTGTACTTGTTCTGTGAGAATTGAGAGGGCAGAACTAGGTAAAATGAATCCAAGTTGCAAAGGGGAAATTAAGTAAAGCTTGATGATAAAAACTCTATCTGAATGTCGAATGAGCTACCTTAGAAGTTGGTAGGTTCCCTCTTAACTGTAGTTATTCCAAATAAAACCTGGAAAACTACTTGTTTGGGATTCTATAGGAGGGATTTTTATTTTGGTGTGGGTGTGGCTTTTGTCATTTTTCCCAACTCTGGAACACTGATGTTTATAGATAATAGGGAGATGATTAAAGTTTTTGAGGAGAAGGATTATTTGACATCTTTCTTGAAGGAAATAATGAGCAGTTCTACACCCCACCATACAAGTGTCTCCAAGTTCCATGGCTCAAGGAATATAAAAGCTCAATTCCCTGGATCTTATTTTAATACTGAATATATTTCCCAGAAAGTTATCTGCATAACAGTTTACCTCAGATTTGGAAAGACAAAGAGAATTTTAAATTGGGAAATATTATCTCTGAGAAACCAACTAATGTGAGAAATCATTGCTTCTTTTTAAATTCCTTCATTTTTCCTTCCCTTTTGACTGCACATGTAGCATTGATACCAGGCAGAGTACAAGGGTCAGTATGTGAGGCATGATTCTACATTCCCATCAGGAAGCTGGGCTTTTGACAGAATGTTAATTAAATATACTCTCTATAAATCCTGATATCTCTCTCTCTCTCTCTCTCTCTCTCTCTCTCTCTCTCTCTCTCTCTCTCTCTCTCTCTTTCTCTCTCCCCCCCTCATCCTTAATACAGATTTGACTACACCCAGGAAGAGACTCACAAAATCATTGATAAATACTGACTTCTTCAAAATGTTTCCCTTTTCTAATTACTGTTGTCCCAAGGAAAATCTGTTTAATCCCCCAAGGGGATTTTTCTCACTTGTTACATGGATGTAATTACCATTAACACTAATCTAAGTTATGAGTGAATGTCAGAAGGCTGAATGTGCTCTACAGAATTACAACTGTCAATATATCTTTCAAAACCTGGGTTCTCTTGGGATTTCAGACCTGGCTCTTAATTTCTTCATGGTGCTAAACATGGGACACGAATCCTTGGAGCAAATGCATTGGATTTAAAAAAGAAAAACAATCTATTCACAAATAATGAGCCTCTCCCCACCTCAAACTGGAATTTAGTTAGGATAAGGAAAATACTGGAGTAAGAACAATAACAAACTAACAAAAATAATAGAAATAAGTGACATGAAAATATAATTTAACATTTTGCAAAGTGCTTTATATTCATTATCTTATTTATGCATCATACCACCTGTCCAAATTTTACAGGTGAGGAAACTGAGGCATGAAAATTAGTCTAGTGCCTCATTAATGATAACAAAGCTAATAAGCATCAGAGGTGAAATTTGAATCTGATGTCTTCCTGCTTTCAAGGACAGTACTCTATTCTACTACTTAATGACAGAGAATTTTGTATCTCATATGATAGAATCAAGGTCATCTTAACCAACTTGAACCCGATTATGACCTCAGGAAATGAGGAATTCATTACCTCCATAAAACAGCTTCTTATTGCTAGCAAGTTTTGTCCTACATAGAGCTAAAATCTACTTTTTTTTTAGTGAGGCAATTGGGGTTAAGTGACTTGCCCAGGGTCACACAGATAGTAAGTGTTAAGTGTCTGAGGCCAGATTTGAACTCAGGTACTCCTGACTCCAGGGCCAGTGCTCTATCCACTGCGCCACCTAGCTGCCCTAAAATCTACTTTTTTAACACCCCCCCCCATTGATCCTTGATATAACATTTTAAGATTATGTAAAGGATATCAGGGAGATTTTCATTGAATACAGCTCATACTCTCAATGATGGAGGGGTAGGATAGTGTGAATATGATATAACCAGTGTTTGAAGAGAAGAGTCAAAAGACTCCAAATAATAGGGGAAACTTTAGGAAGATTATGTCCTTAGGTTGGCTCAGTTAGACCAAATTGAACATTAATGTGTGTTCCTGAGAGCTTTTCTATCAACCAGCAGTGTACAGGCACAGGTGCACAAACACACATGTATTCAGGGTTAATTCCATACTGTGATTACTGAGAGAGCCTTGCTTAGCCTGTGATCTTTGTGATTGCTTCTAAGCAACACAGTGCATAAGAGTCCTGGGCAAAGATTCAGGAAGCTGAATTCAAATGTAGCCTCTGACACTTGGTAGCTGCATGAGTCTGGGCAAGTCATTTAACCTCTGTCTGCCTCAATTTTCTCATTCCTATTAAATGTGGATAATAATAGCAACTGCCTATCAGAGCTGTTGTGAGGATTAAATGAGATAATATTTGTAAAACACACTGCAAACTTTTAAGTAGTATACAAATGCTGTCGTTGCTAATATATTCTCTTTCAATTGCAATAAGGTGCTGAGAGATGCCAAGTCACTTCCAATACTCCCAACAACAATAATAACAACAACAAAAGTGTGTTGGATGTATGACAGTTGTTCATAAAGAAAGGAAGAATTATCTTATTTGAACAATGGTAGCTGAGAAGAATCTATGAGAATCAGAGCAAGGAAGGACTTTGGAGATTATCTTGTTCAACCCATACTGGAAAAACAATATCTTTTCTATCCCACAAGTGGTCATACAGACTTTGCTTTCAAACCCCTAATAAAGGGGAATTCTCTGCCTCTTGAAGCATCCCATCCCCATTATCAATCATTCTAACTGTTAGGAAGTTTTCTCTTATGTTGAACGGAATGAAATCTGACACTGGAAGTCCTAACCTCTAGAATCAAACTTTAAATATTTATCCTCTCTTACACGGACACTCCTTCAAATCCTGGTAGATACATGTTCTCCTTCAACATCTCCAATTCCTTCAAAGGATGGTCATATGGCATGATGCTCAAAGAACAAGCTGGGTAGTGCAGTGAATAGAGCATCATCCCTGCAGTCAGGGAAATCTGAGTTCAGATCTATCTACTTTTCAATGTATTCATGAAGTTGTGAGTCCAAGTCTTTTTGAAGAGAGATGTTAAAGTTCTATTTGAGATGAACCTCCTTCTTTTTGATAATGGAGGAGATCAGGAAAGGCTTAGCCTTTTCTAGCCAGACTTCACTGGGATAAGAGCATCCCAGCAGAAAAGAGAAGCCTGTCAGACCTCCTTCCCAGCCACCTGGGTCTCTTGTTAGCATGTGGCTGCCCATGCCTAGTACAGGCCCTTTGTCCCTTTTGCTTTGGTGAGAAAGCAAGTCTTCCCCACAAAACAGCATGAGACAGTGATAATAAATTCGAGTGTTATGATTTTAATTCACAGCTGGCAAGAGCAACAGATTAGCACAGCAATAGGCCTTGCTACCCCACTGAAACTAGAATATATTTTTCACATTTGTATTTGAAACTAGAGAAATTCAGGTTGATTTTTAACTTCCGTGGGTTCATTTTACTTTGAAGCTCCAATTTCTCCTCTTGCTATGAATCGTACTCAAGAATTCTTTCCCCCTGCAAGGCCAACCAGATGAGATGGACTAGCAAAGTCCTTTAACAGCCTGGTCAAAACATATGTATGTTAAGCTTCTGAGAAGAGATTCCAGGGACTAGTGATTTTTCCCCATATTAGAGTGGATATTGTTTTAGAAATTATCTCAGTATCACTATTCTGGATGTATAGATTCTCACCTACTCTACATGAGGAGCCAATGCAGAAACAATACAACTACTAACACAGACATGCAAATTCCCCCATGCACACGCCCACCCTACATGCATTTTTAATACCAGGGAAATGCAAATTGAATCTTATATCATCTGGCAACAATCCCTAAAATACTCAGAATGTATAATTGTTAACTTCTGGAGGAGCAAACTATAAAATGAATATTTGCCTGTTGGTAAAGAAGGATATAACATGGGGCAGCTAGGTGGCACAGTGGATAGAGCACCGGCCCTGGAGTCAGGAGTACCTGAGTTCAAATCCGGCCTCAGACACTTAACACTTACTAGCTGTGTGACCCTGGGCAAGTCACTTAACCCCAATTGCCTCACTAAAAAAAAGAAGGATATAACACTATTTTCAAACGATCATTGCAGGGAAATGGATAGTCTCTATGGAGGGAAGCAGGCTGTTCAGGTATTAGTTTCTAGGGGGCAGCTAGGTGGAGCAGTGGATAAAGCATCAGCCCTGGATTCAGCAGAACCTGAGTTCAAATCTGGCCTCAGACACTTGACACTAGCTGTGTGACCCTGGGCAAGTCACTTAACCCACATTGCCCCACAAAAAAAAAAAAAAAGAAGCATAAGTTTCTATATCAGCTGGTAGAAAAGCTGCCTGCTTTCCTTCCCTTCTCAAAAATGTTATCATGGATAACAATCAATTGCTTTAGCAAATCACATTTTTTAGACAACAATTACGTTCATCACTGGACTAGACACACTTAGGGAAATTGAACTATGAGACTGTGAGAGTCCAAAAGAAAAGGAAAAATAAACTATTCTTGGGGTTTCTGAAATCCATAAGGCACAATAATAGGAGGATGCCTCTACTTTGTACCTGCTCCCTCTTCCTGCCTAATAAGGTCATACCCATATCTCTCAAACTTATCTGGAATCTTATATATGAACTTATAAATATGGAATATATATGCATGTATATATAGAGAGAATATATACACACATATACATGTATATCCACATGTGTATATGTATACTTATATGTATATATATTACTCAAAATCCTAAAATATATACATGTGTCATAAGTGACTCCTCTAACCTTCCCCTTCTTCCAAAATCCCTCCATCTAGTTATCTATTTATAATTGTCTATGCAAAAGTCCAACCAAGAAATTGATAAATAATCATTTAAGATTCTATCAAAACTAGTTTATACTGTACTTGACTCTACTACCCCAAGTTCCCAAAGCATCTGGATTCCCAAACTATCAGGGAGGGGGGGATTTTAAATAGTGTTTAGTCATCCAGATTGTAAACTAATGGCACCCACTACTAGCCAGCTCTACAACCAATAACTGTGTGGACTGGGTGATTCCAGTACCCTGCCCATTTGTTTTCCTGTCCATAAAGTGAGGGGGCTAGCATTATATAATCTCCAAGTTCACTCTTAGCTCTAAATTCCATTAACTCTAGGGCTCTATACAGGTGATGAATCTGTAATTAAAATAATGGCACAGCATTTCAGGAAACCCATATGAAATTAGAGATAGCTAAAAAATCCCTTCAATGTATAGCAATGTTAGATTTCCAGCTCCTTAATATGTCCATTTTCCAGGGAAATACATTACTCAATGTGTTTTCCAAAGGGTAGCATGGGGTATGGAACAAAGGCCTGGAATATAAAAGAAATTAGTCTATGGTATGAGAAGAATTTCCACTTTGTATAACAAGAATTATCTGTTTGTTATTCAGAGGTCATTTAACTCTTGGGTAAATACTTGACAATGGAAAGGTAGTAATAGTCACTGAAATAAGGCCTGCTCTGCCTTATATATTCAGGAAACAATGCATAGGAACCGTGTTGAAATGAATACCACACTGCCAAACAGCCAGGCAGATGGCACAATAATTTCACTTATTGAAAAATAATTACCAATCTGTTTGTCCTTTTATGAAGTAACAGGGAGCATCTTTGTTGTTTATGATGGTTTCCACAATGCATACTAAAAAGCAAACATATTTTTTTTTTCAGAAAAAAGGAACAAAGAGGAACATTCATGAAATCTGATATCTTTTCAAGAATGAAAATGTAAAGGTCAGACCAGCAAGGGTCATCAGATTGAAAAGGACCTCAAAAATTATCTAATCTGACCTTCTCATGAACAGAGGAGGAAACAGAGGCTCAGCAAAATGAAATAATTTACTCAAAATACTAAAAGTAGCAAGGAAAAGCGTGAACTCTGGTTGTTTTTGTTTAGTCTTTTCTGTTGTGTCTCACTCTTTGTAACCCCATTTGGAGTTTTCTTGGCAAGTATACAGTAGTGTTTTGCCATTTCCTTCTACAACTTATTGTGGAGATGAGAAAGCTGAGGCAGACAGGGTTAAGTGACTTTCCCAGGGTCACACAGCTGGTAAGCATCTGTATCCAGATTTGAACTAAGGTCTTCCTGAATTCAGATCCAGTATTCTATCTATTGTGCTATCTAATTTTCCCATGAACCCTGCCTGGTACTCAACTCTAAGTCAAGTATCTGTGTTACTGTCTCTCATTCAACTCCCTCTACACACACATACTTTTTATATCGCATCTTTTACAGAATACTCCTTTCTTCCCCTATGATGAAAGCCATCCCTTAAAGAAAGAAAAGGAAAGGAAAAAGAAAAAGAAGCAAGGTATTTTGCTAAATGAATGAATACTGATTATGACAGTGTATTGAAAAAAATAATTTAACTAATCAAATCTAATATGAAAAAATTATAACTGGACTTATATGAAAGATTATTTCTATAAGAAAAATTATAAATATAGAAAAATTATAACTGGGTCTTAAGTCCCATATGGGTTGTCATTCAAATGTAAAAATATTTTTAAATGACTAGGGCTTAATTTGGCAGGACTAATTTGATTGCAGGACTAATCTAGGGATTTTTGACTGACTGGCTATCTGACTGCTATTAACTTAGTACGGGCCATTTAAAAATTTCTCCACACTGCTCCCAAATAGATAAGCAAACGATTGAGAAGCCTCTTCCAATTTAACAGCAGAGGGTTTATTTATAATATACAATTTAAAATTAAGAATACAGGGAAATAAAATGTACAACCTGACTGCTTTCTGGCATTTCTTTCCACCTGCCAGGCCTGAAACTTTTTTAGCCTCCTCCTGCATACCAATGGACCTTCTTCTAGTGTTCCCCTTCTCTTGTCCGCCCCCTTCAGTGTCTCTCCTTTCTCTATCCTCCGGAGTTCTTCCTGTTCTCTTAATCTTCCAGCCTCTTTGTGTCTTCCTAGTCTTCTGGCATCCCCCCTTCACTGTCTTGCTCCCCTCTATATATGTTCCTTCTCTCCCCTCAAACCTGGGGCTCTCTGTGCCCCACACACATGCCAAGCTAATCCGCCGGCTGCACTAGAGCTGTGCCTAGCGGGGCTCGAGGGGCCCATGCCCCTTGCTGCATGCCTGGGACCTCCACATGGGCTATGCTAGGGCCTGGCAGGACAAGCCTGGGATCTCCCCTGCAGCTCCCCTCAGGGCTGTAGGGAGCTGGGGCTTTTTTTCCCCCAGCCATCTGACCTGGCATCCTGAAAATCCCATGGGGCTTTTTTTGCTCTGCTGAAGTGAAGGGGGAGGGGCACTAGCCCCTCACACAGAAAAAAAAAAACCAAACACTGAAAGCCTAAGGCTTTTTAATCTCAGCCCAAAGGCAGGGTACCCAAATCAAAATAAATTTCCACAGTATGTAGCATTCCATACCTATCATCCTCTACTTCTTTCAAAGAAGAGAGGTAGTTACATGTCATATCTATTCTCCGGAAACAAACTACAGGCATAGTCAAGATGGGTGAGCAATGAGAGTTAAGTGACTTGTCCAGGGTCACACAGCTAGTGTCTGAGGCTGGATTTGAACTCAAGTCCTCCTGAATCCAGGGCCAGTGCTTTATCCACTGTGCCACCTAGCTGCCCTGTCAATATTGTTTGTTAATGGGGATAACCTAGAAACCTTTTGATTAAGTTCAAGGGCAAAGCAAGAATGTACATTATCACCATTATTATTTAAGATTGTATAAGAAAACTTAGTTATAACTATGATAAACATATAAGGAATAAGCATAAACAAGGAGGAAACAAAATAGGGTTTACTTAGAGAATACTACAGAGTTAACCAAAAAAAAAAACTAATAGAAACAATTCAGCAAAGTTTCATGATATAAAATAAACCTACATAAATAACCAGCATTCCTATCCAGTTTTGTCTATATTAACAATGAATCCCATCAGAAAAAGATAGAAATTCTACTTAAAATAAGGAGACAGTATAAAATACTTGAGGGGCAACATGCCACTACACACAGCTACTATATGAACCCAATGGCAAAATACTCTTCACACATCTAAAGACATATCTAAACAATTATAGAAATATTATTTGTTCATGTGTAGGCCAATTCAACATAATATTAAAAAAAAAGATAAGTGAGTGCCTAGGTAGTAAACTAAACATTTTCTCTGATCCCCACAACCTCTTAAACTTTTTCAAAACATAAATTATGCACCAAAGTTAATGTAACTTCAGCCATTTCCATGGTATAGGGCAACCAAAATCCAAAAGAAGCTTTAACAAATTCCATAATCAAGGAAATTATGCTTACTAACTCTGAGCTCACTCAGCACCTTTGTACTACCTCCCATGTTACTGGCAGCAAGAGCACCCAAAGACACAAGCTTACATGAGGCTTACATCAAAATCTACCTCTATATCCTGTTACCTCCTCTGCCTTTCCAATATCATAGAGATTCCAGTTTCATGCTGTAGAAGTTTGCTTAGGCCCCTACAGCCAGTTTGGCAAAAGCTCTTCAGGAGCAAAAGCCTGCCAGGGGCTGTGAGCCAAAAACAGCAGTACTGCAAAGCTCTGAACTGTGGGTGCCAAGGAAAGAAGGCTCTGAATAGCTGGTGTCAGTAGTTTCTGAACTGTTACTGCTGGGCCATAGAACTAAGAAACAGAGGCAATAGGACAGATCATCAGGACAACATATCCTGTATGCGGGGAGCTGTGCAACACTCTACTAAAACTGAGGGGAAGAGAATAGCATCAAGTCAGGGTTATGTCTGTTATTCCTCAAAAGTAAGCTGGGGGGCAGCTAGGTAGTGCAGTGGATAGAGCCCCGGCCCTGGAGTCAGGAGGACCTGAGTTCAAGTCTGACCTCAGATACTTAACACTTACTAGCTGTGTGACCTTAAGCAAGTCACTTAACCCCAATTGCCTCACTAAAAACAAAACAAAAAACAAACAAAGAACAACAACAACAAAAACTAAGCTGGAACAGAAACCTAGACTGGTAAACCATAAACTGGCTAGTGTGGGAGGAGGCGGAAATGTTTTCTGTTCCAACCCATAAGGAAATCACAATCTGAGGGGAGGGAGTCAGGAACTGAGTGATAAGGAAACTAAGGGGGTGCAGAGATGGAAAGTACCAAAGGGGGGCAGCTAGGTGGTACAGTGGATAAAACACCAGCCCCAGATTCAGGAGGACCTGAGTTCAAATACGGCCTCAGACACTTGAAACTTGCTAGCTGTATGACCCTGGGCAAGTCACTTAACCCCCATTGCCCTGTAAAAAAAGGAAAGAAAGAAAGAAAGAAAGAAAGAAAGAAAGAAAGAAAGAAAGAAAGAAAGAAAGAAAGAAAGAAAGAAAGAAAGAAAGAAAGAAAGAAAGAAAGAAAGAAAGAAAGAAAGAAAGAAAGAAAGAAAGAAAGAAAGAAAGAAAGAAAGAAAGAAAGAAAGAAAGGAGGAAAGGAGGAAAGGAGGAAAGGAGGAAAGGAGGAAAAGAGGAAAGGAGGAAAGGAGGAAGGAAGGAAGGAAGGAAGGAAGGAAGGAAGGAAGGAAGGAAGGAAGGAAGGAAGGAAGGAAGGAAGGAAGGAAGGAAAAAGAAAAGAAAGTACCAAAGATTTCAGGAATAAGAAACCTCAAAGATCTTGAACATGGATAAATCAACAGGAAAAACAGTAACAGAAAGAAATGTGGCTTCCGGTTATTAACAAGTTTAGGCATCTATGAATAACTGCTTAACATGAAGGAACATTATCCAGTACTCGATGAGAAGGAGGATTCTGTACAATTTGAGGAGAACATGGGCCGCAACACATTGTTCCTGAGTGGTTTAAAAGTGAGAATTATGAGAGCAGAATATGTATCCCCCACAGCAAATATAATGAACAAAATAGAAAAACTTCAATCTGCAATGGCAAGCCTTATCAAAAAAACAGTAGATTGGGAATATAAATACACAGAAGTGGAGGACAACCTAGATGAAAAGGAGGAAAAAGAAACAAAATCATTAGAAGAAAATATGCTCACTATGCAAGCCAAACATATGTATTTGTAGGACAGGATGTAGAGATAGCTCCAAAGATTATAGGTTTCCCAAAAGAAGAGGACAGGACAAAAATCTTTATAAAACTAACCCAGAACTTCTGAACATAGAAAATGAAATCTGTATTGAAAAATGCACAAATTGCCTCCAGGGAAAAAAACAAACAAAAAAACACAACCACACTACAACAACAACCACCACAACCCAAGGCTACAAATTTCAAGATACATAGTGGTTAAATTTAACGCTTCAATTTAGAAACACCAAATTCTATGAATCATCAGGGAAAAAGTTGTTATATTCAAAGGAAAGGATATCTGAATGCCATAAGACTATTCTGTGCCCACTTGGAAAAAAGAGGAAGGAATGGAATAATGTGTTCTGAAGATCACTGGCACTCAGGATGTAGCCCAGGGTGATGTATCTTGCAAATCTGAGCTTAATCACAGGACAAACAATGGACATTCAATAATAAAGAGAGTTTGTGACATTTTTAGGAAAAACACCAGGACTGGAGGAATTATTTGCTTTTCAAAGACTCCAAAAAAAAAATAATAACTGCAAGAGTAGTGGATAAATGCAGACATAAAAAGGAACAGAATGACAAAAGAAAGACCAGTAAGATACTTCTTTCTAAAAGTACACAGGGAGATGGGTGGAGACTGAAATCTGATAAAAGTAACAGTGATGGAGCAGACCAGGGGCATTATGAAAAAATCCTTGGAGGATATGTGAAAGGAGGGAAGGGAACAGGTGGCTAGAGAGGAGTTAGTTATGTGCTGGGGCCAAATCAAGGACCAGCAAGGGCTAGAAGGTAATCTCTGTACCCTTAGAAAGAGAAGATTCTATAGGGCAATGGGTATAGAGGAGGGGGAAAATATTGAAAATGGTGGAAAAGGAGGCTTTCCTTTGAAGAGTGGAGAAGGTAACATAGATGAATGCTCCCATGGGTTAAAGGAGATGAAAACCTTACACTGGTTGATGCCTGGGGGATTTGATGCTTGTAGTCTACTTGTCCTGAGAGTAGAGAGAGATGGAATCCTTGGGAACAACTGACAACTGGAGGAGTGAAAGAGCATGGACACAGGAAGGAGATTTCCAGGCAAATATAGGGGGAGGGTGGAATGTCAAAAAGAGAGTGTATAATTCAGCCAGGGTGAGAGGGTTCTACTTTGAGTGGTGTCCTCTCTGGCAATCGCAATATTTGGAATTATTCTGAGAATGAGTCAATTTCTCCTCTGAGGACTGTTTTAACTGCATCTCAGAAAGTTTTGTTGTTTAATCATTTTCTTTTATATAATTATTTCTTCTAGAACAGAAAAGAAAATGAAGATTCAGAAACTATAGAATCAATAACCTAGTATTTGATAAAGTAGAAAAAAAAGTGTTACCTAGGGGAAAACTCTCCCTTTGATAAAACCTGCCAGGAAAACTGGAAAGCAATCAGGAAGAAATTAGCCTTAGACCAATATCTTACACTATTCTCTACAATCTAAATAGATATGTGATTATAATATTAAAAATCATACTATAAAAATATTAGAAGAGAAATAGATTATATACCTTTCACAGGCATGGGGAAAAGGGTATTCTTAATAAAAAGAGGCAATAAGAAAAGATAAAAAAGATAACATTGATTACTTGAAACTGAAAAGCTTCTGCACAGACAACATTAATGGATTTAGGTTAAGAAAGGAAGTAATCAAATGGGGAAAAAAATCTTTATATTTAATTTCTCAGATAAGGTTTTGGTACCCAAGATATAGGATACATATACATATATTATACACATATACACACATATATAGTATAATATATTTGAATATTTATATATATATATATATATATATATATATATATATATATATATATACACACACATTTGACTAATGGTCATTCACTAACTGATAAATGGTCAAAGGATATGAACAAGCTTCTCAAAATAACTGAAAGTATTCACAACCACATGAAAGAGTACTCCAAATCATGAACAACAAAAAATGCAAATCAAAACAATACTGAAGTTTCAACCCAAACCCTGCAAATTGGCAAAAATGCCAAAAAATGGCAGCAATCATTTGAGGAGTTGTGGGGAAATAGGCACACTAATACATTGTTGGCAGAACTGTGAAGTGGTACAACCTTAGAAAGCAATTTGTACTTATGCAAATAAAGTTTCTAAAATATTCATACCCTTTGAACCAAAGAGTCTATTGCTAGGCTAATATCCAAAAGAACACATCAATAAGAAAAAAGTCTCCATATGCTCCAAAATATTTATAGTAGCACTGTTTGTAATAGCTAAGAATTGGAGGGAAAATAGAACCCAGCAATTAGGGAATGGCTAAACAAATGAATGTAATGGAATGCTACTGTGGAGTAAGAAATAATGTATGATGAGAACAGAGAATCATTGGAAAGATCTTTGTGAACTGCTTCAAAGTGACATAAGCAGGGCCAAGAAAACAATATACACAGTAACTACAACAATATAAGAATAA
This sequence comes from Dromiciops gliroides, assembly GCF_019393635.1. Classification (NCBI taxonomy): domain Eukaryota; kingdom Metazoa; phylum Chordata; class Mammalia; order Microbiotheria; family Microbiotheriidae; genus Dromiciops; species Dromiciops gliroides. Next base: position 553,498,220 of record NC_057862.1, read on the forward strand.
AGAACAAAATCAAAAGTAAAGACTAACTAAGACTTAAAGAAGGAGATGTGGAAGGTGAAAATTCCAAAATGTGAGACAGCCAGTGAAAATCAAGAGAGTGTGTGATCTGTTCAAGGAAAAGCAAGAAGGCCAGCATCACTATATCTGAAAGTATGTGAGGGTGAGTAAGATGTAAGAAAAATGGGAAAGTAGGAAGGTAGGAAAGGTAGAAAAAGTAGGAAGGAGTCAGATAAGAGAGTGGTTTACAAAGCAACCAGAGAGGCAGCTATGTGGTACAGTGGATAATGCACTTGACATGGATTCAGGAGGACCTGAGTTCAAATCCGGCCTAAGACACTTGACACTTACTAGCTGTGTGACCCTAGGCAAGTCGCTTAACCCTCATTGCCCTGACCAAAAAAAAAAAGCAACTAAAAGATTTCCTATTTGATCGTGTAGGCATTCATACTGTTTTGATTTTTCTTTTCTTTCTAATTATATCATTTCGAATAATATGTATATTGTTTTCTTCGTTCTGCTTCTCTCATTTTGCATTAGTTTATTTGTTCCCCTACACTTCTTTGTATTGTTCATATTTTCCACTATTATGTTTTTTACATAGCAATAACCCACTACATTCGTGTACCCAGATTTGGCATTTTACCAATAGCACATTGCCATGCCCTTTAAAAAAATGGAGATGTGGGGGTTATAATATGGCTATCAAATAAATGGAATTAGAGAAACCTATTTGTATGACTCCAAAAAATATTGAACAGAACCTCTCCTCACCAGAACAAAAGGCTTATAGGTGTAAAATTAAACAACTGAAAAATCCCAGAAAGATCACTAGGTCAAGCCCATTAAAGTAGGCCAAAAGCTAATCTATGAAGAAGAAATCCTTATGACATAGCTGATGCTTAATAAATGTTTATTGATGTATTTTTTGCAGCTGTCCAGTGATGTAGACACAGTTTACCACATCAACCTATTTAAATGTTTATTATCTCTGCCTCATTGAATAATGGAGTAGGCAGATGCAGTTCATATTTGTCTCCCAGAAAGGCCTGATGCACAGGGAATTCGTGAAGTAAATAGATTGCCACCTCAATAGATGGGGGCAGACATAATGAAAAGGGAGAGGGAAAAGGAGAAAGAGATGATTTTCTTTTTGCCTCTCCAGAAGCAAATAAATAAATAAATGAATGAATAAAAGAGCTCCCCTATATCTAACTTTAATTATGATTATTAATCCTCCCCAATGTGTGAAGCACACCTAACTTTGATAGATAATATAAACTTAGGCTGAATTAATGGAAGAAAAGTGGTCAGAACAAAGGAAGTAATCATGCCATTACACTCTGCCATAGTCAGACCATTTGTAAAATATCAGATTCAGGTTGGGGTATTATATTTTAAGAAAGACATGGAGGAACTGCTTCCATTCCAGAGAAGGAAGATTGAGTGGAAAGGGGCTTGGGAACTCTTCCAAGTAAGAAGTAATTGAAGCAAAAATCAAAAAGAGAACATGGTAGGTGTCCTCAAATACACAGCTAAAAGCTGCACTGACACCTTATATCAGACATTAGGCTTTTTTGCTGGGGTTTCAGATGGGAAGACTAGAAACAATGGGTAGGAGTTGCAGAGAGGCAGATTTTCACTGAGGGGTTGGAAAAACATGCTAACAATTAGAACCATTTAGAAATAAAATGGGCTGCCTCAGGTGGTACTGAGATCCCTTTCAATAGGAATCTCAGCCAAAGGTTAAATATCTGACCACTTTTTTTTTTTACTAAAATTTACCCTAAAGCAGACATGTATCACTAGGATGAGGTTTCAGTCTGGCCTCTGGACAAATAGGAAATGTCACAAAATGTTTCAATCTTCTCTGTTTTGTCATGTCAGTTTTTTCTTTCCAATCATAGCTCTAACCTTGAGATCTTTCCCTTTCTTCTCTTCACCAATTTCCAATTATGTCTCTGGTCCCCTTTCCCTCCCATGTATTTTCAAGCCTTTCTGGTGCTATGTCCTCTTTAGATCCCTGGCAGGATCCCACACCACTTAAGATGTGCCCTCAGTCAATTATAGAACTGCCCTAGTGTCATGAAATCTCCAGTAATTTCAGCTGTTTTCCTGCACTGTAAATTTCTCCAAACTTTTAAATTCAGAAGAAGAAAAATGCTTTTTATTGCCATCATAATAGTTATCTAAGATATGATGTGCATACTCTCCACCAATCAGCATCATTAAAGAACTGCCACTCAATGACATCATCCTTCAGGACACAAAGGCTCCATCTAGCTTGTCCCTTTCATATGGAGGAAAACAAGGTAGCAAAGTGAGTGTTTGACTTATCCAAGAAATTTCAAAACCTTGAAGCAATTACTAACATGCCAAGAGCACCAAGATACATTTAGTTCTATCTGGTCTTAATTTCTTTTGCAAGCTTTGTTAAAAATGAAGGCTAAACAAAGTAGTACAGTGTCTAGAGAGCTGGTCCTAGATTTAGGAAGACCTGAAAAGTCCTATCTCAGACATTTACTAGTTGTGTGATCCTGGGCAGGTCATTTAAACTATTCTTGCTTTAGTTTCCCTTTTAGTAAAATTTGGATAATAATAGTATCTACCTTGTATGCTACAAGTACGAAAAGCGATATTTCTACATTGCCTTGCAAATCTTGAAGCATCATAAAAATTCTAGCCATTATTTTAATATGAATGATCGCCCCAAAATATTAAAGAACTGAGTTCTATTGAAATCCCTAATGTAATTTACTTTTAGAAATTATTATGGAACACTAATTCACGTTTGGTGGTTGTGAATTGGCCTAACAATTCTGGGCAGCAATTTAGACTTGTATTAATAAAATGGCTAATATGTTGATACTAAGAAAAGTCATTACTAAGGCATATATTCCTCAGATTAAAACTAGAAAAAAAACATTTCTCATTAATATCAAAATATTCAGTCTCTTTTTTGTAGTAGAAAAGAACTAAAAACAAAAAGATGCCCACTGATTTGAGAAGAGATAAAAATAATCATACTTTTATGTAAATGATTATCACTGTGCTAATTAATAATGAAAATGAAAACTAGAGGTAAGCTTTATGGGAACGATGCAAAGTGACTGAAATAGAACCAGGAGCAAATAAACATATTGATTAAAATAATGTAATAAGAAAAATGAAACTAAACAATGGATAATCATAATGACAATATTTAGCTCCAAAGAAGATATATGAAAGCACTTACTCCTTCTTTCCTTGGAGAAGTAGGGGACTATGCATATGGAACATTCCATATATTTTCAGATTCATAGGAAATTTAGTTAATTTTACCAAAATGTTTCTTTTTTCCTGTTTCTTTCCTATTCTTTGGGTGGAACAAGGATATAATTCAAAATGGAGGCAATAAGGGGCAGCTAGGTGGTGCAGTGGATAAAGCACCAGACCTGGATTCATGAGTACCTGAGTTCAAATCCAGACACTTGACACTTTCTAGCTGTGTGACCCTGGGCAAGTCACTTAACCTCCATTTCCCTGCAAAAAAGAAAAATGGAGGCAGTATAAGTACAAAAGAAAATAAAAAATAATATTAAAGAAAATAAAATGCAGGCAAAAAGGGCTTTATCTCAGGACAATTTCTCTGACTAGGCAGTTTATGCCATCTCCAAAATGTTCATAGAATTCACTCCTCAGATTTACCATGCTAGAAGAAAAATAGCACAATGCCAAAATAATGAATCACAGAATGTGATTTATAGCCAAATTCCAAAGATCCCATATCAAGGAGAAAATATTGCAAGCAGCTAGAAAGAAACAATTCAAGTATTGTTGAGCTACAGTCAGGATAACACCAGATCTAGCTGTTTCTACATTAAGTGATCAGAGGGCATGAAACATGATATTCCACTGGGCAAAGGAGCTGGGATTACAACCAAGAATCACCTACCCAGTAAAATTGTGTATAATCTTTCAGGGGTAAAAAATGGGACTTCAATAAAAAAGAGGACTTTCCGGTATTCATGAGGAAAAGACTTGAACTGAATAGAAATTTTAATTTTCAAATGCATGATCCTAGAGAAGCATAAAATGGTAAATAAGAAAAAGAAATCATGAGGAATGTTAAAAAGTTAAGCTGTTTACATTATTACATGGGAAGATGATCCTTCTAAGTCATAAGAACTTTCTCAATATTAGAGCAGCTGAAAGGAATATAGTTAGAAGACACATGTGTGAATTGAATAAGAAGGGATGATATCTGTAAAGCATTTATTTTTTGTTTATCCTTTTTGTGGGGCAGAGAGGGTGGGATGGCTTATGTCTTGGGATGGATTTGGGCCTCCTGGGTCAAGAGATAGTGCTTTGTCCACTGTGTCACCTAGCTTACCCATGATTACATCTTTTTTTTTTTTTATTACATCTTTAAAATAAAATTAAGGGGTGAGTGGAATGCACTGAAAGAAAGGGAAAGGGAGAGGTGGAATGGGGTAAAGTAGCTCACATAATAGAAACAAGAAAAATCTCATGGAGTGAAGGGGAAGATGGGGAAGGAGCAGGTGATTGAATGAGCCTCACTCTCATCAGAATTGGGTCAAATAGGGAATAACATACAAACTCATGTGCTTATATCTTGCCCTTAGGGAAAGCATGAGGGGAAGCAGATGGGGGGGAGAGGTGAAGGAAGAGAGGGCAGATTGGGGAAAGGGGCAGTAAAAAGCAAAACATTTGAGAAGGGATAGGGTGAAAGAAGATAGAAAATAGAGTAAGTATCAAGGGGAGGGAAAAGGATGGATGGTAATACAGTTAGCAGTAGTAACTGGGAAAGAAATGATGAGCAGGATGTTATCAGAAAGACTTATGAAAAATGCAATCCATCTACAAAGAAAGAACTGATTGTATCTGAATATATATTGAAGTATTTATCTTTTTCTTAGTTACTCTTTTTAAAGTTATTTTGTCTTCTTTCACAACTTGACTAGTGTAGAGATGTTTTGCATAACTGCACATGTATCCCAAATACTGAATTGCTTGATTTCTTAGGTAGGGGTGGGGAAGGAGGGAGGAAGAGAATTTGGAACACAAAGTTAAAAAAATTAACAGTGCCAAAAAACGAAATATTGCTCTAGTTGGTGAAATTATTATCTCCATTTAACAAATGAAGTAACTAAGGCTGAAAGAGGTTAAGTGACTTGTCCATGGATTATATAGATATAGATAGAGTTATGGCTCTCAGGGGAGGGAAAAAGGAGGGTAATGTGTGGAAACAAATGTAATATAAAAATAATATCAAATACAATTTTTAAAAATCTATTTTAATATTTAAAAAATGGAATATACACATATAGACAAATACACACACACTACCCATAACATGTATGTATGCCATACACATACACATTTGGATGGATGTGGACATATCTATTCTTGTATGCCCTATGTATATGTGCATGTACACATTCATATGTAAACATATGCAAACATACACATAGACAAATGGACACACAAACTCATATACACACATACTTACATATGCAGTTCAATGGATAGAATTTCAGGCCTGAAATCAGGAAGGTTCACCTTCCTGAACTGAAATCTCACCTCAGACACTTACTAACTATATGACCCTGGGCAAGTCACTTAACTGTTTGCTTCAGTTTCTTCTGTAAAATGATCTGCAGAAGTAAATGGCAAAGAACTCCATTCTCTTTGCCAAGAAAACTCCATATTGGGTCATGAAGAGTCAAAAACAACTGAAAAATTACTTAAAAAAAAATATATATATATGTATGTATACATATATGTGTGTGTTATTAATTAGACTGTTTGAACTTTCAGACTCTGGGTTATCTATTTCACCGGATATGTAACTCTAAACCACATACTTTTTTGGAAGACTTCCAAGGATAAGAAACTCACTATCTAATAAATCTACCCATTTCACTTTTAGAAAGCTATAATTGTGAGGACACTTTTCTTTATATTAACCTAATTTTTACATCTCTGTAAATTCTACCTTTTGCTCTTAGTTCTATCCTACAGAGCCAAGCAGATAGAGTCTTCCCCATGAGAGCCCTTTAAATACTTGAAAGTACTCATTATTCAACATTATCCTGCACCCACCCCAATGTCTTCTCTTCTCCAGTCTAAACGCCTTTTGACAATGGCTGCCTTGAATGGCATAATTTCCATTGTTGACTTGTTTTTACTACCAAATAGTAGAATAAAGAGGTCTTCTCTCTACTGACACCCCTGGAAGAAAATGGTAGTAGAGAATACTGGGCCACCATTGAGCTTGCTGAAGGTGCAGAAATTAAGTAATTGATTTGTTATGCTAGGCATTGGAGATATGTCCACAAAGAACTAAACAACACTTATTATGAAAGAATTTACATATTATTGGGGAATATGACAAATGCATATGTAAATAAAAAAGAATCAGTATAAAGAGAATATTCATGCATACATACATACATACTAGGTAATTAAGAAATCAGAGGATGAGGCAGTTCAGTGGTACAGTGGATACAGCACTGGCCCTGGAGTTAAGAGGATATAAGTTAAAGTCTGACCTCAGACACTTGACACTTACTTGCTATGTGACCCTGAGCAAGTCACTTAATTCTGCCTCCCAAAAAATATAAGAAAAAAATTGAGGAAATTGTGATAATTAAAGGATAGAGGAAATTAACAATTTTGGCTGGATGAAGAAAGGTTAGTGCAGAAAATGGTGCTTTAACTACATCTTGGAGAGAGATAGGTATTCTTTGAATGTGAAGTGATAAGAAGTGCATTCCAGGAATGGGGGATGGTCAGTAAAAAGGCATAAAAATGGGCAATGGTATGCCTTGTTTGAGGATCAGAGAGAAGACCAGTCTGGCTGGTTTGCAGAATTCTGGAGTAGGAGTAATGTACATGGAGACTAAAAATGTAGTTTTGAGGCAAGGTTATTAAATGTATTAAAAAGGTAGAAAAAGGAGTTTATGTTTTAATCTAGAGGCAATAGTTTACTGAATAGATATCAAAACCTATGACTAAACCATGCCTACTTGAATGGACTCTATATAAGTCAATGAATTTTTATCATTTAATTAATATTTGATATGAGATTTGAGTACTTATAATAAGCACAAAGTAATCTACAGTGATGTCTGTAGCGGTGACCTTAAAGTTAAAGGGGTGCTGACATTTTAATTTTAAACTCAGACTTATTCTTAAATAAAATCTTTAAAAAATAGAATCTTCAAAGGTAGTAACAGCAGGTTTTATCCACCTATTGATGACCTAAAAGGTTTTGCTCTACATTATCACTTCTGAAGTGAAATAATCACTCTAGGGATATGATGGGAACTTGGATTTTTTGCTACTTCAACACCTTCTTAGTGCTAAGAATTTTGATAAGCAAGATATGTCTAGAAATTCCTAGGATGATAAGAAGAGCTTTTTTCTCTGGTCCAATCAGTTCTAAATACTCTACTTGAAAAGGATAATAATGGAAAGATTTCAAAGCCATTTTCCTTCTAAGGACCAGCTGCTGTGGGGATCAATTTTATCATTTATCCATGTCTTAAAGGGGTCTCCAGCCTCTGATTTGGATAATACATATGGTCACTGTCTTCTCTATAGTTGCCCTGCTTTTCCAAAAGGCACAATGTCAGGGATTAACACCACCGAAATTCCATCCTGCCCATTCTAGTTTCAAGGGCATATTAGTTAGTGAGACTGTCAAAAAGCATCAGAGTAGAGACAGTTTTTATCTTATTATTATAATTTTTATTCAGCATAATTGAAGTTTATTAGTGCCATATGCACTATGGTAGAATCACACGAGTGAAAGATGAGAGGTGAACTCTAGGGTCATCAAACCCATCTGCTGCTTCAACAGGCCTATTCACACAATGCATTCCCTGGTGCTTTGACCAGTTTATTGTTAAGTAGCCCAAGCATCAGGCATTCCCCTGTACTTCTCTTTGACACATTTGGTATTCTAAACATCTGTGTAAGTGGTATTTTAACTCCATGATTCAATTTAGATTAAAAGCATAGTTTACTAGCACAATACCCAAAGTGAAGAAATTACAAGATGCAAATAGATGCATTTAGTCTTATGATTTCTTCCTAATTGGAAATTAGCAAGTTATTAGCTTTGGCTTAAATGACTTGTTTTGCTTTTAAGACTTTGATATTGAGGTTTTTGAATTTGACTTTTCTCCCAAACTTGGTCTGATTTTGAATCTCTAGAGTATGTCATCTGACGTCTTAATCTATTTTACCGTATTCTTTTTCTTATTGCAAGTATAAGACATTCTATATTTCAGTTCCAGGCATTCTCTCTGGCTATCCCCCATTCCTGAAACACCTCCTTCCTCTGCTTCAACTACTGACCTCCATAGCTTCCTTTATATCTCAACTAAAATTCTACTTTCTATAAGAAGCCACCCCCAATTAATTCCAGGGCCTTCCCTCTGTTAATTCCCATTTATCTTGTATATAGCTTGCTTTGTATATATTAGTTTTCATGTCTCCTCAATTAGATCATAAGTTTCTTGAGGTCAGGGAGTGTCTTTTACTTCTTTTTGTATCCCCATCACTTAGCACAGTGCTTGGCACATAGTAGGCATTTAATATTTATTGATTTTTTTAACCTTGTGCTCTATTTTTTGTCTTTACCTCAAGAATAAGTAAATCAGAGACTGGGGACATCAAAAATGCTATTGTTAGCAAAGTATAATGAATTAAGCTGTGAAAGTTCTTGATGTAACCTTCAGAATTTATATGCAAAATTTTAATTAGTAGCAAAATATGAAGATAAAAAATAAATTAAAGCATAATTTTCAAAGCAACACTTCTAGATTAACTTTGCCCTCAAAATCAGTCAAAAATATTACTGAGCACCTAATTTATGTAATACAATGGCCTGTGTGTGTGTGTGTGTGTGTGTGTGTGTGTGTGTGTGTGTGTGTGTAGGGGGAGACGTCTATCATAGTTGGAAAAAACAGTCAAGCTACATACAAAATAAATGGGAAAGAATTAACGGAGGGAAGGTCCTGGAATTAAGATGGTTTGGGGAAGGATTCTTATAAAAGTTAGAATTTTGGTTGTGATTTAAAGGAAGCTATGGATGTTAGTAGTTGAAGAAGAGGAGGGAGGTTTCTGAGGCATGGGGAGAGCCAGAGGAAAGATGTATTCAAAAGGCTGGTAACACTACCTACAGAAAACACAAAACCAATCCCCACATTCAGGACTGACATTCTCCTGGGTACTGGGGCCAATTGTAATCTCCCCAAAAAGCAGCCACAAAAAACTCAAGTTATTTATTCTCCACTCTTTCTAAGCTAAAATATCATAAGTAAAGAGCATTTTTACTTTGTGTCTATAGAAGTCATTGCTAGGAAATGTGTCATGATTAGCTTGGTCCAGTCTGGAAGTAATTAATATTCATTGAAGTATTTTCCCTTCTTATTTTCCAGATACATTGATCACATTGTAGTTTCACAGGGAGTTGACTAGAACTAAATCCAACTAACCCTTGTGCCACTGTGTAACATTTGGCAAGAGTTGCCATGTTCATGTCAAATAAATTATTTTAACATAAACATAATTTTTCCTGTCTGAAAAAATATCATCTCCATCTCAAATTTCTTAGAAGAAACCTCAGATAAATTCTCTAATTCTGTAAACTTATCCTTGAATAGGGAACTTCTCTATGAAATCCTTGACAAATGACCATCCATGTTCTAATTAAAACCTTCCAGTTATGTGGAAACTTACTACCTAACACAGCAACTCCATTCAACTTTAGAATGGTTCTAATTATAAGAGTATTTTCTGTAATCTTAAACTGGCGCTCCATCCCTACAACCCCCACCACCCCCAATTATTTCTAGTTCTGACTTCTGGTACCATGCAAAATAAAATACATTTATTTTTCATTTAATTGAAAAAGCTAGGTAAATCAATTGGTAGAGGGCTAGACTTGGAGTCAGGAAGAACTGAATTCAAAACCAAATTCAAAAACTTACTAGCTGTGTGACCATGGACTTTTTGTTTAACATCTGCCTGCCTTAGTTTCCTCCTCTGTAAAATGGGGACAATAATAGTACCTAACTGGCAGGGTTGATATGAGGATAAAACATTTCTAAATTGTTTTGCAAATCTTCGAGCACTATGTATATCCTAGCTAACAGAAATTTAATTGTAAAATCCAGGTCTTTAAAACATACTCTTTGAGGGATAAGTGGCATTCCAGTTGTCTCTGATTGTGTTTACAGATATGCAGCCTATGCAATATAATAATTGTTGCACCAACACAGACTACTTCTTTTGAAAAATGAACCAGTTAATCCAGGGTGTATACAAAGTATAGTCAACATTCATGAAGTTCATAATTTGGTGAATAGAGTGGAGGGAAGGAGAGCAAGGGGCCAACATATCCTGCATACTACCTTCCCAGTAGGCCAAGACACCCAATAAGCACACAAAAAGGAAGATCTCATGGGCTGCCTGCACAACTGCAGCAAAGGCCTTTCCTGAGCACTAAAAGCTTACTTCAATCAGTCCTTGTCTCTTCTAATAAACCTATTCTGCTCAAAAGCAATGTGACTATGGCCAATCATATCAATCAATAATACTAGCCATTTGTTCTTCCGTTTAAATACTACAGTAAATACCAATTTCCCACATTGAAATGTGGCAAAATCACTCAAAACACAGCTTGCCTACACAGGGAGGGACAGTGGGGCTGTATTTACCTTGTTATCATTTCTTATTCTTTCCTCTATTTAAAATAGAGTATCACTTGATCTTACTATGGATATGTAAGAGAGGCAGCCAGGTAAAACAGTAGACAGACTTCTAGTCCTGGAGTCAACATGACCTGAATTCAATTCCCACTTCAGACACTTACTATCTGTGTGACCCTGGGAGAGTCACTTAACCTTTCTCAGTTTCCTCAACTATAAAATGGAGATAATAGTATCACCTAACTCAGATTTTTTTTATGAGGATAAAATTAGAAAACATATATATAATGCTTTTCAAACCTTAATAATGCTATATCAGTGCCAGATATTATTATTAAATTAGTGATGACTACAATGACATAAACATCTTCCCTCCATCTGTTGGCATCTACAACATACTGCTGTTGCTCAGTCACCATCCCTTGGGTCAGTGTAACTAACTGTACATCTTAGTGAGTGTTTCTGTGTCTACTGAAGTTTTCTTTATATGCTTTTCTTCTAAATATTTCCGTAGAGGCCTGCTTTGTGCTAATGATCACTTTAATCATTCCCCTGCCTTCTTTGTACCTTCAGTGTTTTCCAATGGTAGATACAGAGGAAATACTGTACCTTCTTCTAATCTTGGAACCTCCTAACTTATGGAAAGAATTTAAAATTCTTATCTATAAGAAATTTGTTTTCACCCTTATAAGCCAAACTCCTAGATTTCCATGCTGTTAGGGCTAGGATTCATGTTGGCTCCTCTCTCTGTATTCAAGACCCTGCTATAGCAGTTGTGTTTTTGAAGAGTCACCTCCTTTGGCCCAAATTCAGTGAAAGGACATGAATTCCAAAGGAAGAAGGCATGTGCTTTATAAGTTTTAAAGAAAAACAATTCTCTGAGATCCTGAATTCAACCTGAACTTACAATTATCTTGCTCATCTTGAACTAGTCGAAGACCTCTTTGAGTATATGCACAAAAGAAGCCCAAACTTGTCACATCTCCAAGATCAATTTCTTGCCACTCATGGGTTACTCCTTCCTACTTGGTTGTTGCATGTACCACTAGGTCAATTATACCTCATCAAAATTTCTAGTTTGGGGGTCAGCTAGGTGGTGCAGTGGATAGAGCACCAGCCCTGGAGTCAGGAGGACCTGAGTTCAAATCTGGCGTCAGACACTTAATACTTAATTGCTGTGTGACCCTGGGCAAGTCACTTAACCCCAATCGCCTCGCCAAACAAACAAAAGCAAACAACAACAACAAAAAATTTCTAGTATCCATGAGACCTATGTGATCATATTCAGAGACATTTGGGTGTCCATACAATTTTCCTCTTCCAGTGACCCACCCCAACCACACACACACATACACACACCATTTATAGATTCACTTTGATAAAATGTATCCCAAAGCCAATAGCATTGCCAAGGTAGGTAATAAGGGCATCATACCAGAAAAGCATCACTATTCACCATTTGGATACTAAAATGTCCAGCTGACACCCAGTTGCATGGGGAAAGGCTTTTTAACTCTCCCAGGGGCTCCATATAATATTCCTGGTCTTGAGTTTTATGCATCTTCCTGTGTTCTAGGTGGTCAGTCAGCTGTTTATTCATATCAATTAAGGTCACCAAATCCTCAGGCACAGGATACTGAAATAAGTGGCCCATTAAATTCTCATTTAAGCCTTTTCAAAAAGATTTCTATTAGCATTAGCTCCTGCAAGTCAAAGAGAGTTCTCAATTAGTGGAATTCATTTATATTGGCTATTAGCAGATGTCCTCCTGGTAAGATTCTTAATATGGCAGCATACACATGCCACATGAGATAAAGCTACCCCACATAATTCCCCAGCAGGGACTTTCCTTTTCCATTAAAGGAACTGCCCACTTTGTAGTTCCCTGTCTTGGTTTTCTTATGACAAAAGACATTTGAACTTAACCTGCTAGCCAAGTGTATGTATGTCCAAATTTCAAATACTAGTACACAGTGACCAGTACCTCTGCCTGATACCCTATACAGATTGATGGGGATACACGAACAGGTTCAAGCAGTGGTTGCCAAAGGTGGAGAAACTTCCTCTATAATGTGTATAAACAATGATTATCATGGCACTATTTGAGCAACCACAGCTTGTAAATTATGTACCTCCTTCCTGAGCCTATGAACAACTGTAGCAACCTCTCCAGAGCAAGAGAAGTGGGAGTGCTTTCCATTGTTCTGATGAAGCTATATCATCTGGGGCTCTCAAATGAACCCTAGAAAGATGGGACAGAGTCCAAAATCTATTACATTAATATATACACAGCCTGGGTTGCTTCTGAATTACTGTTATTATATTCACCTTTCCAATAAGATGATATACTAATCCCGGGTGAGTATCAAGCAATCAATCAGTATACAAGCAGCCAATAAATACCTAACTATCTGCAAGACACTGTGCTGGGCACTAAGAACACAAAGACAAAACAATGATCAGTAGTTAGAGAGAGAGGACTTTAGTAGCTGAGGGAGACAGGTAAAGGCTTTCTGTACAGGGTATTACTTGTACTGATTCTGAAAGGAAGGGATAGATTCTATTAAGTGAAAGTAATGAGGGACTACATGGCAGGTATGAGATGCAAAGGCAGGAGATCAGGAATATGTATGAGAAACAAGAAGACTCATTTGCCTAGACTACAATGCATAGGAAGGTGTGTAATATATAGTGAAGCTGCAAAGTAGGCTGGGATAAGGTTATAAAGGGCTTTAAAATCCAAGCAGAAAAGTTTATATTTGATTCCAGATACCATAGGGAACCACTAAAATGTATGATGTTCACATGGTCAGATCTGAACTTAAGAAAATGTATTTTGGCAGCTGTGTTATGGATAGATTAGAGAGAAACAAGGCAGAGAGACCAATTAAGAGGCCAAGTATAGCCACAGTACAGGATATGTCTTGGGAGGGGAGAACAGTCAATCATGCCATGATTGTCACTATCTTCACTTCTAGCTTCACCTCAACTTCCCCCACCCATCTGCCCAACAGCTGCCTTCCCATTAAATCAGTGTCCTGGCATAGGCCACATAAGTGCGCACACACACACACACACACACACACACACACACACACACACGCACACACATGTGCACATGCACACACATAAGGGAAGATGACCTGGGCTACCCACCTAGCTGAAACTGTGTCTTTTTCCAGGTTTATATGTATCAATTTTGCTCTACTCATCTGCCCTTGTCACCAATTCTGCCCAAGAGCAATAGGATTAAAAGCAATCTTATATCTACTAGCAATAGAAAATTGTCCTTCCTTTTCTTCAATTAGTTAGGAAACAGAATGTTCCCAGGGTAGAATGTTGTCTTATATGCTCATGATGAAGTTCCATTGTTCCCCAATGTTCCATTGGATTCCACTAGTTACCATGCCAACAATAATAGCTCTTCAAATGTTTGAAGCCAGTTATAATGCTACACTATGCTTTGTTGTGTGATGTTTTCACTTCAGGATGATCCTACAGGCTCATGTTCCTTGTCTTCATCTACTTTATGTTCCAATCAAATTTGACTAACTACTATTCTCTGAATTTGTGCCATGCTCTTGCACCTCTGCGTCCACTCACACTGTTCACTTTATTTACCTCCCTTCACTTGTTGAATCCCTACCCATATTTTAAAGCCTAATCAAATGTAATTTGCTCCATTAAGTTTTCCTTGATGAGATGATAAGAATAGCTAACATTTATATGTTGCTTTACTGTTTGCAAAGCACTTGACATAAATTATCTCACTCAATGTATACAACAATGGTTATCATGGCACTATCCTGTATCATAGGTACTGTCATTATACCCATTTTAAAGATAAAGAAAGAGAGGCAAAGAAAGCTTAAATAACTTGACCATGGTAACACAGGCAGCAAGTGTCTGGGGTAGGATTTTAATTTAGGTCTTTGAAAGTCCACTGCCAACATTTTATCCACTATGACACTTAACTGCCTCAAGCCGAAATCTCTATTCCCATCAATAATTATCTGTTCTCAGCAAGCATATAGATATCTTGAAATTCATATATGACATTTTTCTCTTATAGAACTTTAATGCAATGTTGGACTGCCCTTAACCCCTAACATAACCTTGTGATTTAATCCACTAATTCAATTACTAGTTTTAGATAGACATAGAAAAATTAGAGTGTACTTAGGGAATGAAGACCAGCTTCATGAGGATTCTTGAGACCTTGCCATGTGAAAGGTGACTGAAGGAAACTGGGATATTTGTCCTGAAGAGTAGACTTATTGGATGAGAAGGGTATAATAGTTGTTTTCAAGAATATAGAAGATTCTACCACGACAGAAGGAAGACAGAACTTGGTTGGAAATTCCAGAGGTAGGTTATAATTTGGTATAAGGAGACATAATAATTAAGTATATCTAAAAATATAATATGTTGTTCTTAATGAGTTCTCCATTACCAGAAATCATCAGGTGGAGGATGGATAAATACTTGTCAGGAATACAGAAGGGACTCTTTTCTAATTCCAAAATTCTGTGTTTAATTTATACTATATATCATAGCTATCTTTGGTTATTTTTCCCCTTTAATAGACTATAAGTATTTTGAGGGCATCTCTATGTCTTATTCAAACATATTCCCCCTTGGCATTTAACAGAGTTGTTTATAAATAACATATAATTAATAAATGTCTTTTCACAGAAAAAATACACATAAACTACCTTTAAATACTTGAAGACAATTGTTATGTCCCTTTCTGGAGGGAGCTAGGTGGCACAGTGGATAAAGTGCCAGACCTTGAATCAGGAAGACTCATCTACCTGAGTTCAAATCTGGCCTCAGACACTTATTAGTTGGGTGACCCTGGGCAAATTACTTAACCCTGTTTGCCTTAGTTACCTCATCCATAAAATGAGCTGGAGAAGGAAATGGCAAAGCATTCCAGTGTAATTGCCAAGAAAACCCCAACTGGGGTCATGAGGAGTCAGACATAGTTGAAAATCTAACTAAACAAAATGATGCCCTTTTAAAAAATTTTCTTCCAGGATAAACAATGTTAGTTTCTTCATTTCTTTCCAAGTTTCACTGATAACTCATCTACATATGACTTCTGATCACATGACATAGAAACCTCTTTAACCTAGAAGCTCACTCCATTCTTGGACAACTTCTTACAGTAGTAGCATTCACTTCCACTGAGGCCTCATCTTGTGCCCAATTAGTTTCTCATAGAATTTCCCATTTAAGGAGGAGACCTAGGTATCATTTCTCTCTAGGCTACACTGCTGATTAATTTCCAAAGGACTTTTAGTACCATGCCTCTGTGTCTGATATTTCCTCATAACCCCAGTTCCCTTTTATGTATTGTCATCCATCATAATAATGTAAACTCCTTGAAGGCAGGGACTGTCTTTCTGTTTGTATTTGTATTCCCAGCCCTTAGTATATTTGTTGGTACATAATAAAAAGCTAATTAGGGGCAGCTAGGTGGCGCAGTGGATAGAGCACCGGCCCTGGAGTCAGGAGTACCTGAGTTCAAATCTGGCCTCAGACACTTAACACACACTTACTAGCTGTGTGACCCTGGGCAAGTCACTTAACCCCAATTGCCTCACTAAAAAAAAAAAAAGCTAATTAAATGATTGTTGACTGACTGACTTCCATTAACATGCATGTAGTATGGCTACCATTTTTTTCACCATTCCAATTATCTTCTATATTCTTCCTATGACATTGAGAACTAAAAACTATTTCAAATGACGCTAAACTGAAGCAGAACAAAACAGATAAATGCCACTCTGGATGTTGTGCTTTGGTTAATTTACAAAAACTTCTGCCCTGCTCATAGTCATTAGAACAACTGTAGGGGGACAGAGCCAAGATGGCAGAGGAAAGACATTAAATGCAGAGTTCCTGATACAATTACCAGCAAAACAGCAATAAAACAACAACTGCAGCAGCAAAACCTACAAAAAGAGATGCTGAGATAATTTTTCTAGCCAAAGACAGCTTATAGGGGGCAGTATTGGGCTGCAGGAAGAGTCCAACTCCACTATAGTGCCAACACTGTTG
Organism: Dromiciops gliroides; assembly: GCF_019393635.1. NCBI lineage: Eukaryota > Metazoa > Chordata > Mammalia > Microbiotheria > Microbiotheriidae > Dromiciops > Dromiciops gliroides. The sequence continues at coordinate 553,515,007 of NC_057862.1, forward strand.
CCAGGCAAGCTACATCAGAGAAACTTATCCCCAAGCCTTCAAATTGGCTGCAGCACCAGCATCTTCTGGAACTAAGCTTAGTCTTCCGTGAGAGGGCTCAACAGCTGGCCAGGGAGGAAAATTCAGGGATGACTGCAGGACCTAAGGAGAAATTCAGCTATCCTACCACTGCAAGGAACCAGGAAATAATCTTGAGTGACTGGAGGCCAGGGTGGGGGAGGGGCTCAGACTAATTAAAGGTAAGAACCACAACACAAAAGATTTTTCCTGGCTGCTTAATTAGAAAGTTGGCTTGAGGTTATTTTGGGGCCAGAGAACAGGCCAGGTAAGAGAAAAATATGCCCTCCCTCAAACTTAAATGCCTGGGACCCTCTGAAGCTTGCCACAGTGCAGCTTGAAAGTAGGGCCCCACTGTAAGAGGGAGTTAAAAGTCAAGTTAAAGATGGCAAGATGAGCAAGAAAAGAAATCTGAAAAATATAGAAAGTTTCTTTAGCAACAAGGAAGATTTAGGTGCACCCTCAGAAGAGGATAATAACCTCAGAGCCCCTATATCCAAAGCTTCCAAGAAAAATATGAATTGGTCTCAGGACACAAAAGTGCTCAAAACGCACTTTGAAGAGAAAGTAGGAGAGATGGAAGGAAGATTTATAGAGGTGGAGGAAAATAATGGAAAGAGAAAAGAGAGCAATGCAGGAGAGTCATGAGAAAAAAGCCAACAGCTTAAAAAAACAAATGGAAAAAAGAGATACAAAAGCTCTCAGAAGAAAATAATTGCCTAAGAATTAGGATTGAACAAATGGAAGCTAGTGAATTTATGAGAAACCAAGACAAAGTAAAGCAAATCCAAATGAATAAAAAAAAATAGAAGGCAATATGAAATATCTTTTTGGAAAAACAGCTGACCTGGAAAATAGAGCCAGGATAGATAATTTGAAAATCATTAGAATACCTGAAAACCATGATCAAAATAAGTGTTTATACAGCATCTTCCAAAAAAATTGTCAGAGGAAATTGCTTTGATATTCTAGAAGCAGAAGGTAAAACAGAAATTGAAAGAATCCACTGATCACCTCCTGAAAGAGATCCCAAAAGGAAAACCTCCAGGAATATTATAGCCAAATTCAAGAGCTCCCAGGTCAAGAAGAAATTAGTGGAAGCAGCTAGAAAAAAGGAATACTACAATATGGATAAAACAAGATCTAGCAGCATTTACATTAAACAACTGGAGGGCATAGAATATAATATTCCAGAGGGCAAAGGAACTGGGACTACAGCCAAGAATCATCTACCCAGCAAAACTGAGTATAATCTTTCAGAGGAAAGAAATGGGACTTCAAGGAAAAAAGGATTTTCAGGCATTTGTGATGAAAAGAACTTGAACTGAATAGAAAATTTGGTTTTCAAATACAAGACCCTAGAGAAGCATAAAAAGGTAAACAGGAAAATGAAATCATGAGGGATATTAAAAGATTAAACTGTTTACATTCTTACATGGTAAGATAATACTTCAAACTCATAAGTACTTTCTCAGTATGAGGGCAGCTAAAAGGAATACTCATAAACAGAGGACAGAGGTGTGAACTGAATATGAAAGGATGATATCTTTAAAGAATTTATTTTTTATCCTTGTTTTTCGTGGGGCAGGCAGGGTAGAGTGAGTGTTTTATGGCAGGGGCTGGATTTCGGGTTGGGACCTGGGTCCAGGTCTGGGGCTTTGTCCAATGTGCCCCCTAGATAACCCATGAAATAAAATTAAGGGGTAAGACGAATGAACTGGAAAAAAGGGAAAGGGAGAGGTAGACTGGGGAAGAGTAGCTCACATAAAAGAAATAAGAAAAAACTTATGGAGGGGAAGAGGGGGAAGGAGTGGAGGAGTAAGTGAACCTTACTATCATCAGAAGTGACTCAAAAAGGGAATAACATACTGTCATGTTCAAAATCTAATGTGTGAGGGGTAGCCAGGTGGTGCAATGGATAGAGCACCAGCCCTAGAGTCAGGAGGACCTGAGTTCAAATCTGGCCTCAGACACTTAACACTTACTAGTGACCCTGGGCAAGTCACAACCCCAATTGCCTCACTAAAAAAAATAAATAAATAAAATCTAATGTGTGATTGTCTTATCTCCCCCCTCTTCCCCCCCCCCATGTGTGTGGGTAGAACTAGCTAAGTTTACTGATAAATTTGGCAGCAATTTAGACTTTTAAGCATTTATTAAAGTATATTAGGGGTAAGCACACACACAGAGACAGAGAGACAGAGATAGAGAGAGAGAGAATCCACCTTCACCTAGCTATCCATGGTTCCAAAGCAAATGTGAGATTCTGAAAGTTAGATCTGTCTACCCTGCCTGCTTCTGCCACTACACACTAGTTCCCTAACAAATAGAGTGATCCTCAGTCTGTTTCCAGTGCCAGCTTCCTGTGGGACCAGAAGAGGGGTGGTCCCCACACAGCTACAAGCTAATTGGCTTGTCCATTGATTGACATGACTTACAGGCAGTCTATGAATAAACTTAACTTTCAGACACCAGGCAGCTTCCTGATGCTAGTCACATGCTTTCTTTTCTGGGGATATTGCCCTGTTTTTCACAATGTCCTTCTCAGCGGGGCATGGCACCCTGATTCTCACACTACATACTCAAATGGGTATATTTTTCCCTGAGGAAAAGTGGGAGGAAAAGGAGATAAGGCAGGAGGGAAGAGGGGAAGGAAGGAAGGGTAGATTGGGGGAGAGGACACTAAAAAGCAAAACACTTTCGAGGAAAGTGAATATGTTCTCTATAACTACCCATGTATGACTTATAATGAATTGCTTATTTCCATAGGGAGGGTTTAGGAGGGAGCAAAGAAGAAATTTAGAACACAGAATTAGCTCAAAGACATTAATCTCATTAGAGTAGGCTCAAGGAGGGAATAACATACACACCCAATTGGGAGGAGTAATCTACCTCACCCTACAGTAAAGTAAGAGGGGAAGAGGATAAGGAGGGAAGGGTGAAAGAAGAGAGTGCAAAGAGGGGGAGGGGTCAGTCAGAAGCAAAATACTTTTAAAGAGGAATAGGGTGAGATAAGATAGAAAATAGAGTAAATATCATGGGAAGGGAATAGGATGGAGGGAAACAGGTATGATGATTGATTATAATGGCAAAACATATGGTACCTGCTGGGCTATTGGGAAGAAAATCCGTTGTCAAGTTTAAGGTACTATACAAAAGTTATGATGAACAGGATGCTATCAGAAAAACCTGGAAAGACCTACATGAACTGAAGCAGAGTGGAATGTACTGTATATGTATATTTGTATATGTACAAAATAAGAGCAATAGTGTAAGATGATCTGCTGGGAAGCACGTGGTTATTTTCAGCAATGAAATGATCCAATATAATTCTGAAAGACTTATGAAAATTGCAATCCATCTACAGAGAAAGAAGTGATGGTATCTGAAAACAGATTAAAGTATATTTTTTGACAGTTCCTTAATCAGAAGTTTTGTTTTTATCTGTTTTCTCTCACAACCTAGCTAATGTGGAGATATTTTCCATGACTTTTAATGTATAACTTATATTGCAATGCTTGAGTTCTTGGGGGTAAGGGGTGGGAAGTGAGGGAGGAAGAGAAGTTGGAAGACAAAGTTTTAAAACATTGATGTCAAAATTTGCTTTTACATGTTATTTGGAAAATTAAATTCTAAACAGAAAAAAAAAAAGAAAAGCCTTTGGGGAAAAAAAGAACAAATGTAGGCCCTATCACCATCAAACTTCTTGGCTTCTATGAAAATATGTGGTTCTGCCTTCATTCATGCAGGAATAATCACCCTCATCTAATTTATAGGGTCACTTTATGTAATGTTTAATCAAAGTCTGTCAAGGAACTAATAGAAACAAAATATTCTTTATATCTATCAGGAGAAGAAGGAAAGCAAATGAAAAGACAATTAGGGAAAATCAATAGAAATGACAAGAAAAATGACATTGGATTTCTTAAAAATAAAAACAAGAACAAAAACACAGAACTTTTCATCTAACAAAGTGAAGTCACAACAGCAACAATGATTGGTATACTGGGCCAGCAAATAAATGGAGAGACTATACAAGAGATCAGAGGCAACCTGATATGGGGGAAAGAATGTTAAATTTGCAATCCAAAGGCCTGGATTGGAGTCATTGCTCTACACATGCTATCTGTGTTTCTTGGGTTAGTAACGTAACCTCTCTGTGACATTTTACTCATGCATGAAATGAGAAGAATAGTTAGAGCAACTGTTCCAGCATGGCTGCACTTCACAAGTGCTTTGTAAATGTTAATGCATAATGGAAATGGCTATCATCATCATCACCACCATGATCGTTATTATTGTGATTATAAGGTTATGACGAGTTTATTACGCTCCTCATTCTTCATAGCATTCCCCTCTCCTTTGCTGTGACTACAGGGTTGAATCCATATATTTGAAGACATATCTGGGACAAGGAAAGGAAAGATAGATTGAAAAGGAAGAAGCAAACAGGTTTCAAAGAAAGTGAGGATCTCCACCATTTTTTTTCTGATAAAAGTATTTAATTTTTTTTCCAGTTACTTATAAAGATAGTTCGCAACGTGTTTAAACAAGCTTTCCAATTTCAGATTTTTCTCCCTCCTTCCCCTCCCTTCCCCCTCCCCAAGAGAGCAGGTAATATGATATAGGTTATACACACACACACACACACACACACACACACACATATATATATATATATATATATATATATATATACATATATATATATATATATATATATATATACACACACACACATATATATATATATATAATAACATTAAACATATTTCTGAATTAGAATCAGAGCAATGAGAAAAAACCTCAAAATAGAAAAACTACAGCCCCCAAAACAAAAGAAATAGTATGGTTCAATCAGCATCCATACTCCACAGTTCTTTTCTTTTCCTGGATTTGAAGATCCCCTTCCATCATGAGTTCTCTGGAACTCTCCTGTACCATTGCATTGGTGAGAAGAATCTAGTCCATCACAGTTGATCAACACACAATGTTGATGATACTGTGTACAATGTTCTTCTGGTTCTGCTCATCTCACTCATCATCAGTTCATGCAAGTCCTTCAGGGTTTCTCTGAACTCCTCCTGCTCATCGTTTCTTCAGCACAATAGAATTCCATTACATTCATATACCACAACTTGTTCAGTCATTCCCCAATTGATGGGCATCCCCTCAATTTCCAATTCCTTGCCACCACAAAAAGAGTAGCTATAAATATTTTTGTACATGTGGATCCTTTCCCCTTTTTTATGATCTCTTTGGGGAAAAGACCCAAAAGTGGTATTACTAGGTCAAAGGGCATGCAAAGCTTTATAGCCCTTTGGGCATAATTCCAAATTGCTCTCCAGAATGGTTGGATCAGTTCACAGCTCCACCAACAATGCATTAGTATTCAAATTTTCCACAGCTTCTCCAACATTTATTATTTTCCTTTTTTTTTCATATTAGCCAATCCAATAGGTGTCGGGTGGTACCTCAGAGTTGTTTTACTTTGCATCTCTCTAATCAATACTGATTTAGAGCATTTTTTTTTCATATGGGAATAGATAGCTTTGATTTGTTCATTAGAAAAATGCCTATTCATATCCTTTGACCATTTCTCAATTGGGGAATGACTTGGATTCTTATAAATTTGATTTAGTTCCCTATATATTTTAGAAATGAGGCTTTCATCAGAATTACTGATTATAAAAATAGTTTCCCAGCTTTCTGCATCCCTTCTAATTTTGGATTTATTGCTTCTCTTTGTACAAAACCTTTTTAATTTAATGTAATCCAAATCATCCATTTTGCATTTCATAATATTTTCTATCTCTTTTTTTTGGTCATAAACTGTTCTCCTTTCCAAACATATGGAAGGTAGACTATTCCTTCTTCTCCTAATTTACATATGGAATCACCTCTTATATCTAAGTCATGTACCCATTTTGACCTTGTATAAGGTGTCAGATGTTGGTCTATGCCTAATTTCTGCCATACTATCTTCCAGTTTTCCCAGCTGTTTTTGTCAAATACTGAATTCCTACCCCAGAAGATGGATTCTTTGGGTTTATTAAACAGTACATTACTAATGTCATTTACTACTGTGTTTCCTGTTCCTAGCCTATTCCATTGATCCTCCACTCTATTTCTTAGCCAGTACCAGATAGTTTTGATGACTGCCACTTTATAGTAGAGCTTCAGATTTGGTACAGCTAACCCACCTTATTGTTGTGTGCAATATTGTTATATATGCTATTGACTATAAGAAGCAGGATGGTATGGTAAAAAGAACACTGGAATTCTTTCAGAAGACCTGAGCTTGCACTCCACCACATACACATATAGGCTATGAGACAGGCATCACAGACTCTTTCAGACTCAGTTTTCTAATGCTTGAAATGGTTATAAAAGTAGCACCCAGCTCAAAGTTTGGTTGTCAAGAACAAATTTTCTTTCTCTTTCTTTCTTTCCTTCTTTCTTTCTTTCTTTCCTTCTTTCTTCCTCTTTCTTTCTTTCTATCTATCTAATATGTTTATAAGTAGTTTTCTGATCAAAAAATCCTATGATAATGTGAGCTATTATTATTATGTTGGGTTGCTTGAAATCACCAGCAATTTAAATGTCATATAAACACCATGAATTGAGTACCTGAATATGCATTGTATTATGTATGTAAAATTATTCTCTTTGAATATATGTAGTTATAGCTTTAATGAGGTATGTTCATTGATGTTCAAGTGTTGTTGTGTTGTCACATCTAAAGTCTTACCTTCTTCATAAAGCCTTTCCTTATCCCCCTTAATTCTAGTACCCTTCTTTTGTAGATAATTTGCAATTTAGTCTGAAAATAGTTTATTTGTCCACAGACATTTTGCATGTTGTTTCCTCTATTAGACTGTAATATCCTTGAGAAAATAGATTGCTTTTTGCTTTTCTTTGTATCACCAGTGCTTAGCATAATACCTGGCAAATAGGAGGTACTTAACTATGTTTATTGACTGACTAACTCAGTTTTCTCAGCAAAGAGGAAAGCTCCTCAGTTAGAGGGAGAGAGGGAGGAGGCTAGAGCAGGGGAAAAGTTTGAAATAGCTTCTGCAGAGAGATTTAGAAAAGGAATCAGTTAGGGAAGAATAAAAGGAAGGCTTTTCTATAGCAAGGGCCCAGTTGACTTGGGGTAACATGAATTTGTAACATACTCCAGTCAACACTGTTGTGAGACTTTGGCAACTACAGTGGCTCATGAGTAAAAATGAAAGAGGTGAAAAAGTGAGAGTAATTCATTGCTCTTTCCCCAGTTCTACTTTGTTAATAACCTCTATGCCTTTGTTTACTCTTTGACTAAAAAAAAAATCTTAACCAAACTTTCCTTGCTTGAACAACTTTGGTACTTTTCAGCAGTGTGGAATTTTGCATCATAGCAACCTTATCTGAAAAGAAAAGAAAAAAAAATCCTATTATCTCTCCCACCTACATTCATCCAGGCACCCACAATTAGTCTGACAAAACCTGTTCTTTCCAAAGGTACACTATATTTTCCAATGCTTTGCTCTTTGAAAGTTGTTTGCGAGTAAATTCTTAGGATGTTTTGTTTCCTAGCCTTAGTGTTTTTCTGAGTTTACAGGGTCATCATCCTATTCCTTTAAAATAATAACTGGTCTTTATATTGCACTTGAATTTTTTTTTTTGGGCGGGGCAATGGGGGTTAAGTGACTCGCCCAGGGTCACACAGCTAGTAAGTATTAAGTGTCTGAGGCTGGATCTGAACTCAGGTACTCCTGAATCCAGGGCCAGCGCTTTAACCACTGCGCCATCTAGCTGCCCCCCTTGAATATTTTTTTAGCACTTTTCCATGTATCTCATTTAGACCTCATATCAACCCTGAGTGATAACTGCCCTGGGATCAAGCACTTGTAACCTTTTCCTAGTTAATGTTCTAACTGTGAGTAATATTACCTAACACTTGGAAAATTTAGTATGATATCACAGCAACAGCTTATATTTATAAAGCAATGGATATTTGAAAAAGCACCATCATACTTATCATATAATTTAATCTAATATGGTATTTAATATATATCATTTTTGTATGCATAAACACACATACACATACATGTACAGTACATGTAGACACAAACACACATACATATATACATACCAGTTACATAGCCAATATATATCCCTTAATCCAACAAGCAACTCTGTGTGGGAGATTTGGCAGGTATCCTTCCCATTTGTAATAGCTAGATAATTGCTAGTATTTATATAGTGCTTTGGGCAGTTCGGTGGCTCAGTAAACTGCAGAGCCTGAAGTCAAGAAGATTCATCTTCCTGAGTTGGAATCTGGCCTCAGACACTGACTGTGTGACCCTGGGCAAGTCTCTAAACTGCATTTGCCTCAGTTTCCTCATCAATAAAATAAACTGGAAAAGGAAATGGCAAACTATTCTAGTATCTTTGCCAAGAAAACCCCAAATGGGGTCATGAGGAGTCAGACACAACTGAAAAATAACTGAAAAAATATAATGCTTTAAGGTTTGAAAAGCACTTTACATATGTTATCAACTCAATTGATCCTCACAACAACCCTGTGAGGTAGGTTCTATTATTATCCCCATTTTACAGATGAGAAATCTGAGGCTGAGCAAGATGAAATGATTTGCCTGAGGGTCACATGGCAAGTGAGTGTCTGAGAGGCAGTTGACTCCAAGTTGAGCACATCATCCATCACATGAATTAGTTGCCTGACACAGATGGCAAAACACAGATGCAGATAGACTTTTCCTCAGATCACATAGTTAATAAGAACCAGAACCAGGTTAAACTCAGGTCTTTTAACTCTTATGTGTAGTATAGTGATTTTTTTTCCTCACTATCACACTCTATTTCTGAAGTATCATTTAGATTCCTTCCTTCAGTTTGCCCCAGGCAACTTATGAGAATCAAATGAATTCTGAATCTTGAATTCTGAATTATTGAATCCAGTATGAGCTCCTTACTACTACTACTATTACTATACTACTACTACTACCACCACCACCACCACCACCACCAACAACAACAACAACAGAAACAACAACATTAACACTTACAATGTGCCAGGCACTATGGTAAGAATGTGCTCATGCATGCACATGTGTGTGCACACTTACACACTCACACACACACACACACACTCAAATAAGGTATCTCATTTGATTCTTACAACTCTGTGAGTTAAGTAAAATTATTATCCTCATTTTAGTGGAGGAAACTGAGGAAGGCAGAGGTTAAGTGATTGCCCAAAGTCACATAGCTAGTGAATGATTGAGTTTGGATTTGAATTCAGGTCTTTCTGAATCCAAACCCAGTTCTCTAACCATTATGCCACCTAATTCCCCTGAATACACATCTGTAAAAATATATAAAATTAATTCTAGCAGTTCCACTTGAATATGGAGGGAAGATGATTTAGTTGCTCAGGTAACTCATAAAAAATGTAATATATCTAAAACCCCATTATATTTCTTTTCCCCCAGTTCTTGAGTTGTTCTATTATGCCCAATTCTTTATGACTCTGTGAACCATAGCACAATAAGCCCTTCTGACCTGAAAGCTCATCTTCCAGTGTCATGTGTTTTAGCATTTTTAATACTGCACATGGGATTTTCTTGGCAAAGATACTGGAGTGGGTTGCCATTTCTTTCCCCAGTTTTGTTTGTTTGTTTGTTTGTTTGTTTTGTATAGGTAGGCAAGGTTGAGTGACTTGCCCATGGTCACTACTGTGCTACCTAACTGCCCACTGAGAGCTTCTTGTTTTTATTATACCTAGAATTTCTGTCATAAGGACCTGACCATTTGCAACAACAAAACAAGAGAACGGTCACATCTGAGGTAGACAATGAAACACCCTTTAGTTATTCTAATATTCTTGTTTTTGTGGAGGGGGGGGGAAGAAAAAGCGATCTTCCTCTTTCCCAGAATCAAATAATCATAGTATCTAAAAGTTTGAAGGGATCTTAGAGACTATAAAGTCCTACCTACACCTGATTGAGATTCTCTTCTACAATAAATCCAGCCTTTGACTTGAGGACTTTTAGTGACAGGCACCTTACTGATTATGAAGGAAGCCCATTATACTTTTGAGTAATTATAATTATTATAAAATTTTCCTCATACAAAGAATTCAATCCTAATATATTTATTCAATTGTTGTTTTGTTGAGGGCTTTTCTTTTTTGTATTCTGACTGAATCATCCAATGTTACATTTCTCTTTCCAAGCATTCTGCCATCTGAAAATTTGATATGATATGCTTGCCATCTGTGCCTTTATTCATGTCATTGTTAAAAAATGTTTAATAAAACAAGACCGTGAAAAGATCCCTTAGGCACTACAATAGAGACCTCTCTTTGAGCTGATATCAACCCATTAATGACTACTTTGGTGACTAGATCTAGCCATTCGATCAATTCAGACTCTAACCAACTGTACTACACAAAAATGGCATCAGAAATACTGTCAAATACTTGATGAAATATAAACTCATTTATATTCTATATCATTTCTTTGATCTATACATCAAGTAAGACTGTTAGGAAAGAAAATGAGGATATTCTGCAAGAACCTGTTCTTTATTAAGTCATACTACCTCTGTGATCGTTCCTTCTCTTTCTAAATGTCCATAAACTCTTTTATTCTTAAGACATTCAGTCACTGACCCTAGAAGAAATAGTGTGATGTACAGAATGACTGAATTTTGAAAGAAAGAGAAGGAAGGAGGGAGAGAGGGTTAAAGGAAGGAAGGAAGGGAGGGAGGGAGGGATAAAGGAACGGAGGAAGGAAGGAAGGAAGGAAGGAAGGAAGGAAGGAAGGAAGGAAGGAAGGAAGGAAGGAAGGAAGGAAGGAAGGAAGGAAGGAAGGAAGGAAGGAAAAATGCATGGATATAGGACAATAAATCAGCAATATGAGGTTTAGAACTAGCTCTGCCATTTATTAGCCATATGAGCTAAGGGAAGTCATTTTTCATTGCTGCCCTTTATTTCCCTTTTCTGTAAAATGGGAAAATTAGACTAGCTTTAATGTTTAATGTTTCTTCCAGTCCCAGGATTTTATAACTATGATTATACAAGTATAGGATCACACACACAACACATACAAACACAGCTAGATTCATCAGTCATTCATATACAGTTCTAGAAATTGACATGAATACCAGAGACTTGTTCTAAAACCCAGCTCTCACTTAATTGCTTTCTAGAAGGGAATATCTTTGTCTCACTCTTATGCTAAAACAAAAACCATACCACCCATTGGCAAGCTCATGTATGTACAGACTGTTTGTTTTCACTGTTTCCAGGCCATCCCATATAAGCAATAAATGAAGTGATAATCATTTTGAAGTGGTCAGCAATATGCCAGCTACTTTGTTAGGTGTTGGAGATACAAAGACACAAATGAATCAGCTTTCCTTCTGGGAGCTTCCTTTATCTTCATGAAACTTGTAGACATATGTCTATACAAAATAATAAATATTATGTAATTTGGTGGGGAGGTGGAGAATTTACTATCTTGAATAGTAAGAAAGATCTCAGTTAGGAGGTGACATTTATATGTACTGAGATTTGATGGAAACTAGCGATTCTAGGAAACAGAAATGAGAAGGGGGTACATTCCATGCAGGAGGCTCTTCCTGTTCATAGTTATGGGAGGTAAAATATCATGGGTAAAAATAGTTTGACTGTATTGTATAGTGTGCAAAGGATAGTAACCTAGAAACAACAGAAATGTAGGTTGGAACCACAGTTCTACATGTTCAAAAGAGTAATTTGTATTTGATCCCATGAGGTAATAGAGAGTTATTGAAGTTGATTATTCACGGGAATGATCATGGTTAGACCTGTGCTTTTTAGGCATATCACTTTGGCAGCAGTGTGGAAAATGGATTGTAGAAGGCAGAAACTTCATGCAGGAAGAGCAACTAAGTATCAATGGCAATGGTCCAGGTAAGGGGTAGGGAGTGCCTAAATCAGGGTGGCCATGTTAATGGGTAGAAAGGACAAATGTATAATTGACAAAATTTTAGCAAGTGATATGGCATAAGGAGTTAAGTGTGACTGCAATTTTGAGAATTGGGTGTTTGGAAGGGTGGTAGTGTCCTTGACAGAACTGGGAAAGTTTGGATTCAGGGTGGGTTCAAGGGAAATTATAACAAAAATATGGTTGCTATGGTTAATATGCCCCACAAATCAGGAAGGCATTGCCAAAAAGTTTAGTCATCTGCTTTTCCGACTGGAGAGAAGGACTATTCTGTGAATATTTCTTCGCAAACATACCCCTACTCCCCACCCTCAGTCTCACCCCTGTGATCGCCTGACTCAGAATTCCCTTCTTTCCAAACTCAAAGCTTTAGCACCTGACTTTCAAAACACTGATTTATGCATTGAGTCACTCCCTTCTCCTCTTTAGCTGGATACAATATATTTCTATCACCACATCTTATGAAACTCAGAGAAGGAAGAGAAACTTCAATTGTGGAAAGAGTGGCCCCAAGAAGACCTCATTTATAAAAGACAAGGGTCATTAGAGTCTAGTACCCTGACCATGGAATAACGGAGAAGTGAATGCTTACAAACCAGCCCATTTAATAGATGGGTATAAATGGGACAACTGTGAAATGGTCCTGGCTGGATCTTTCAGCCTTAACAACTCAATGGTTTTGATATATTAACTTGTAGCAGGAGCCTATTAGGAATCTATTACAATGGCTCATTGATATTAAAGGCACTAAGGGCAAGGGGAGTTTGCAGTCCCATTAATAAATTATTTCATTAGGCAATAGCATCTCAAACAAAGCAACTAGATAATTCTCACCTTGTTATTGTTGAAACCTGCCACCATAAGACTCATTTTAGGTTCAAAACAAAACATCCCAAAGAAGATATTTTAGAAATATCCAGAACCATAACTAGGATAGACATCTAGGGCTTGTTTCCAGAGTATACAAATTTAAAGGACTCTACTAGCATTTGAATAGTTTTGGAAATATAGAATCAACTTTGTTTAGTGCCTAGTTAGTGAGAATAAATGAAGAAGCTACCAAATAGTGTGTTTCTTCATCCCAAACCCTGGCAATCACATCCTAGGTAAATTCCCTTCCTCCACTGAAGCCAGTTTCCTAGGAAACTAGTTTCCTTGCCATGGGCTAGTGTTTCCTGGTCTCTTCCCATTTCAAGTTGCCTTGTGTCCTATGGTATCTTTCCCCTATCCCCATTCAATTAAATGTGTCAACATTGATTTGGGGGTACATTTTGTGCTATTTTTCTTATTTGCCAAAATGTATAGTTATAGCTTAGGGCACACCAATCTATAAGGGTTCAACCTATCCAACTCATATGCAGAAAAGGAAGGAGGCATGCTGAATGAGACAGCCATAAAATATGACCATCAGCATGGGAATAAGTTCATATCTTCCCCTATTATTTCTAGGGTATTTTCATAATGCTAGCTAAGCTTCCCAATACATATTGGAATTTAAGGCCAGTAATTCTGAAGCTGCTTCTTCTGCCAGTGGAGTCTAAGTGTAATGATATTAAAATGATTCTTCAAATACCTTCCATTCTAAAGACTTCTGTAAACTGTAAGCTTAGCAATGGATTCATGAACACTACTATTTTTTAAATATAGTTCACAATAACAATCCAACCCAATACATTTTCATATTTTGACTTTTTTAAACTTCTGAAGCATGAAATATTTTTTAATCTCCTAATAGCTATTTTTTGATAGGAGTAAAATTAAAAATTGCTAGCTACATACTCCATTATAAATGGAAATGCTTTAGATGAAGGGGACAGTTTCAAGGTCTGAGCATATTAGAAGAAGATGGGGGAAAGTGCAGGAATTGAGGAGAAGGGAAATCTCATTATATAATTGTTAAAATCACAGCGACTTATATTTGTATAGTGTAGTATATACTTTTGAAAGCCTTTTGAGATATACTCTTTGCATCAAAACAGATAAAAGCACAGAAACACATGTACATATGCCTGTATGCTAATACATACACACACACACACACACACACACACACACACACACATAGGCACACACACACACAAACACACATAACATTTCTAATTATCCAGTTGTTGTTTTACTTATAACAAAGCTGTGTGGAGATGCATTGAGTTTGGAGAAAGCTACTAACTGAATGAAGATCCTTAGGATCATAAATTTACCCTACTGCTGGTTGTTCCATTTCTGGGGCCAGCCAGGCTGCAGCATATGGAGTGTTATAGCAGGATAGCACGTGTGTCTTTTCTAAATCAGGCAGGAAAGGGAATGATTTCTCAATAGTTCTGAATCTAGGAGAGCCCTCCAGAATCTAGGAGGAGTGACAGTCTGAGAATGTAGCCTACACACAAAAGGTATAATTCTCTGGGTTTATAACAAATGGGAAAATGGATGAGGTTGGGGGGAGGAAGAACTCTCTTCCTTTGTATTCTAATGCCATAACCATATTTTAATTGAGTGGACCCATAATTGGCTTGCATATCCAGTGGTTTATTCCAGAAATGTTCATCTTTGAATGTTGCCTGTTTTTAAAACTATTTTGCAATTAACCTGATAGTGTGGAAAACAGGGTCAGTAAAGCTACCATTTATGTTCTATTTAATTGAGTTCTCCATTTTCTTGGATTTTAGATGGGGCACTTTGAGAAGTCAATAGCTAAAATGGTCAGGGTTTTACTGACAAGAAGAAAACACAAATGAAGGAAAATAATGGAAATACTGCTTCAAGATAGATATATGTTTGGGAGTGAGAAAGTACCTTTAGGGTGCTTAGTGTCTTTAGTGTAATACCATGTCTTATTATTTTTAAAATGTAGATTTTCACCCTTCACAATAGTTATCACAAACCTGAATGTATTAGATACACTATAGATACTGAATAGATCTAGTCATTGATTAATGATTGTTGTGCAAACTTAGCCACATTACTTTACCTCTCTGTGACTTAACTTCTGCAACTCTTTGTGTATTGAGCATTAGAAAGCAATTACAATTGAGACAGGAAGCAATTAAATGACTTGCCCAGGGTCACACAGCCACTAAGTTCCTGAGGCTGGATTTAAATTAAAGTCTTCCCAACTCTAGGCTCAGAACTCTTTCCACTATGTCACCTAGTTGCATATTATTTGGAAAAGCAGCATATGAATGGAAGTTTTCCTTACTCAATACTCTTTCGCTCCAGATGACATAGTATATTTGAAAACCTTGGAATTCTACAATCATGAAAGTAAACCAAGTTCTTAACAAAAATCTCAAATTTCTAACTCTCAAGGTAATGAAGGGTCAATTCAATTCAATTCAACAAGAATTTATTAAGTATATACAAAGATAAAAATGAAACAGCCCCCACCCTCAGGGAGTTTTCATTCTCTTTGGGGCAATCTGAGATAAATGGTTCCATCCAAAGTCATACAATAAATAGTTGAGATTCACCATTTGTCTCCCCAGTGCCAGGCCTCTAGACACTGACCTGTGGTTTGGAATTGTAATGTAGAGACTCATGTGAAAGCAATGAAAATAGACAAGCTTGAGTCCAAGGAAATCCATAACCCCATTGTTCTCCCTTCCTTCAATTTTTGATAAAGTGATCAATGAAATTTCTGACATGAAGAGACCAAATATCTAAAAATAGAAACATATATAGCCCAATTCATGAAAAAGAAAGGTATATGGTTGGGCTGGAGTCTGCATCAGTTGAGGGAGTTCTCAGGTATATAAAATAATAGATCATTTGAAGTATCAAAATATGTGTTTTCAAAGAGCTGAGGTATAGTTGTAAATTGCCTAATCTAGACTTCAGAGCTCTAACCTTTACCCTCGTTAGTCTATTTCTACATTATCACCCACTTGGATACCATGGTCCCATTGTTCTACCTAGTATCGTCTTTGATGGACCTCTGTTCTCATCAAACATCCAAGAGTAGGCCTTGTTAACAATTTGCTATTAATAATAACACACTTAATTGTTATGAACATAATTAACATGATCACCATTAATCATATCAATAATAATGCTAATATTAAATGACAGGGACAATTTCTTTTTTGGACTTTATAGCCCCACTTCACAGAATAGTACCTGATACAAAGTAGATGCTTAAAGTGAATTGAACTCTATCACCAAGTGCCCCTGTATGATTCTCCCAGGCTCTTTTGGGCTATGTTTTTCTAATTTCTTGTTTTAATCATTTTATGTTTTTTTACTTCAAAAGTTTTCTTTTTCTTTAAGTAGATTTCTTCCTTCATTGAGCATTAGGTTATTTCATACTTCTTTTATGTTTTAATTAAGTCTATGACATGAACACATTTCCTAATGAATGGCTGATTTTAAATAGCCTTGACAAATATTATTTAATAAATCAATGGGAGGAAAGAAAACTATAATATCATAGTGAAAGATTCAAAGCCTAGCACAGGAACAAAAGAAGGAGAATTCCATCCAACAACTAGGCCTAGGGGGAATAACAGCACAGGGATACAATCTGCTCCAAATTTCCAGCATGTATGGCACCACCTGGTAGTCTTTTCCCTTTCACATTTTTAAGCCAAAAAAAGCAAATATTTTCTTCCTCCATCTTTCCCAACACTGCGCAAAGATTGTGATCAATATATTTGTCACATTACACCAGAGCTGCCTCACTCAAAAAAGCTTATTTTTTTAAAAGTTTCTCCAGGTACAACTGATGCTGAAATGTGATAATAAACTGTCACAATATTGGATTTGGACTTTGCATAACAAAGCCAGTGTGCAAGTAGCCCCCTCATCGAGTGTGGTCAAAAAGAACTACAATGCATTTCATCCATTGTGAAATTCACTACCACAGAAGGAAGATACTTTCCAGACCAGCTTGCATATTAAAAAGTGAACAGATGTCACAATAAAGATACAGAATTTGAATTACTTTAATGCTGTTTTTGGGTCCTATTAAAATCCACTGCAACAGAATGAGGGAATGGTTATTAAGTATAACATAATAAATAAGTCCAAAATAAACTTTCTTGATTCTTCCACATTCGGATATCTGCATTTAGGTCATTCTGATAAGAAGATAAAAATGGAATTGAATATTTTTCTGCTCTATTTATATGCCTTCAACAGAGATTTTTAGCTCCATGGCAAGCATTACTTGGTGCATGTTTACAGCTGATTCTTTGCCTTCACTGAGTACAGTTTGAACTGAGTAAGTATAATGTCCCCAATCCACCTTTTCATATCGTTTGATTGTCCCCTGGGTATAGACCTGGACAGGTTCATGCCTCCATGGCATGTAACCATATTATAGAAGAAAGGAGGGTAGCAAAGGGTGACAGAGTAGCTATATTTTCTTATATCAAGGTTGATTTGAAGCAGGGTACTGATTGGCTCTTCTTTATTCCTGGGTAACATGGGTAGCTAGGTGGTGGTCTCAGATATTTACCAGCTACATCATGCTGGGCAAGTCACTTAATTCCATTTGCCTCAGTTTCCTCTTCTGTAAAATGAGTTGGAGAAGGAAATGGCAAATCACTCTAGTATCTTTGCCAAGAAAATCCCAAATGGGGTCATGAATAGTTAGACACAACTGAAATGACTGAATAACAATAACATGAATATGGGGTGTCTCCAAGCACCATGTGGTACTTCATGCATACCTCATGAATCATGTGGACACACCTGGTTCAACTTTTAGACCTAGACCATTGGGACTTCTGCACAAGTCTTCTGTCTCAGGAGGCCCCATGCTTTGGAGGGCCCCACCCACAGGCACAAAATTTATTAAGATAAAAATATAATATGCAAAATACAACAAAGTAATTATGAATGACCTCTACAGCCTAGTGAATACTACCTTATTTGTATGGGTTATATTGTATAGGACATAGGAACTTTTAAACTATTAGGTGATTATCTTGGATTATGGAAAGCTAAAATGGGCTAAGGCAGAGGAAGTACACCTTAATAACCAGTGATTGGTCACTGATACAGTGATATCAGTGACATATGCAAAAGCTCTGAGTTGGGAACTGAGATAACTGCATCTGTATGACAGACAAGCTCAATTCTGCAGCAGCAGTAATCCACTCCCAGCTCTGTCAAGATAAACAATTAAGATTTGCCTCTTTGGAGATTCTCTTGTATGGCATTTGCAAAACCATCTGCATAGGGGAGAAAAATGACCTAGCCAAAGGCATCCGGGATTTTCTTTCCAATAAGTACAGGAATGGTTTAATGATGCCCTATTCCTGCTTTGAGTCCCTCTTTCCCTCTCACCCCCAAATGTCATGAGATGAACCCAGCTATACAGTGGAGACATAATAAATATAACAACAATAGCTAGTACCTAGTGCCTTAAGGTTTAAAAAAGTCACATATGTGTGTATGTCTGTGTATGTGTATGCATATCTATCATCCATCTATCTATCATCTATCTATCTATATTCCTTTATATGCATGTCAAATATCTCATTTAATACTTCCAATACCCCTGGGGGGTAGGTACTATGATTATCCTCATTTTACAGGTGAGGATGCAAAAGTTAAAGTGACTTACCCAGTTTTACATAGCCAATCAGTGTCTGAGGTAGGATTCTAAGTCAAGTTTTCCAGACTCCAGTTCTTTCATTCTATCCACAGAGCCATTGAGAGTAGACATTTCAATTAATATCTCTAAAAGCTCAGAAAAAGTGCATTTGGATTTAGGAACACTTTTTCATCACACTGTTACTTCAGAAATGACTGGAAGTAGAGAGCATATTCTGCAAGGAGACAGAGCTCAGCTCAACATAAGGAGCTGATGAGAGGCAGCTTGGTTTACAGCAGGTTGGCCCCTGACACCTGTCAGCTGTGTAACCATGAATAAATCCCTTAAGTCCTCAATGTCTTAGGCTAATGTTCTCCAAACTATTTTGACAATGGGCTTCTATCAGTAAAATACTTTGCTTATTTATAAATCATAACAATGTACTAATATACTAATATGCTACATTATGAAATATACAGAGACATTAAATAGGAGATAAAATTGAAATATATAATTTTAAAATATTTTATTTTCTTTATTAATGGTACAAATCTTTTTTTCTATTTGCTAATGTTATTCTTTTTAGTGAGAACAGAATGATTGATTGTGCTTTATTATTTTGTAATCCATCCTGTGAATATCAGGCACAACTAGGTGGCTTAAAGGGGAAGTACCTTAATTATATAAATATATAAAAGAACCAGAGATACTGAGATTAAATTGCAGAAGAAAAAAAAAGCTATGTTAAGGGAAACTTAAGAACTTTCTTACAAATCAAGGAATTAAATACTGAAAATAAGTGATGAAAGTAGGAGGGATACTATTAAAGATATTTTGTCATCTCTTCCTATGGGAAATTGATAATATGAGAGATGTTCAATTCCTCCCAAAAGGTTGGCCACTAGATGATGAATCTTGTGGCCCAGAAACTCATCAAATCATTCACTATGTCATATAGAGGTGCCAGTTCCCTTCAGTGCAGGCAATAAATAACCATATTGATAGAGTCAATATCCTTTAAGTACTGGACTAAGAATGACTCTTGCTATGAAGCCCTCAGTGTGAGTCCTCTTCTTCTTGACATGTCAGGTCACTTAAAGAATTTAGAGAACAAAAGCCTAAAATGGATCTCTGCAAAATAGTTTTGAGTTTTGAAATATCTATCCTACTCTATCTTTCACACAAATGGAAGAAAATACTGGTCCCAGTTGGAAGTCAAAGGTAAATCACTATGGTAACCTGTGTGTGCAGCATAGAGTTCTTTCTGCCAATTAAAAAATCTATGAAAACTCTACAGGAGTCAGGTATTCAGCCAAATGCAAGCATAACAGAAAGAAGCTAAAGATAAATTCCCAGGAAATTCAACTAAATCCAGCACACTTTAGTAACTGACTGCCACAGTAACCCTCTGAAGAGGATGATGATGAGGATGATGATATCTTAATAATAACAATAACAATCCTGAAGACAGTGTTACTATTATTATGACTACTTTTACTACTATTATCACTACCTCTACTATTATTACTAATAATAACAACAACAACAATAGCATCAGCAATTGTTCCCTCAAGACTCAAGCCTCATATATGTTGATATGGAGAGAATAAGGACAATGTAAAGGCAAAAATAAGACTAAAGGACCTAAAGAAATGGCAGTCTGGGCCAGTCAGTCAATAAACATTTGTTACGTTTCTACTGTGTGTCAATGCTAATGATAAAAAAGAAAGTCAAAGAGATTTTATGCTCTCCAGGAATTTACAATCAAATTGGAAAGGAAAAGGAAGCAGAAAAGCTGGACTGATGAAGGGAGAAGGTACTCAGCTTGATAGAATCATGGAGAAGTCCCAACGAGTACAGTCAGAAGGGACATTGGCTCCCTCCTTAAATATATGTTCTGGGAGGAGAGATCTCCACTCTCCCATCAGAGAGAGGGAGGGGTCTCACACTGATGATATGTAGCTTCAGTGCTAATGTGATCTTTCAGGATTAACAATAATAATAACTGGCATTTTCATAGAACTTTGCAAATACAGTATTTATTTTATCTTCATGAGAATCCTGGGATGGAGATGTCATTACTCCAATTTTACAGATGAGGAAACTGAGTCTAACAGAGGTTAAGTAATTTACTTGCCCAGAGTTACATAGCTAGTAAGTATCTGAGGTTAGATTTTAACTCAGGTCTTCTTGACTCCAGTTTCAGTATTTTATCCACTGTTTCATGTGCTCCCAAGATTCCTAAGGTAACTGTAAATGATTGGCAGGAATCCTATAACATTGGTGAATTGGACTTTATTGAAACTATGATTGGGTTAACATATCAGTAAGTGTGATGCAAAGTTTTTAAAAAAAATACAGAGATAGAAGGGGGCAGCATAGAGTTGACAGCTTTACCTACTCAAAACTATTTTGATAAATAAATTGACACTGAACAGGAAAGCAAGTGGCTCCACTTTATTTTCTGGTACCAAAAGAAGGCCAATTACACTGGATTCTATGAGAAATACTGATACTTAAATAGCTAAATATTCTTCTGTGCAAGTATCTCTGACTACTAAAGTGATTAAAACCCTGAGTGTACTTGAAATGGACTAAAAATAAGAATGTTTTTATTAGGCACCAGTATTATTTCATAATAAAAGTTTAAACATTTTACAACTTCCATCAAGAGCTTCATATTTCCCCCACAAAAACTTACTTCTGTATTTTCCTTTATCCATCCTTTTCATCTATGTTCACAATTTTGATGTCCTCCTCAACTTCTTGTGGTCTAATGGAGAGAGTGTTGGTTGTGGAGTTAGAAAGACTAAATTAATATCTCACATCTCATACTTACTAACTGTTTGACCCTTATCAAGGCACTTAACATCTCTGGGTCTCATTCCCTCATCTGTAAAATAAATAGATTGGATTACATGGGTTTTGATATCCCTTCAAACTATAGCTCTATGAGTCTATGATCCCTATGGTTCACTACCATCCATAAACTAACAGATGACAAATCCCTATATTTCAAAAACAAATCCCAATGTATGCTTGAGAATTCAACCAGTAAATTGTGCTTGAATCAGCCCATTATCAGGAGCAGAACTATTGCCTATGATTACTTGGACATCGCGTTAATTCACACCATTTGGGGATGATATTTTTAATAGCTATTGTTAAACCAAATACTTATAAAGCACCAAGGTACTTAGAATGAAGAATTTTCATATATACAGACCTAGCAGCAGAAAGCATAATCATGGGGGAGTAGGGTAAGGTACATATTATGCCCATCATCCTGTCTGCTATGGGAATTTTCCTGCAGATACTCTTCATGAGCCTTCAAAAGATGAGCTCAAATGCCAACACTTTTATTCAATTATGAAAAGCAGTGATTTTATCATCCTTGGTAATAATCTACAAAACATTAAACATTAAAAACATCTACAAAACTTTAAAGAATATCAGTACAGTTACTTCTGGCACTTCTCGCTAAACTATTTTTAAAAAGGATAGCAAGATTATAGTAATAATAATGAAGAGGAGAAGAAGAAACAATATTAACAAGTAACATCTACAATGACTATTGCATTAACAACTGACATTTATATAGCTTTTTTGAACTTCAAATATTACTTTATGAACATTTCCTCACTTGATACTCACAATAACTCTATGATGTATTACTAGAGCTATCATTCTCATTTTAAAGAAAAGGAAACTGAGGCAGAAGAAAATAAATTCACTTGCTCAACTAGCTTGATTTATAGGTTGAATTTAAACCAAGGCTTTCTTGACTTCAAATCTTGCACATAGATTAATGAAACCTTCATCCTTTATTGTATGTAATATCCCCATTACCTAATTCTAGCTTAGCCCAGTGTGACATTCTTTTCAGAGGCAGAAATTCTTTAGATTCCATTTAGTCTCTAAAGAATTCAGATTTAGTTAATGGTGTCTGACACACCACAACAAATTCTGAATAATCATAGGGGTTTCCTTATACATACATAGCATATTTTTTCTTCCTTTATTTGATTGATAGAATTATGTTGAAAATTATTATTCATCATGGAACTTGACTGGCCTAACAAATTCTAATGTCATGCTTTTGAATTTCTGCTAAACCCTGACAACTATTTGGTATCTCTCATATTTTTGATATCCTCGTACCTACAATGCTACTCCAATTTTCAATACCCTCAGTGTCCCAGCCTTTCCTTCCTCTCTTCCATAAGGTAATGATTTTTCCTTCAATTATTTCAAGATAATGTATATCATTAAACATGTCTTCTCTCATCAAATCTCCTCTTCATCTCAAAAATGTTATCTTTAAACTCATCTAAACATTGATACAATTGAAGGATTGACAAATATTTATCATCCAAATTCTGATTCTCTCAATTAACCGCTATGGTCTTCATTTCTTTATCTATAAAATAAAGATGGTAGGTTAAAGAGGTTCTAAACATTCTCCACCTCTAAATTGGTAATCCATTTTTAGTTTGTATCTCAGGGGAAAAAGTATATATCCTTCTTCCAAGACTAACCGCTCCACTTGTCTATTTCATACCTTACTACCTCCTTTGGAACTCTGTTTAATTAGCTCCTCCATGAAATTGTCCAATCATCATGACTATTGGGGGAGAAGAAGATAAAATATACCTTACCCTCACTCAAGGTTAGAGTAGCAAAGAGCTAAAGCCAAGAAATTTGCCCCTCATTTCTACTCTACTTTATTCAAACAATGTAGGTATTAAGGGTAGGGGAGAGGCAAAATCCAAACCACACAGTCAGACTATTATTTTAGAGGGCACTTATGGATAACCTTGTAGGAAATTGGCAGTTATCAGAAAGGGAGGAGAATTGAACTTATTATTTATATACCATTGTGAGTCTTTAAGTGTTTTCTACAATTTTATAGACTTTTGTCAGGCTTTTGTATCTACATTTTATGTGGGGTGGAATAAAAGCTATTCTATCCCTGGGGGGAAATATAGCTCCCTTTTCTTTTAGCATCTTCAATTTCTTCCCAGTCACTGTTTCTTTCCCCTTTATCTTCAAACAGGTTTTCTTTCCTATCTTGACAGAAACCTCCTACACTGTTCCATCTAACTACTGTGCTATTAATCTTCTGCTTTTCATTGCCAAACTTCTCAGTTGAGTGATCTATACTCACAATCATTGCTATCTAAATTTTTCTTTCCCCTTCTGTAATCTGACTTCCATCCCCATCACTCCACTGGAACTACTCTTTAGAAGGTCACCAATGACTTATTTATCACTAAAGCAAATGGCTCTTACTCTATACTAATTGTTTCAGGAATTTCATAGGATTTAGAGGTAGATCAGACCTTAAAGATAATCCATCTGAAACCCCTATCTCATATATAAGGAAACTGATGCTCATATAGGGTAAGTGAATTGCCTAAGGTCACACAGTTATTAAGTAGCAGAACTAGGATTACAACCCAGGCCAACCTACTATAAAGCTATTAGTCATTCTATTCTATCCTGGAATTTACTTCAGCTTTCAATATGTCCCTCCTTTCTTAATTCCATGGATTGGTACTATGTGGATTCTCTCCCTACTTATCTATTCTTTTGATGTTCTTTTTATTCTTTTTCTACCTCATAAATGTGTCAATTCCCTAAGTTTTGGGATTCAGTTCTATTTTTTGCTTTTTCTTCCCTTTCAAGCAGAAGTATCTTATTCATTATACATTCATTATGACAGTGTCAATTGTCAATACTATTTGGATTCTCATATCTTCCTATCCAACTTCAACTTGTCCACCAACTGTTATTCCTATATTTTGAACTGCTTGCTAGACATTTACTTTTCAGTACCACTGTCACCTCAAACTAATCATATCTAAGATGAATCTTACCATATTCCTCTCCATTACCACTTCTACTTTCTGACTTCCTTATTATTACAAATGCACATTCTTCTCTCAATAATCCAAGTTCAAAATCTCCCAGTCATCTTTTACAATTGGTTTGGAGTTTTTTGCCCTCATATACAAGCAATTCAATTAATAAACATGTACTGAATGGCTGTGTAATGAGTGGGCCTCATGTGTAGGGAGGCCCCACAGGGTGTGGGGACTAGTGTGATAAAAAGGAGTTATGAAACCCCCCTTTTATGAAAAGGTCTGTGTGTTGCTCAAAGGGAGGCAAAAAATACATCTCTAGTCTCTTATTCCTCCAATCTTTTCTAAGGGAGGCTTTCATTCCTGCCAGGAGAGGTAGAAGGAGGTTG
Source organism: Dromiciops gliroides (assembly GCF_019393635.1). Classification (NCBI taxonomy): domain Eukaryota; kingdom Metazoa; phylum Chordata; class Mammalia; order Microbiotheria; family Microbiotheriidae; genus Dromiciops; species Dromiciops gliroides. Next base: position 553,539,848 of record NC_057862.1, read on the forward strand.
GGGCTGAAAGCCACTCTGCTCTGCTCAAAGATAGGTCATAAAGGGATGGCATTATATTTATCTGGAAAAGTAAATATTATTAATCTAGGGTACATCATCAAGTTCACACTAACTTCTGATTGCTCTTTCTCTTTATTAGGAGGAAGGGAGACCCCAAGCTCAATATACAAGGCTTGTCCCCTTTCACCCCAAATACCAGTTCCACAGTAAACACATACAATGAACAACAAGAAACTCATTTTTCCAAATTATATCAAAACAGAAAGCAGAGAAGGTATAAAAAGTAGAATATATAACAGACATACAGAATGAAGGAGCTCTCCCATTAGCTAAAACAAGAGCATACTAGATATCACCTAAGGTGAAACTCCCTGAAATCTCTAGTGTAGCAAGGTGGTGATAGAGACATGATGGAGGCTGGAAGCTCCTCTCCTGGCTTCCCATAGTCTGTTTCTTTAGCAGCCTGAATAGGCATTGACCTCTTCCATCTTTCTTCTCATAGCAGGAAGCCAGAAGTGCCTTAAGGGACTCGAAATTTGCAGAGTCCTGAAGAAGACAGAAAAAGGCTGAAGCTCTTCTGTTGTCTTACTAACTCTAGCCACTGCTCATGCTGGGCAGGGCTTTTGTCTCGACTAATGAGGAGAGAATCCCATACCAATGGGCTTTGGGACAGAGGTTACACCTATTATTTGAAAAGTATAATGGTTGCCACTTCAAATGGGATCAACCCGAGGTGTGCTCACTGTACTTTCCACCCGTGGCAAGACAGGGAATTCAGTCAAAAAGTGGGGAGAAGGGAGACTTGAAAAGAAAGTACAATATAGTATGAAAGGAGCCTTAGGCTTAGAATAAGAAGACCTAGCTGAATGATGTGGGGCAACTCATCTAATCTCTCTGAATCCCAGTTTCTTCATCTCTAAAATCACCTGTTCTACCTACTTCACAGTGTAAAGAAAAATAGTATAAGTAATAAGCCTATATTCTAAGGAATATAAAGCAAATATAAGAGTCAATATAAAACTAAAAGAATATAAGCTCCTTGAACTCAGGATCTTTTTTTTCTTACTTTTGTCTTTGTATCATCAGAAATTATCATAGTGCTTAGTACAGGGTTGGGTATTTAATAAATGCTTGAATATGTTTCCTTGACTGATTAAATTTTCTTGTGTTTTCCTGTGTGTCATTTTGCACCATGATCTTTCAACCCCTGATTTTAGTATCCATCCTCTCCTCACAAACAAATCTTATCCATCCTTCAAGGTCTGTTCAAATGTATTTTCCTTCCAATAATTATCCCAGTATATGATATGATAGAAAAAGACATATTCATAGTCAGAAAAGCCAGTTTCAAATCAATTAACTACCCATGGGAACTTAGATAAATCACTTTGCTGTGCCTCAGTATCCTCATACAATGCGAAAGGGCTAGGAGTGGAGGTTGGCAAGATGTCTGGTAGCATCTCATTCAGTTCAAATCTAAATCTATGATCCTATAAACTAATCAGCATCATTTTCTATATTAATCATCTTGAAATCAAGTACTACTTTGTGTCATTACTTGTATTTTTGTATTTGTTATTTAACTTAGCTTATTTTTATCATTAAATCCTCTTGTATCTATGCCTTGTCACCTCAACTAGATTCAATTAGATAAACTTTTATTGAAAGCTTCTTATGGCACACAACATATAAGGATGTAGGGAGATATAACAATAAGAAAGGCATGGCCTTTTCTTTCAAAAGACAAGTCAAATAGGAAAAACAATATTACTGATAAATAATGATTATGGAAGGTGAAATATGATGAATTCATTTTTAAAAAACCATGCAGAATCCTATAAGAGTTCACAATAAGGAGAGTTAACTTTTGGCCAAAGGGATTAGGGAATTCAGAGGGGGGGGGAAGGAGGGAGGGGGAGAGATAAAGAGATTATGCTACTTTGCATCTTTCAAAGCATCAAGTACAGAGCTTTATCCAGAGCAATACATGAATATTGGTTCTTTTTATTTACTTACCTCACCTTTCACATTGCAACAATCTGCAAGAATATGACTTTATTGCCATTCTGGAAAGCACTCTGGATCCTCAGAATGTAATGACTCCTCCAATAGCAGCAACTAAAAATCTAATAATAAAGGAGACATTTTCTTCCATTTCATTGTGTTATTTTTTATAGTGCCATAAGGCCTTCTAATAGACAAGAGGTAGAATAAACATATAACGACCTGAAATACTGGTTTATTTCAACCTTCTACACTGTGACAGCCACATCTGCAAGAAATCATTTAATATGGAGACAAGTATATCTAATGTCAAAATGGGGATTCTCCCATTTTATTCCACACTTTCTTAATCTATCTACATTACTATCTACAAGATTTTGATATGGAGCCTCAGCTTAGCATTTAAAGTCCTCCACAATCATCTCAGATGAAGTTTTCATTGTAATTTCTTTCATGTACTCTATGTTATAGCCAATTTAACTTAGTTTCTATTTATTTCATTCAGCACTTTATCTCCTTCCTGTCTTAGTAGCTATGAATTGGCTTTCCCCAATGTTTGGACTACACTTTCTCCACATTTCTGACTTTTATAAACCATAACTTCCATCAAGGCTTGATCTTTGTGTCAATTCCTTTTAGAAGATTTTCCTTATTCACTTGTTAGTGTTTCTCTCCCTTCTTACATGATCATGTATGTGCTTCTTGTTTCATATGTTACATCCGTCAAGTAGAATTTAAGGTGTTGGAGGGTAGAAGGCATTTTTCATTCTATCTGTAGAGAGGTTGAATTGTTCTGTAGAGGTCTGATGAATCATTCTAAGAGAAATTATTACAAGCTTTAGTTGACAATGTAGAAACTTTGGTCACTCCTTCCTATCATGTGTGGTTTGTACTTTGAGAAGACATAGAGGGAGAAGAGCTGATGACTCACTAGATGTACTAAAGGGAGAGACTAAATTTCTCATATCTAAAGCCTCTCCAAAGAGTGGGAAGTATAAAGGTACTCAATGTAAAAAGTGAATTAGGTATGGGAAAGGTAATCTATTATACTTATCCCTTAACTTCTCCTTCCCTTTCCTTTCAGGGCTTTATTACTACGTTCCCTGACCTCCATGTGGCTGTGAGCACACAATATTTAAGGAACATGTCCTGCCTAAGCAAACCATAGCTTCAGGTTGGGCTACATCTTTGTGTTTGCTTTTTTTTCCTGATGTAGGGTAAAAGCATACCTACCTACCTTGAATTGGACATTTCCAGATATGGGGGCAACTTTATAAGTTCAAGAAATTCCATAGTTTTCAAGCTGAATAGGACAGAGGAGGAGTCTCCAAAAATTACTTTGGTACTCTTGGAGAGGATAGACAGCAAAAATCAAGAGGATTGGCCCCAGCTGTGCCATTTTACCAACAGCCAGTTTGGACATTGTAAAGCTAAGGTGAAGGGTAAAATGCATAATTAGGAGTCTTCAAACTGTTTTATGTTCTGATGAGTTTTAAGTATCACCCTCAAAGCACATTGTAAGAGGTGCTATAAATTAAGCCACTAAATCCTTATTTGAGTGTCTTTTTGACAAATGTGCCCTTATAAGTAGCCTGTATTTAGCATTCTCTTTGTATATAGTAATATATTTTTTATTATATCTGATTGACATTTTACATTGATTACCTTTTTACTTACCTCTTTTTTGAGGGTGTAATGGAGCTAGGTGTGAGCCACAACCTGAGGTGAAAAAAAAACATGTTTTTATTAAAGTATCAGGATGGGAATTTAATAAGACCTGGAGTGTGACAATAGGGAGCCCAGCACACCCCCCTTCTTAAAGGCTAGGTCCCTTAAGATTAAACCCAATCTAAAGCATATTTGTTGTCATTGTTCAGTCATTTCTGTCATATCTGACTCTTGTGACCCATTTGTGGCTTTCTTGGTAAAGACACTGGAGTGGTTTGTCATTTCCTTATCCATGTGCCTAGGTACAGAACAAGGAATTCATGAAGTATTCTGATAATTGTGGACCCAGTAGCAGTTATTCAATATCATATATTTGTGTGTATATGTTACATAATACATGGTAGTTCCTTACGAATTGCTTGCTGGTTCAGATCAGATTGGATTGGATTGAATTACTACACTTCTGGTTTTTGTCTTAATTATAAAGAAGGTAACAGTCAGAGGTAAATAGACTGAACACTGCTAAGCCCACTCATTGGAACTATTCTTTCATTGACTAATTGATCTCCTTCAGATTATTTTTCCTTCTTAAGACCAAGATAGAGGTCTCAAGTGTGGTCTATGAGCCAAGATTCATCACTGACCAACTATCAGTGTTCATTGACTCTGATAATGAAAAAAAATATCCAATCTGATTTCCCACTCTTAGAAATAAATACCAATCAACAACAAATCCTGAACCCTAGGAAACACATGCATTGATCCTGTCCCAGGCCAGACCAATGACCCTGACCGTGAGCAGAGCATACAAATTTGAAAAAAGAGAATATGGAGAACAGAACATCAAACAGGTGAAAATATGAGACTAACCCAACACAGAAGTCCTATAATAATATCACCCTAGTCAAACTAAGGCATAACTGGATATACCATCATTTAAAAGACAACTGAATTGAGGAAACTCAGACTGTAGGAACAATAACCAGCAAAGATGCAGTCTCTTGAGGTTGAGTAGAACCAGTGTGGACACCCTAAAATTGGAGTAATACAAATTGTGGGAACTTGAGTCTATGTCAGTCTTGACACCACCAATGCCCGTTAAGCAAGCCATAGGGAGGGAATAATGTAATATATTTGGCCTTCAGGCTGTGGGAGCCATAGTAGTCACTATTACATGCAAAAGAAGAAGGCTATATTCAAGGAACTCTAAAGTTCTTAAGAGGGCTAGATCTATGGTACTAAACAAAAACTGACCTAGTCAGGAATTGGGTTCAAATCATGCCTCTGAAAAGTATTTCTTCTTTGTAGAAGACCTTGGGCAAATCACTTACCTCCCTGAGCCTCAATTGTCTAGAGATTAAGTGGGATGGACTAAATGGCCTTAGAGCTCCCTTACAGCACTGGAGCTTTTAACTTGATTATATTTTGACCCACAGTATAAATAAATCCCCAAAGAAGTAAAATATGTTATAATGAGTTATTGTACCTACGAAGTTGTTTCCTTACTCTGATTTGTCAAAGGAATTTCTCCCTAATTTTCTCCTGTTGTAATTGCTTAAGATTTTTCTTTCAACTTACTACTTTTGTTTGTTTCACAAAGAATAGTGCCATCAAAAGAGCAAAGAAAAAGAACATGAGGGGATATAAAAATACAGAGGAATTTTGGGAAAACAATTCAGTATTTAAGAAGACTCATTTCTCACCATTAAGATTAAAATGAAGATGGGAAGAATACATTTTATCAGAAGAATTATTCTCCCAAGGATATTTAAATGCCCAAAGGAAAATTCTATCACCCCTCTGAGGCTGGTAGAGGAATTACTTTGCTTAATTACACTTCCTGAATAGTAATACACAAGCAAAGAAAGATGAAATATCACTCAGTTGAGCAGAACTATGGTGGTCCTAAGAATAACAAATTTTTGCCACCAGAATAAAACAAGATAGCTTAATATTCAAGGAGATGGCAAGTCTTCAGATTTTTTATTTTATCCACCAGAAATATATAGCATCAATCTTTTCACCAGCCTGCCTACCTTCTCTCCATATCTCTGATGAAAATCTGTTTGTGTGGGGGTGGCTTGGTGGCACAGTGGATAAAGTACCAGCCCTGGATTCAGGAGTACCTGAGTTCAAATCTGGCCTCAAACACTTAACACTTACTAACTGTGTGACCCTGGGTAAGTCACTTAACCCCCATTGCCCTGCAAAAAACAACAACAACAAAAAAAACGTTACCAGAATTATTTTGTCTATGTACATTTGGTGTGCTTTAATGACTCTTATTTTCATGCTATTAATATGGTCTGAGTATTTTCCCCTCCTTTAGATTTCTTGAATGTTTACACCTCAGAACCCTCTTATTGGTGACACCTGATCTCCTTTGTCTTAACCTAATGTTCAACTTTGAGCAAATCATTTAATAGTGGGGCCAGTTTCCTAACTTGGAATGTGGGTCTATTGAACTACATGATCTCTAAATTAGCTTCCAGCTCTAAAACACTGATTATATACCTCCATTCTCTCTTCCTTTCTCAGTTTCTCCTTCAGTAATCCCCCAATATAGAGTTTAATATTTTCTCTTCTGGCCAATACCTATCTAATGAGGCATAGCTAATGAGTTGACCCTGCATTAAAGACTTAGGAAAGTACACCTTCTCAAATTTTCCTTGAAAATAGTGGCTTCTGCAAACCATTTTCCATAAACAATTCTTATATTGACCAACAAGAAGGTAGAGTGGAAAGAAAACCATACCTGGAGTCAGGCAGATCTATATTCAAATCCAGTTTTATACACTTACTAGCACTATAACCCATATGACTTACTTAACCTCTGTCTACCTCAGTTTCCTCAACTGAAAAATTGGGATGATTATAGCACCAACCTACTAGGGTGGTTGTGAAGATCAAATTGAGATACTTTTAAAGCACTTAGCATAGTGTCTGGTACTTGGTAGACACTTAAATGATTGTTTCCTTTCTTGCATATCTTCATTCAAGATACCTCTGACCTACTATCTGGGGAATGGAGAGGGGAGTATGTATGCAAGGTTGTCCCCTGGGATATTTTTCATTTGCTCCTCCTGAGTTACAGTCAAACAGATGGGGGAGATTGTGACTAGGGGAGAAGTCCAATTAAATTATAGCCTCCTCCATTCTGGTATGTGACAGCCAGAAAGACTGTGTGCCAAAAAGGTGTTCCAGACCTGTCAAAACTTCTTGGAAGAAGAGGCCCAAGAACTGGTCTTAAAACACAAGGAGCTGTTAGAAATGAAATGGTGACAGGCTGGTGCTGCCTTCCAAATATTCTTTCTCTTTGTGTCTGATATAACCCAAGTGTCTAGACTGCTGTATTCCCAGGGGAGAATTTCATACATCCCAGGGTTTCAAGTTCTGTATCGTAGTATTCAAATCCCTTCTTAACTTTAAATAATCTTAACCTTCTTAATCTTAACTTTACATAACTTTAAATAATCTTTAAGAATAGGCTCAGTAATTTAGTCTCCCTTCAAAAGATAAATGTGATTTGTAGCTTACTGAACAAGAATACACTCTAACATTGAATGAGAGGCACAGCAGAAAGATTGATGGATAGAGAGTCAGAAAAACCTAGTTAAAGACCTACCTTAGTCACTTACTACCTGTTTGACAATGAGCAAATAACTTAACATCTCTGTTATCCAGTTGCCTCTTTTGTAAAATTAAGGAGTTAGACAATATGATTTTAAGTTATCTAGTCTACCCAGATGGGAGCCCCTGCCATCTTTAAATGTATGATAGTGTGAGTAACTCATTGGCCTTCATTTCTAATTAGGACAACATGTGAGAATAATTTCATTTGGATTTTTCCTTCTCCAAGAAGCAGGATACCAGAAAACCTACAATATTTAATGCCCTCTATCATGGCATCAGGAACTTTGAAAGTTGGCATTACCCATGAGAAAATTCTCAAACCTGGTGCTACCCAGGAAACATCTCTTTCTCTGATTAAAAGCCTAGATTGAGATCATATTGCTCAGGCAATTTAAAAATCCATCCCTCTTCTAACAAGAAGCCTGGGGTTCAGGATCCTTGAGATCCTGTTTCCCACCTGCATGCCCATGTCTCCCACTGTAATAACTTCCTTCAGTAATTTGTTATTACTGTTCCTGGTGGGAAGGGGAGAGAATTCCTCTCTTCTTTTACTCTTTTTTTAGAAGAAGGTACAAGGGAAAAGGCAAAGAATGAATTCTTAAGAGCTCTATAGAGTGGTGGCCAGCTTGTTTTCATTTTTCTAGGTTATGAGAAGGCATAGCTAATATTCAATTAGCCAGTCATTAGGAAGTTCCTGTGTCTATAAGCTGCAATCAAAAGAAGCCCTATCATATTATTTTCTTGATTGGTTATTGTTGTCATGTCCAACTATTCATGGCACCATTTCATGTTTTCTTGGCCAAGATACTAGAGTAGTTTGCTATTCCTTTCTCTAGTTCATGGTAGAGATTTGCCCCACTTTTGAGGCAAATAGGGTTAAGTTACTTCCCGAAGGGTCATATAACTGCTAAGTGTCTGAGACCATATTTGAACTCAAAAAGATGAGTCTTCCTGATTCCAGGCCCAGAACTCTATTCACTGTGCCACCTAGCTGCCCAAGCTTGATTGGAGAATTCTTAAATTTGATCCTGGACTCAATCACTCAAATGCTGCAATGTCCTCAAGTTATTTGGGAAACTCTTCAATTTCATCCAGGATCCCCTTGAAACTCTTCTTCATACATACCCAAGAGTACTAAACTGCCTGTTTTTAAAAGTTTCCATATCACTAACTCAGAGTTATATTGCATATTTACTTGAATTCCTCTTGTTTAATGTGTCTCTGGGAATTAAGGGACATGTCTTCACCTTCAGGATCACAAAGTCATTTGAATACTTTGTATCTGTAGTAGACAGGCTTGGAATCAGTTACATTCCAAAACTCACAGGATCAGAGGGTCAGATTTTTGGAGGGTTAGGGAAGATAGTACATGTAAAGTACTTTGCAAGCCTTAAATAAGTTAAGGCAGCTAGGTAGCAAATTAGAGAGAATATAGGGCCTGGAGGCAGAAAGACAATTCATATCCAACCCAGACACTTACCAGCTGGGTGACTTAACTTCTGCCTGGCCCAGTTTCTTCCTCTTTAAAAATAAATAATAATAGGTTGTTTTGATGACAAAATAAGGTATTCATTAAGTGCTTCAAAAATCTTAAATATTGGCTACTATTATTATTATTATTATTATAAAGAGCAATATAAATGTTATTTAGCATTAGGATGTTGCCCCACTCTGAAGGATGTGGGGCATCTGCCTTGAAGATAAACCATCTAGACATATTTTCAACTATCATTAGAATATCACTTCTTTGCAAGCACAGATATTTGCATCATGAACAAAACAGAATCACAGTAGGACAAAATAAATGTGAGTTTCACAAATCTTAGAGACATCTTCAACCCAAATATTCAAACAGACTATTCATACCCAGCCTGTGGTAGAGCATCCCAAGTTCATAGTGATCTGATCAGCCACAGTCAAACATACTCTACCTTGACCCAAACAACTGATGGCATTGGTCCTCTCTGAGTAGAAAGGACTATAAACATTTGTGTCCCACAGGTGTTTGCACATAATAAATGCTTAACAAATCTTTTTTTTCTTTTATTATTATTCTTATTGTTATTAGTGTTTCCAGGTAGGCCCAAAAAGTGTTTTATAGATATGAGCTAGTAGGATTGTGTATCTACTAGTAGAATAACTCTTATAATCACCTTGGTCAACCACTTTGAGTTGTAAAAAATGAGGAGTTTGAGGTGCAGGGGAATTCAGTGACTTGCTCCAAGTTAGACAGCTAGAAAAAAGCAGAGCTAGGATTCTAACCTAGGTCTTCTGGATCCTAATCCTGTACCCTTTCTTCCACACCAGAAACCCAATGCTAAAAATATGTCTTTGGGCTACTGTTTTCCAGAAAAAAAAAATGGATCTATGTGAGTGGTTAGTCTTTATATATTACTGTTGTTGTTCAGTCATTCCAGTTGGGTCTGAGTTCTCATGACCCCTTTTGATATTTTATTGTCAAAAATAATGGAATGGTTTGCTATTTCCTTCTCTAGGTCATCTTACAGATGATTAATCTGAGGCAAATTGGGCAGACTCCAGGGTCACATAGCTAGTAAGTGCCTGAGTCCAGAATTGAACTCAATAAGATGAATTCCTGACTACAGGCCCAGCACTCTACCTACCACACCACTTAACTGCCATAGATAGATAAAATCTATCTACCTAACACATACATATATGTATGTATGTCCTTACACATAAGTAGAAAAATATTCATGAGTGTAGATATATACCTATGCATATATGCATAAATTTAGGAGCCATTATCTAGGTTTCCTAGGTAAAGATAATCTAGGTAGGAGGTAGAAGGCAAGAGAGAGGAAATGTAAATTGTCTACCAATAGGCAATCAAATTCAATGCTATTAATCAACAAGAAAAGCTCTGAAAGATACCTGGAGCCTGCACTATATCTTTCAAATATCCCAATGCTAAACTCCTCACACATCTGCCCACAATTATCTTAGTCAGTAGGCCATGAAAGAAAGATCCTTTGGTTTATCATCCCACCTGTTTGTTTAAAATACAGGTGGTAAAGCTCCAACAAAATATTAAGTACCAACCAGCTGTAACTGATAAGAAGGAAAAACATGAATTTTAAGCACTCAAGTTGAAGAACTAATTTTAGTGAACCTTGCTTCCACCCATATTAGAACCATCTAATTCCACTTGTTTTGTTTTGTTTTATTTTTTCAAAGCCCAGATTTGAGGGAATAAAGAGGGAGATCATTTTAAAACCCAGTGCAAATGTCAGGTCTACAGGAACTATAGGGAGGAATGAGTAGCCACACAGAAATTATGATGTCTGGATTCTGAAAATGAATATATAATCCTATTGGGGTTTAACAGCTCACAAGTTTGAAAGTACACCATCTGAGAGGCTGAAAAACTATTAGCAAAAATGGCCCCATTAAATCACTTAGGACAAAAGCCTTAGAATAAGAGTTCTTAACCTGGGATCTATGAACTTTTAAAAAATATGTGTTTTACAACTGTATTTCAGTATTATTGGGTTCCCTTGTAACACTATGGATCCAATTTTATTCATTAGAAATTATTCTAAGAAAGGATCCATAGATTCACCAGATTACCAAAGGAGTATGTGACAAAAAGAATTAAGAACCCTTGCCTTAAAATTAAATAAGGGTAGATTACCCTAATTCATCCCCTGAAATATCAAAAGGAACCCAAATGGAAATTGTTTAGAAAGATTTACAAAGCTATGTGGCAGAGGGTAGACACAAGATGGCAGAGGAAAGGCAGTAACTTTCCGGACCTCTCTTCACAATCCCTCCAAATAGCTCCAAATAATGCCATAAGAGAATTCCTGGAGCAGTTGAACTCACAAAAAGGATGGGCTAAGATCATTTTCCAGCCAAAGATATCTTAGAAGATCAGCAGGACAGGTCTGTTGTATCAGGGTGAGAGTGGAGCCCAGATCTGGGCATTGCCAACACAGATCCAGCCCCAGTCGAGCCATGCAAGAGGCATTGCTACTTCTGTAACTCAACTCATGTTCTGGTGAGGGAGTCTAGTGGTTGTCCAGAGGACGATTTGCAGGGGTCTCTGCTGGTGTTGAGGCAGAACTTGGCTGTGTTGCCATTGGTCAGTACCAGGAAGCAGTATTCAGTGGCAGCCCAGATGGGGGAACAGTATAGGCATGCCTAAGCTTGCAACCACAGTGAAACAGAAATCTATTTCTGTGTTAAAGAGAAAATAGATCTATGGTTACTTACAGACCAGACCACAGGCCAAGGGAGTGCAAAATATCCCTCCCCTTAAAGCCTACCAGGTGGGACCCCCTGAGATTGGGACAGTGTGCCCTGGAAGCAGACTTTTAAAAGGAGTTAAAAGTCAAGAAATAACCTAGCAAAATGAGTAGAAAGAAAAAGATGCTGAACATAGAAAGTTTCTTTGGTGAAAAGGAAGATCAAAATACACCCTCAGAAGAAGGTAACAAAGTCAAAGCTCCTACATCTAAAGCTGCCAAGAAAAATATAAATTGGTCTCAGCCCATAGAAGCACACAAAAAAGACTGTGAAGATAAGGTAATAGAGGTAGAGAAAAAATGGAAAGAGAAATGAGAGTGATGTAGGAAAGTCATGAAAAAAAGTCAACAGCTTGAAAAGCCAAATGGAAAAGGAGATACAAAAGCTCTCTGAAGAAAATAATTGCTCAGGGGGCAGCTAGGTGGCACAGTGGATAAAGCACTGGCCCTAAATTCAGGAGGATCTGAGTTCAAAAACAGCCTTAGACACTTAACACTTACTAGCTTGTGACCCTGGGAAAGTAAATAACCCTCATTGCCCCGCAAAATAATGCTTAAGAATTAGAATTGAGCCAAATGGAAGCTATTGAGTTTATGAGAAATCAAGACATAATAAAGCAAATCCAAATGAATGAAAAAATGGAGGGCAATGTAAAATATCTCCTTGGAGGGGGCAGCTAAGTGGTACAGTGGATAAATCATCAGCCCTGGATTCAGGAGGACCTGAGTTCAAATCCAACCTCAAACACTTGACACTTACTAGCTGTGTGACCCTGGGCAAGTCATTTAACCCTCATTTCCCCACGCAAAAATAAAATAAAATAAAATAAAATTAAAAGGAGGGAGAGGAATGAGCTGGGAGAAAGGGAAAAGGACAGGTGGAATGGGGTAAAATATCTCACATAAAAGAAGCAAAAAAATAATAAGGAGTGGAGGGGAAGATGTAGGTGCAGGGGAGTGAGTGAGCCTTAATCTCATCAGAATTGGCTCAAAGAGAGAATAACATACAATCCCGGTTGAGTATAGTAATATATCTTACGTTGTGGGAAATTGGGATGGGAAGGGCTGAAGGGAGGGAGGGCAGATTGGGGGAGGGAACAGTCAGAAGCAAAACACTTTTGAGGAGTGAAAGAAGACAGAAAATAGGTTAATATAAAGGGGAGGCAATACGATGGAGAGTATTACAGTTATCAAGAGTAACTGTGAGAAAAAATAAGGAAGCAAATTTTTTGATAGACCTCAGTTTTCAAACACATAGAGAACTGAGTCAAATTTGTTAAAATGAGAGCCATTCCTCAATTGATAGATAATCAAAAGACATAAAGTTTTCAGATGAAATAATCAAAGCCACCAATAGCCATAGAAAAAAATGTTCTAACTCACTATGGATTGGAGAGATTCAAGTCAAAACAATTCTGAATACTACCTCATACCCATTGGATTGGATAATAGGGCAGCAGAGGAATATGAAATGTTATGGGGTTTATGGGGAAAATAAGACATTGATACACTCTTGGTGAAGTTGTAAATTGGTTCAAACATTCTGTAGATCAATTTGGAACTACGGTCAAGAGGTTATAAAACTATGCATACTCTTTAAACTAGCAATACCACCAGTAGGTTGATATCCCAAAAGAGATTTTTTTTCTGATAAAAAGTATTTTATTGTTTTTTCCAGTTTCATGTGAAGATAGTTCTCAGCATTTGTTTATACAAGCTTTCCAATTTCAGATTTTTCTCCCTCCTTTCCCTCCCTTCCCCCATATATATATATAATTACAAATATTGCTGCATTAGTCAAGTTATAGGAGAACAATCAGATCAATAAGCAAAAACCTCAAAATAGAAAAATAACAGCACCAAAAACAAAAGAAATAGTATGGTTCAAACAGCATCTATACTCCACAGTTCTGTTTTTTCCTGGATTTGGAGATCCTCTTCCATCATGAGTCCCATGGAACTCTCCTGTACCATTGCATTGGTGAGAAGAATTTAGTCCATCACAGTTGATCAACACACAATGTTGATGGTATTGTGTACAAGGTTCTTCTGGTTCTGCTCATCTCACTCATCATCAGTTCATGCAAGTCCTTCCAGGTTTCTCTGAACTCCTCCTGCTCATCGTTTCTTACAGCACAATAGCATTCCATTACATTCGTATACCACAACTTGTTCAGTCATTCCCCAATTGATGGGCAACCCCTCAATTTCCAATTCCTTGCCACCAGGAAGGTGGCACCTCAGAGTTGATTTTTTCTGATAAAAGTATTTTATTTTTTTCCAGTTACATGTAAAAATAGTTCTCAACATTTGTTTATACGAGCTTTCCAATTTAAGATTTTTCTCCTTCCCTCCCCTCCCTCCTCCCTCCCCTCCCTCCCCCCTCCCCTAGAGAGCAGGTAATCTGATATAGGTTATATATATATATAAACATAAGAACATTAAACACATTTCTGCATTAGTCATGTAATAAGAGAAGTATCAGAGCAATGAGGAAAAACCTCAAAATAGAAAAACAACAGCAACAAAAGCAAAAGAAATGGTATGGTTCAATCAGTATCTCTACTCCACAGTTTTTTTCTGGATTTGGAGAAACCCTTCCATCATGGGTCCCCTGGAACTCTTCTGTACCATTGCATTGGGGAGAAGAATCTAGTTCATCACAGTAGATCAACACACAATGTTGATGATACTGTGTACAATGTTCTTCTGGTTCTGTTCATCTCACTCATCATCAGTTCATGCAAGTCCTTCCAGGTTTCTCTTTTCTCCTCCTGCTCATTGTTTCTTAAAGCACAATAGCATTCCATTACATTCATATACCACAACTTGTTCAGTCATTCCCCAATTGATGGGCAACCCCTCAATTTCCGATTCCTTGCCACCACAAAAAGAGCAGCTATAAATATTTTTGTACATGTGGGTCCTTTTCCTTTTTTATGATCTCTTTGGGCAAAAGACCCAAAAGAGGTATTGCTGGGTCAAAGGGTATGCACAGCTTTATAGCCCTTTGGACATAATTCCAGATTGCTCTCCAGAATGCCTGGACCAGTTCATAGCTCCACCAACAATGCATTAGTGTTCCAATTTTCCCACAGCTTCTCCAACATTTATTATTTTCCTTTTTTGTCATTTTAGCCAATCTGATAGGTGTCAGGTGGTACCTCAGAGTTGTTTTAGTTTGCATCTCTCTAATCAATAGTTATTTAGAGCATTTTTTTCATATTGCAATAGATAGCTTTGGTTTCTTCATCAGAAAACCTCCTGTTCATATCCTTTGACCACTTCTCAATTGGGGAATGACTTGGTTTCATATAAATTTGATTTAATTCCCTATGTATTTTAGAGATGAGAACTTTACCAGAAGTACTGGCCATAAAAATTGTTTCCCAGCTTTCTGCCTCCCTTCTAATTTTGGATGCATTGCTTCTGTTCGTAAATAACCTTTTTTTATTTAATATAATCAAAATCATCCATTTTGCATTTCATAATATTCTTGATCTCTTGTTTGGTCATAAGCTGTTTTCCTTTCCAAAGATCTGAAAGGTAGACTATTCCTTCCTCTCCTAATTTAGCTACAGTATCACGTATTCTGTCTAAATCATTTACCCATTTTGACCTTTTTTAGTATAAAGTGTAAGATGTTAGTCTATGCCTGATTTCTGCCATACTATCTTCCAGTTTTCCCAGCAGTTTTTGTCAAATATTGAGTTCCTATCCCAGAAGCTGGAGTCTTTGGGTTTATCAAACACTACATTACTAATGTCATTTACTACTGTGTCTCCTGTGCCTAGTATATTCCTTTGATCCTTACTCTATTTCTTAGCCGGTACCAGATAGTTTTGATGACTGTCACTTTCTAGTAAAGCTCTAGATTTAGTACAGCTAATCTATCTTCCTTTGCATTTTTTTCATTATTTCCCTTGATATTCTTGACCTTTTTTTTTCCAGATGAATTTTGTTATTATTTTTTCTACCTCTACAAAATAATTTTTAGTTAGTCTGATTGGTATGGCACTGAATAAGTAAATTAGTTAGGTAGTATTGTCATTTTTACTATATTAGCTCTGCCTATCCATGAGCATTGATATCTTTACAATTATTTAGATCTGATTTGATTTGTGTGAAGAGTGTTTGGTAATTGTGTACATAGAGTTCCTGGGTTTATCTTGGCAAGTAGATTCCCAAGTATTTTATATTATCTACCATTACTTTAAATGGAATTTCTCTTTCTAACTCTTGCTGCTGGACTTTGTTGGTCATATATAGAAATGCTGATGATTTAAGTGGATTTATTTTATATTATGCTACTTTGCTAAAGTTGTTAATTGTTTCAAGTAATTTTTGAGTTGATTCTCTAGGATTCTTTAAGTATACCATGATATCACCTGCAAAGAGTGATAGTTTTGTTACCTCCTTGCCTATTCTAATTCCTTTAATTCCTTTTTATTCTCTGATTGCTAACGATAACATTTCTAGTTCAATATTGAATAATAGAGGTGATAATGGACATCCCTGTTTCATCCCTGATCTTATTGGGAAGGCCCCTAACTTTTCTCTATTACATATAATGCTTGTGGATGGTTTTGGGTAGATAATCCTTACTATTTTAGGGAAAGCTCCACCTATTCCTAAGGTCTCTAGTGTTTTTATTCGGAATGGGTGCTGTATTTTGTCAAAAGCTTTCTAAGGGGGTGGAGCCAAAATGATGGAGAGGAATCAGCAAGCTGCCTGAGCTCTCCATCTGTTCCCTCACAAAGAACATTAAATCAAGCCTCTGGATGGATTCTGAAACTATAGAACCTGCAAAGCGACAGAGAGACACAGTCTTCCAACCAGAGATAATTTAGAAGACTTCAGGAATAGGTTGGTCTGACTCTGGCAAAAGGGAGGCCCAGCGCAGGGCAGCAGCACAGCACTGAGGGGGTCAGGGCAAGTCAGTAGGAAGCTGCGGGCCACAGCCAAACAACTGAGGCCCCTGGAACCTGGCTAAAAAATCTTGTGGCCTAGCAGGACAGTGGAAAAACCTACCTGCACCAGCCGAGAGGGCAAGTTGCCAGCTGTACGGACATGAACTGGACAGGCGCGACTAGGACCACTGATCCTAGCATGCTCAGACAGGAAGTGCAGGGGGGTGGTGTGGAACTGCACACACTTAAAGTACTCAGTGTAAAAAGCAGGTGACACAGCACCTATACCCCTGCACAAGAAGCCCAAAACAGGGACACTGGTGCCCCCAGAGCAGACCTCAACTTAAAAAAATAAATAAATAAGCTGCAATACTGAGTAAGAAGCAAAAAAGAACCCTCTCCATTGAGAGCTTCTATATCAATAGGGAAGAAGCAAACAGAAACTCAGGTGAGGACAATACCCTCATGAGAGAAGGTGAATTGGTCTAAAGAACAAAAAGCCTTCCTGGAAGAGTTCAAAAAGGATTTTAAAAATCAATTGGGATATACCTGAGGGGCGGAGCCAAGATGAAGGAGGAAAGACATTAAGCTCACAGGGCTCCTGATACAATAACCCCAAAAATAGCAATAAAAGAACCCTTGGGGCAGAAAAACACACAAAAATATGGGCTGAGAGTTTTCTCCAGCTACAGATAGATTTTAGGGGGCTGTACTGGACCACGAATAAAACCTATCCCCGCAATTGGGCCAACACACCAGACACCCACCAGAGGAATTTGCCCCAGTGCCTCTGAATGGGCTGCAGCACCTGTGTCTTCTGGAACCAAGGCCGAAGTCGGACTGAATGGCTGGCAGGGGGGGGGTAGTGCAGGGGTACCAGTGGATTGGGGGAAGGATTCAACTGTCCCACCCCAGGGGGCAACCAGGAAGAAATCCTGAGGGGCAGGAGACCCAGGTGGGGGAGGGGAGTAGGGGAGCAGTCTCATCTGAAGCTGAGAACCACACCACAGAAAGCTTTGCTGGTTGGTTTCATAGTAAATAGGCCTGAGGTTATCTCCGGACCTCAGAACAGGCCAGGTGAGATTAAAGCCTGCCTCTCCTCAACCCAAACACACCTGGGACCCTTTGAAGCTGAGAACAAGAGTAGAGCCAAGAAGCAGCCCCCCCACACACACACACACACAACTCCAGTGGAGAGTTTAAAATCAAATGAAAGTGAGGCCAGAGGCCAGGCAGGCTGAGAAGAAGTCCAACCATCCCCCAGGCCACGCAGTAGCTTGAACAGTGTGTCCTGGAAGCATCACCACACTTAAAGAAGGAGCTAAAAGACAAGAAATAGTAATCCAGGATGAGCAGGCAGAGAAAGCAGAAGACCATTGAAAACTTCTTTGGGGGTAAGGTAGACCACAATACAGAAGAAGAAGAAGAAGAAGAAGAAGAAGAAGAAGAAGAAGAAGAAGAAGAAGAAGAAGAAGAAGAAGAAGAAGAAGAAGAAGAAGAAGAAGAAGAAGAAGAAGAAGAAGAAGAAGAAGAAGAAGAAGAAGAAGAAGAAGAAGAAGAAGAAGAAGAAGAAGAAGAAGAAGAAGAAGAAGAAGAAGAAGAAGAAGAAGAAGAAGAAGAAGAAGAAGAAGAAGAAGAAGAAGAAGAAGAAGAAGAAGAAGAAGAAGAAGAAGAAGAAGAAGAAGAAGATGATAATAATAATAACAGGGTCAAAGCTCCAACATCCAAAGCTTCCAAGAAAAATATGAACTGGTCTCAGGCCATGGAAGCTCTCAAAAGGGACTTTGAAGAGAAAGTAGGAGAAATTGAAAGAAGATGTAGAGAAAAGGAAGAAAGAATGGAAAGGGAAATGAGAGCAATGCAGGAGAATCATGAGAAAAAAGTCAACAGTTTGAAAAGCGAAATGGAAAAGGAGATTTAAAAACTGATGAAAATAACTGCCTAAGAATTAGGATTGAACAAATGGAAGCTAGTGACTTTATGAGAAACCAAGACACAGTAAAGCAAATCCAATTGAATGGAAAAATAGAGGGCAGTGTGAAATATCTCCTTGAAAAAATAGCTAACCTAGAAAATAAACCTAGGAGGGATAATTTGAAAATCACTGGACTACCTGAAAACCATGACCAAAACAAAAGCTTAGACACCATCCTCCAAGAGATTGTGAGGGAAAATTGCCCTGATATTCTAGAAGCAGAAGCTAAAATAGAAATTGAAAGAATCTACCCATCACCTCCTGAAAGAGATCCCAAAAGGAAAACCTCCAGGAATATTAAACCCAAATTCCAGAACTCCCAGGTCAAGGAGAAAATACTGCAAGCAGCTAAAAAAAAAAGGAATTCAAATACTGTGGAGCTCCAATAAGGATAAAGGAAGATCTAGCAGCTTCTACATTAAAGGACCGAAGGACATGGAATATGATATTCCAGAGGGCAAAGGAACTGGGACTTCAGCCAAAAATCACATACCCAGCAAAACTGTGTATAATTTTTCAGAGACAAAAATGGGATTTCAATGAGAAAGAGGTTTTTCAAGCATTTGTGATGAAAAGACCTGAACTGAATAGAAAATTTTACTTTCAAATACAAGATCCTGGAGAAGCGTAAAAAGGTAAACAGGAAAGACTTCATGAGGGATATGAAAAGATCAAACTGTTTACATTCCTACATGGGAAGATAATACTTTGAAATCATAAGAACTATCTCAGTAAGAAATTCAAGGGCAGCTGGGTGGTGCAGTGGATGGAGCGCCGGCCTTGGACTCAGGAGAACCTGGGTTCAGGTGTGACCTTGGACACTTGACAATTGATGGCTGTGTGACCCTGGGCA
Source organism: Dromiciops gliroides (assembly GCF_019393635.1). Taxonomy (NCBI): domain Eukaryota; kingdom Metazoa; phylum Chordata; class Mammalia; order Microbiotheria; family Microbiotheriidae; genus Dromiciops; species Dromiciops gliroides. The sequence goes on from NC_057862.1 coordinate 553,559,159, forward strand.
AGTCACTTGGCCCCAGTTGCCTCACAAAAAAACAAAACAAAACAAAAATTCTTCACAAGAAATTCACAGAAGATAGGGCTGAACTGGGGATGGGTGTCTTATGTCTGGGGCTGGATTTGGGCTTGGGGGGCCTCCTGGGTCCAGGGTTGGTGCTTTGTCCACTGTGCCACCTAGCTAAACCATGATGACATCATTAAAATAGGGTTGAGGTGTAGGAGGAATAAACTGGGGGAGGGAGAAGGGGAAAGATGGTAGGGGGAGAGGTATTTCACATGAAGGAAACAAGAAGAAAGCTTATGGAGAAGAGTAGAAGGAAGGAGTTGGGGAGTGAGTGAACCTTAAGATCATCAAAATCTGCTCAAAGAAGGACTAACATACATATTCAAGTAGGTATAGTAATATACTTTTGCCCTGGAGGGGGGGGAAGGGAACAAAGGTGGGGGGGAAAGGGAAGGAGGAAAGGGCAGATTGGGGGAGAGAGCAGTAAAAAAGCAAAACACTTTCAAGGAAGATGAAGATGTTCTGCATTACTGCACCAGTATGACACTGAATTGCTTGATCTCATAGGGAGGGTTGAGGAGGGAGGGAGGAAGAAAAATTTAGAACACAGAATTAGCTCAGGGACCCTGATCTCATTGGAGTGGGCTCATGGAGGGAATAGCTTTCATACCCAATTGGGAGGAGCAATCTATTTAACCCTGCAGGAAAATAGGAGGGGAAGAGAAGAAGGAAGGAAGGGTGAAAAAAAAAGGAGTGCAGAGTGAGGGAGAGGATAGTCAGAATTAAGGCACCTCTGAGGAGGAATGGGTAAAAAGAAAATAGAGTAAATGTCATGGGAAGAGAGTGGGATGGAGGGAAATAGTTATGATGATTGATTATACTGGCAAAATGTATGGTACCTACTTTGCTGGGCTTTGGTGAAGGTTGTGATGAACAGGATGCTATTGGGAAAACCTGGAGAGACCTACATGAACTGAAGCAGAGTGAAATGTACTGTATACAAAATAACAGCAATAGTGGGGAATGATCTGCTGGGAAGCATGTGGTTGTTTTCAGCAAGGCAATGATCCAATGTAATCCTGAGGGACTCATGAAGATTTCAGCCCATCTGCAGAGAAAGAACTGATAGTATCTGAAAACAGATGGAAACACAATTAAAAAAAATTTTTTTTCATTTCCTCTTTGACAATTCCTTAATCTGAAGTTTGGGGTTTTTTGACTGTTTTCTCTCGCAATATGAGAGTTTTTCCATGACTACTCATGTATAACTTATTTGAATTGATTGAGCTCTTGTGGATGGGAGTTGGGAATGGAGGGGGGGAAAGAAGTTAGAACACAAAGTTTTTAAAAAATTGATGTTAAAATTTTGTTTTTACATATATTGTGGAAAATAAAATTCTATTCAGAATAAATAAAGAAATATTAAAATAAAATCAAAAGGCTGGGAAAAAATTAATTGAGAGGTAGAAGAAAAATGGGGAGAGAAATGAAAGCAAAACAATAAAACTATGAAAAAAGAATCAGCAGCTTGGAAAAGGAAGCATAAAGACTGTAGAAAACAATTCCTTAAAAAATTCATCTGGTCAAATGGGGAAAAAGGTGCATAATCTCACTGAAGAAAACAATCCCTTAAAAAATTCATTTGGCCAAATGGAAAAAAAGGTGCATAATCTCAATGAAGTAAACAATGCCTTAAAAATTAAAATTGGACAGTTGGAAGATAAGGAATCCATGGACACCAGGAATCAGTCCAGCAGAATCAAAAGAATGAAAAAATAGAAGAAAATGTGAAATACCTCATTGGAAATACAAATGATCTGGAAAACAGATCCAGGAAAGACAATATGAGAATCACTGGACTGCCTGAAAGCCATGATCAGAAAAAGAATCTAGACACCATATTCCAGGAAATTGTTAAGGAGAACTGCCATGATTTTAGAGAGTCAGAGGATAAAATCATCATTGAAAGAATCCTCCTATCACCTCCCTAAAGAGACCCCAAATGGAAAACTCCATGGAATATTGTAGCCAAATTCCAGAATTATCAGGTGAAGGAGAAAAAATGCCAAGCAGCCAGAAAGAAGCAATTTAAATATGGAGCCACAGTCAGGATTGCTCAGGACCTGGTAGCTTCAACATTAAAGGACCACAAGGCTTGGAACATGATATATTCCAGAAGGCAAAGGAGCTTGGATTGCAGCCAAGAATCTATTACCCTTCAAAACTGTTCATTCTCTTTCAGGGGAAGAGATGGACATTCAAAGATATTGGGGACTTTCAAGGTTTCCTGTTGAAAAGACCAGAACTTAATAGAAAATTCGATCTTAACATACAAGCCTCAAAAGAAGTTTAAAAAGGTAAAAAGAGGGGAAAAAAATTACTCAATTAGGTTAAACTCTTTGCATCCCTACACGGGAAGATAATACCCATAACTCTTAAGAAGTGTAAATGTATTTGGGCAGAGAGAAGGACTTTACACAGAGGGTATAAATATAAATTATCTTTGATGTGATGACACAAAGAAAATTAAGGGGTTAAAAAGGGAGTCTATGGGTAGGAGAGGAAAGGGGAGGTGGAATGGGGTGAATTACATCATATGAAGAGGTAAAAAAAAACCCATTACAATAGAGGGAAAGAAATGAGGGGTGAACATTGTTTCAACCCTACTCTTATTAGATTCGATTCAAAGAGGGAAGAACATATAAATTCGTTGGGATAAAGAAACTTAGCTCATTCTTTAGGGAAGCAAAAGTGGAAGGGAAATGGGGGGACTGAAAGACGGGAGGACAAAAGCAAGGGAGAAAATGGTAAAGAAAAGAGGGGGGGTGATTAAAAGGGAGGACAGATTGGGGGAGGCAGGGGTAAGAAGCCAAACATCAGTGAGGAGGAATAGGGTGAAGGAAGAGGGAAAAAGTACAAAGGAGATAAATAGAATGGAGGGGAATAGAGAGTTAGTAATAATAACTATGAATGTGAATGGGATGAACTCTGCTATAAAACAGAAGCAAACTGCAGAGTGGATTAAAAACCAGAATCCTAGAATATGCTCTTTACAAGAAACACATCTGAAGCAGAGAGATACACACAGAGTAAAGGTAAAAGGCAGGAGCAGAATATATTATGCTTCAGATAAAGTAAAAAAAAAAAGCAGGGGTAGCAATCCTTATCTCAAACAAAGCACAGGGAAAAATAGATCTCATTAAAAGAGATAAGGAAGGAAACTACATCTTTCTAAAAGGTACTATAGCTAATAAAGCAATATCAATATTAAGTATGTATGCGCCAAGTAGTGCAGCATCTAAATTCTTAGAGGAGAAGTTAAATGAATTACAAGAGGAATTAGTAATACTATACTAGTGGGTGATCTGAATCTTCCCCTCTCAGAATTAGATAAATCTAGCCAAAAAATAGAAAAGAAAGAAGTGAAAGAGGTGAATAGATTACTAGAAAAGTTAGAAATGATAAATGTCTGGAGAAAATTGAATGGGGATAGAAAGGAATATACCTTTTTCTCAGCAATACATGGCAAATTTTCAAAAACTGAGCATGTATTAGAGCACAAAAACACCATAGTCAAATGTAGAAAGGCAGAAATAGTAAATGCATCCTTTTCAGATCATGATACAATAAAAATTACATGTAAGAAAGAGCCAGGGAAAAGTAGAATGAAAATCAATTGGAAACTAAATAATTTCATTCTAAAGAACAAATGGGTCAAGCAACAAATCATAGAAACAATCAATAACTTTATCCAAGAGAATGACAATAATGAGAAAACATACCAAAATCTGTGGGATGAAGCCAAAGCAGTGTTTAGGAGAAAGTTTATAGCTCTAAGTGCTTACATGAATAAAAAAGTGAAAGAGGAGATTAATGAATTGTGCATGAAACTCAAAAAGCTAGAAAAAGAACAAATTGGAAATCTTCAATTAGATACTAAACTAGAGATCCTAAAAATTAATGGAGAAATTAATAAGACTGAAAGCAAAAAAAACTATAGAATTAATCAATAAAACTAAGAGGTGGTTTTATGAAAAACCAATAAAATAGATAAAATATTGGTTAATTTGATGTAAAAAAGAAAGAAGAAAACCAAATTACCAGTATCAAAAATGAAAAGGGTGATGTTACCACCAATGAAGTGGAAATTAAATCAATAATTAGGAATTATTTTGCTCAATTGTATGCCAATAAATTTGACAATATAAATGAAATGGATGAATATTTACAAAAATACAAACTGCCCAGGTTAACTGAAGAGGAAATAAAATCCTTAAATTAAACCATAATAGAAAAAGAAATTGAACAAGCCATTAATGAACTCCCTAAGAAAAAATCCCCAGGGCCAGATGGGTTTACGGGTGAATTTTACCAAACATTTAAAGAACAATTAATTCCAATATTGTACAAATTATTTGGACAAATAGCAGAAGAAGGGGTACTACCAAATTTGTTTTATGACACAAATATGGTAGTGATACCAAAACCAGGCAAAGCAAAAACAGAGAAAGAAAATTATAGACCAATTTCCCTAATGAATATTGATGCTAAAATCTTAAATAAGATATTAGCAAGGAGATTACAGAAAGTGAACACCAGGATAATACACTATGACCAGGTGGGATTTATAACAGGAATGTAGGGCTGGTTCAACATTAGGAAAACTATTAACATAATCAACCACAGCAATAAGAAAACTAACCAAACTCATATGATTATCTCAATAGATGCAGAGAAAGCTTTTGACAAAATACAGCACCCATTCTTTAAAAAAAAACTAGAGAGTTTAAGAATAGGTGGAGCTTTCCTTAAAATAATAAACAGTATCCAGAGGGGCAGCTAGGTGGTGCAGTGGATAGAGCACTGGCCCCGGATTCAGGAGTACCTGAGTTCAAATCCGGCCTCAGATGTTTGACACTTATAGCTGTGTGACCCTGGGCAAGTCACTTAACCCCCATTGCCCCGCCAAAAAAAATAAAGATAATAATAAACAGTATCTACCTAAAACCATCAGCAAGTATTATATGTAATGGAGATAAATTAGAGGCCTTCCCAACAAGATCAGGGGAGAAACAGGGATGTCCATTATCACACCTATTATTTAATATTGTACTAGAAATGTTAGCTTTAGCAATCAGAGAAGAAAAAGTAATTAAAGGAATTAGAATAGGCAAGGAAGAAACAAAACTATCACTCTTTGCAGGTTATATGATGGTATACTTAAAGAATCCTAGAGAATCAACTCAAAAATTACTTAAAACAATTAACAACTTTAGCAAAGTAGCATAATATAAAATAAATCCACATAAATCATCAGCATTTCTATACATGACCAACAAAGTCCAGCAGCAAGAGTTAGAAAGAGAAATTCCATTTAAAGTAATGGTAGATAATATAAAATACTTGGGAGTCTACTTGCTAAGACAAACCCAGGAACTCTATGAACACAATTACCAAACACTCTCCACACAAATCAAATCAGATCTAAATAATTATAAAGATATCAATTGCTCATGGAAAGGCAGAGCTAATATAGTAAAAATGACAATACTACCTAATTAATTTACTTATTCAGTGCCATACCAATCAGACTAACTAAAAATTATTTTATAGAGCTAGAAAAAATAATAACAGAATTCATCTGGAAAAACAAAAAATCAAGAATATCCAGGGAAATAATGAAAAAAAAATTCACAGGAAGGTGGGTTAGCGGTACCAAACCTGGAGCTTTACTATAAAGCGGCAGTCATCAAAATATCTGGTACTGGCTAAGCAATAGAGTGAAGGATCAATGGAATAGGCTAGGCACAGGAAACACAGTAGCAAATGACACTAGTAATGTAGTGTTTTATAAGCCCAAAGACTCCAGCTTCTGGGATAGGAACTCAGTATTTGACAAAAACTGCTGGCAAAAATGGAAGATAGTATGGCAGAAATTAGGCATAGACCAACATCTTACACCTTATACTAAAAAAGGTCAAAATGGATACATAATTTAGACATGAGAGGTGATACCATAGGTAAATTAGGAGAGAAAGGAATAGTCTACCTCTCAGATCTTTGGAAAGGAAAACAGTTTATGACCAAACAAGAGATAGAGAATATTATGAAATGCAAAAAAGGATGATTTTGATTACATTAAATAAAAAAATTGTACAAACAGAAGCAATGCATCCAAAATTAGAAGGGTGGCAGAAAGCTGGGAAACAATTTTTATGGCCAATACTTCTGATAAAGGCCTCATTTCTAAAATATACAGAGAACTAAATCAAATTTATAAGAATCCAAGTCATTCCCCAATTGAGAAATGGAGAAAGGATATGAACAGGCAGTTTTCTGATGAAGAAACCAAAGCTATCTATTGCCATATGAAAAAATGCTCTTTTTCTCTAATGATTAGAGAGATGCAAATTAAAACAACTCCGAGGTACCACCTGACACCCATCAGATTGGCTAAAATGACAAAAAAGGAAGATAAATGTTGGAGAAGCTGTGGGAAAATTGGAACACTAATGCATTGTTGGTAAAGCTGTGAACTGATTCAACCATTCTGGAGAGCAATCTGGAATTATGCCCAAAGGGCCATAAATCTGTGCATACCCTTTGACCCAGCAATAAGACTTTTGGGTCTTTTTCCCAAAGAGATCATGGAAAGCAGAGAGGGACCCACATGTACAAAAATATTTATAGCTGCTCTGTACGTGGTGGCAAGGAATTGGAAGTCGAGGGGATGCCCATCAATTGGGGAATGGCTGGACAAGTTGTGGTATATGAATGTAATAGAATACTATTGTGTTGTAAAACACTAAGAGCAGGAGTTCAAAGAAACCTGGAGTGTCTTGCGTGGGCTGATGATGAGTGAGATGAGCAGAACCAGAAGAACATTGTACACAGTATCATCAGCATTGTGTGTTGATCTACTGTGATGGATTATAGTCTTCTCACCAATACAATGGTACAGAAGAGTTCCAGGGATAGAAGAGGATCTCCAAATCCAGGGGGGAAAAAAGAACTGTGGAGTATAGATGCTGAATAAACCATACTATTTCTTTTATCTTTGGTGCTGTTGTTTTTCTATTTTAAGGTTTATCGTCATTGCTCTGATTTTTCTCTTATAACATAACTAATTCAGAAATATGTTTAATATTATTATGTGTATATATATAAAACCTATATCAGATTATGTGGTTTCTAGAGGAGGGGGGAGGGAGGGGAGGGATGGAGGAAAATCAGAAATTGGAAAGCTTGTATAAACAAAAGTTGAGAACCATCTTTACATGTTAAGGGGAAAAAATAAAATACTTTATTACAAATAAAAAAAAGTTTTCTATGCATCTATTGAGATAATCATATGATTTTGGTTAGTTTTCTTATTGATGTGGCTGATTATGTTAATAGTTTTCCTAATGTTGAACCAGCCCTGCATTCCTGGTATTAATCTCACCTGGTCATAGTGTATTATCCTGGTGATCACTTGCTGTAATCTCCTTGCTAATATCTTATTTAAGATTTTAGCATCAATATACATTAGGGAAATTGTTCTATAATTTTCTTTCTCTGTTTTTGCTTTGCCTGGTTTTGGTATCACCACCATATTTGTGTCATAAAACGAATTTGGTAGAACTCTTTCTTCACCTATTTTTCCAAATAATTTGTATAATACTGGAATTAATTGTTCTTTAAATGTTTGGTAAAATTCACCTATAAACCCATCTGGCCCTGGGGATTTTTTCTTAAGGAATTCATTAATGGCTTGTTCAATTTCTTTTTCTAATATGGGCTTATTTAAGGATTTTATTTCCTCTTAACGTGCGCAATTTGTATATTTGTAAATATTTATCCATTTCATTTGGATTGTCAAATTTATTGGCATACAGTTGAGCAAAATAATTCCTAATTGTTGATTTAATTTCCACTTCATTGGTGGTAGCATCACCCCTTTCATTTTTGATACTGGTAAATTGGTTTCCTTCTTTCTTTTTTAATCAAATTAACCAATATTTTATCTATTTTATTGTTTTTTTTCATAAAACCATCTCTTAGTTTTATTAATTAATTCGATAGTTCTCTTGCTTTCAATTTTATTAATTTCTCCTTTAATTTTCAGGATTTCTAGTTTAGTATCTAATTGGGTATTTCTAATTTGTTCTCTTTCTAGCTTTTTAAGTTGCATGCCCAATTCATTGATCTCCTTTTTCTCTTTTTTTAGTCATGTAAACAGTTAGAGCTATAAATTTTCTCCTAAGCACTGCTTTGGCTGCATCCTATAGATTTTTTATGCCTTCTCATTATTGTCATTCTCTTGGATAAAGTTATTGATTGTTTCTATGATTTGTTGTTTGATCCATTCATTCCTTAGAATGAAATTATTTAGTTTCCTATTGATTTTCATTCTTCTTTTCCATGGCTATTTCTTACATGTAATTTTTATTGCATCATGATCTGAGAAGGATGCATTTGCTATTTCTGCCTTTCTACATTTGACTATGGTGTTTTTGTGCCCTAATACATGATCAATTTTTGAAAATGTGCCATGTACTGCTGAGAAAAAGGTATATTACTTTCTATCCCCCTTCAGTTTTCTCCAGACATTTATCATGTCTAACTTTTCTAGTATTCTATTCACCTCTTTGACTTCTTTCTTATTTATTTTTCGTCTAGATTTATCTAATTCTGAGAGGGGAAGATTCAGATCACCCACTAGTATAGTATTACTGTCTAATTCCTCTTGTAACTCATTTAACTTCTCCTCTAAGAATTTGGATGCTATACCACTTGGCGCATACATACTTAATATTGATATTGCTTTATTAGCTAAAGTACCTTTTAGAAAGATGTAGATTCCTTCCTTATCTCTTTTAATGAGATCTATTTTTTCCTGTGCTTTGTTTGAGATAAGGATTGCTACCCCTGCTTTTTTTTTACTTTATCTGAAGCATAATATATTCTGCTCCTGCCTTTTACCTTTACTCTGTGTGTATCTCTCTGCTTCAGATGTGTTTTTTGTAAAGAGCATATTCTAGGATTCTGGTTTTTAATCCACTCTGCAATTTGCTTCTGTTTTATAGCAGAGTTCATCCCATTCATATTCACAGTTATTATTACTAACTCTATTCCCCTCCATTCTATTTACCCCCTTTGTACTTTTTCCCTCTTCTTTCACCCTATTCCTCCTCAGTGATGTTTGGCTTCTTACCCCTGCCTCCCCCAATTGGCCCTCCATTTTTATCACCCCCCTCCATTTTTTTACCCTTTTCTCCCTTGCTTTTGTCCTACCTTCTATCAGTCCCCCCCTTTCCCTTCCACTTTTGCTTCCCTAAAGAATGAGCTAAGTTTCTTTATCCCAATGAATGTATATGTTATCCCCTCCTTGAATAAAATCTAATGAGAGTAGGGTTGAAACAATGTTCACCCCTCCTTTCTTTCCCTCTATTGTAATAGGGTTTTTTTACCTCTTCATATGATGTAATTCACCCATTCCACCTCCTCGTTCCTCTCCTACCCATAGATGCCCTTTTTAACCCCTTAATTTTCTTTGTATCATCACATCAAAGACAATTTATATTTATACCCTCTGTATGTAATCCTTCTCTCTGCCCAAATACATTTACAATTCTTCGGTGTTATGAGTATTATCTTCCTGTGTAGGGATGTAAACAGTTTAACCGAATTGAGTAACTTTTTTTCCTTCTGTTTACCTTTTTAAACTTCTCTTGAGGCTTGTATTTTAGGATCAAATTTTCCATTCAACTCTGGTCTTTTCATCAGGAAAGATTGAAAGTCCCCAATGTCATTGAATGTTCATCTTTTCCCCTAAAAGAGAATGATCAGTTTTTCTGGGTAATAGATTCTTGGCTGCAATCCAAGCTCCTTTGCCTTCTGGAATATCATATTCCAAGCCTTGTGGTCTTTTAATGTTGAAGCTGCCAAGTCCTGAGCAATCCTGACTGTGGCTCCTTGATTTAAATTGCTTTTTTCTGGCTGCTTGCCACATTTTCTCCTTCACCTGATAATTTTGGAATTTGGCTACAATATTCCTTGGAGTTTTCCTTTTGGGGTCTCTTTCAGGAGGTGATTGGTGGATTCTTTCAATGGCAATTTCATCCTCTGATTCTAGATTATCAGGGCAGTTCTCCTTAATAATGTCCTGGAATATGGTCTCTAGACTCTTTTTCTGATCATGGCTTTCAGGCAGTCCAATGATTCTCAAATTGTCTCTCCTGGAACTTTTTTCCAGATCAATTGTCTTTCCAATGAGGTATTTCACATCTTCTTCTATTTTTTTCATTCTTTTGACTCTGCTTGACTGATTCCTGGTGTCTCATGGACTCATTATCGTCCAACTGTCCAATTTTAATTTTTAGGTTATTGTTTTCTTCAATGAGATTATGTATCTTTTTTTTTCCATTTGGCCAACTGAATTTTTTAAGGGATTGTTTTCTTCAGTGAGATTATGCAACTTTTTTCCATTTGACCAGATGAATTTTTTAAGGAATTGTTTTCTTCAGCCAATCTTTATGCTTCCTTTTCCAAGCTGCTGATTCTTTTTTTCATAATTTTATTGTGTTCCTTTCATTTCTCTCAGTTGATTTTTAAAATCCTTTTTGAGCTCCTCCAAGAAGGCTTTTTGTTCTTGATACCTATTCATCTTCCCTCTTGAGGCTTCACATGTAGGCAATTTGGGAGTATTGTCCTCATCTGAATTTGTGTTTGCCTCTTCCCTTTCAACACAGAAGCTCTCAATGGTGAGAGCTTTTTTTTTGCTTCTTAATCATACTGCAGCTTATTTTTAATTTTTTAATTTTTTTTAAGTTGAGGTCTCCTCTGAGGGCACCAGGGTCTCTGATTCAAGCTTCTTGTGCTGGGTTATATAGGGGCTGTGTCACTGGCTCTCTACACTGAGGCTTCTATGGCTTGTAGATTTTTCACTGCCCTGGACTTCCTGTCTGAGTACACTGGGATCAGTAGATCTAGCCCTGGACTTCCTGTCTGAGTACACTGCCATCAGTAGGCCAATCTGGTGCCTACTGGTGTGGGTTTCCCTACTGCTGGCAACCTGCCCTCTCAGCTGGTGCAGGTGGGTTTTGCCACTGTTCTGCTGTGCCACCAGCTTGTTGTGCCAGGTTCCAAGGGCCTCAGTTGCTCAGCTGTGGCCTACAACTTCCTGCTGACTTGCCCCTACCCTCTCCCACATACTGTGCTGCAGTGAGCTGAGTCTCCCTTTTGCTGGAGTGAGACTGACCTTTCCTGAAGTCTTCTAAATTATCTCTGGTTGGAAGACTGTGTCTCTCTCTTTACAGGTTCTGCAGTTTCAGAATCCGTCTAGAGGCTTGATTTAATGTACTTTTTGAGGGAACAGGAGGAGAGCTCACATAATTTCCTGATTACTCCCCACCATCTTGGCTCCGCCCCCTGTCCCCCAAAGTCCAAAAGAGATTTTTAAGAAGTTAAATTTGAAATTGGGATTTTTCACATCACTTGTGGAAAGGCTGATCAAATTGTGGGATGAGATTAGGATGGAACACTATTGTGCTGTAAGAAATGATGAGCAGAATGCTATCAGAACGACTAATGAAAAATGCAATCCATCCACAAAGAAAGAACTGATGATAGTTGAATACAGCTTGAAGTATCATTTTTTATTAGTTCTTCTTTCTAAAGTTTTTTTTGTCCATTTTCCTTCACAACATGACTAATGTGGAAATGTTTTGCATGACTGCACATGTATAACTTATATTGAATTGTGCAAGTTCTTAAGGGGGCAGTGGGGAAGGAGGGAGGAAGAGAATTTGGAACACAAATTTGTAAAAATCAATGTAAAATATTTATATATGTAATAGGGGAAATTCTAAATAAATAAATCAATTAAATTTACAAACATATATTTGGCATATGTTGGCATTGCATTTAAAATATGACAAGATTTTGCCTTAAAGAAATTCAGCAACGTGATTTAGGGAAGGAGGAGTAGGAGAAGCATAATATTGAATTAACATAGTTCCCAAACCATTTTCATACCCATTTCTTGGAAAGAATACTAGAGTCAGAGTATCTGTTAACTGTGAAACCTAATGCAAGTAACTTAACGTCCTGGATCTCAATCTTCTCTTTTGTAATCAAAGTAATTTACATTTAAACACTGCTGTCTGGTGAATTTCTTAACAACTGGTTCCAGGAAAAAATATAATAATTTTAAATTTAATATGCATCATTAACATTTTCTCCATCATTTTTCTTAAGTGTAGATAAGATGGGTACTACCTTAAATATTATAGTCCCTACTTTACAGATGAGGAAATTGAGGACAATAGGACACTTTATCTATCATGCTATGCTACCACTCCACTGGTAAAGAGCATTGAAAGATTTCTCTTTCCACTAACACATGTGATCTCCTCTGTTTCCCTCCTCTGTGGAAACTGATTGAGGGAAGGAGGAAGGGAAGGGAGAGGGGGGGAGAGAGAGGGGGGGGAAAGAGGTGGGGGGGAGAGGGACAAATGGAGGGAGGGAGAGAGGGAGGGAGGTAGAGAGAGAGAGAGAGAGAGAGAGAGAGAGAGAGAGAGAGAGAGAGAGAGAGAGAGAGAGAGAGAGAGATTTGCCTGTGTTTACAAAACTACTAAAAGGCATAAGAAAGACCCGAACCTTGCTCTTTGGACTCCAAGTCCAAAGTTCTTTCTACCCCATCAAACCACCAGTATTGCCCAAACCGAAAGAACTATGTATCTAAAGTCAGAAAGACTGAGTTTGAAACGCAGCTCTACTATTTTGTACTGTGTAACCTTGAGCAAGTCATTTGCATGCTAGAGTCCTTGGTTTTCTTGCCTGTAAAATCATGGTATTTTGGATCAAAAGGGTATGCACAATCTTATACCCCTTTGGTAATAACTCCAAGTTCCTCTCCAGAATGGTTATATCATTTCATAACTCCACTAACAGTGGATTAGAGTACCAGATTTCCCACATATCCTCCAACATCAAATATTTTCCTTTTTTTGTTATATTTGCCACTCTGATAAGTGTGAGGTGATACCTCAGAGTTGTTTTAATTTTAATTTCTTTGATCAATAGTGATCTGGAGTATTTTTTCATATGATTATGGATAACTTTAATTTCTTTGTCTGTTCATAAAAATCACCTCTTCATATCCTTTGACCATTTATCAATTGGGGAATGACTTGTATTTTTTATAGATTTGTTTTAGTTCTCTACATTTTTGAGAAACAAGGCCTTTATCAGAGACACTTGTTTCACAAATTCTTCCCAGTTTTCTGCTTTCATCATAATCTTGGTTATGTCAGTTTTGTTAGTGCAAAAGCTTTTTAATTTTATATAATCAAAATTATCTATTTTACATTTTGTATTGCTTTCTATATCTTCTTTGGTACTAAATTCTTCCTTTTCCATAAATCTTACAAACTATTCTATGCTCTCTTAATTTGCTTATAGTATCTATCACCCTTTATGTGTAAATCATGTACCCATTTTTACTTTACTTGAGTATTTGGTGCAAGATGTTGGTCTATACCTACTTTCTGTCATACTGTTTTCCAGTTCTTGTTAAATAATGACGTTTTGATCCAAAAGCTTAGATCTTTGGGTTTATCATATGCTAGACTACAATAGTCATTCACTATAGTGTAATTTGTACCTATTCTATTCCACTGATCCACTTCTCTATTTCTTAGCCAGTTCCATATTGTTTTGATAATTATGACTTTATAATACATTTTGAGATCTGGTACTGATAGACCACCATCTTTTGCATTTTTAAAAATTGATTCCCTTCATAATCTTTTTTTGGTGAGGCCATTGGGGTTAAGTGACTTGCCCAGGGTCACACAGCTAATAAGTGTTAAGTGTCTGAGGCTGGATTTGAACTCAGGTCCTCCTGAATCCAGGGCCATGCTCTCTATTGACTGTGCCACCTAGCTGCACTGACTCCCTTGATATTCTTGAGCTTTTGTTATTCCAGATGAAGTTTGTTATTATTTTTTCTAGATCTATATTTATTGTAGTTTGATTGGTATAGCATAAATAAATTAATTAATTAACTTAGGTACAACTGTCATTCTTATTATATTGGCTTAAGCAATTGATGTTTAGATCTGACTTTATTTGTGTGAAAAGTGTTTTATAGATCTGGTCATATAGTTCCTGGGTTTGTCTTGACAGGCAGAATCCCAAGTATTTTTATTTGTCCACGATTATTTTAAAAGGAATATCTCTTTCTATCTATTGTTACTTGACTTTGTTAGTAACATATAGAAATGCTGATGATTTATGTGGGTTTATTTTGTATCTTGCAAATTTGCTAAAGTTGCTAATAATTTCAAGTAGTTTTTTAGTTGATTCTCTGCAATTTTGATGCACATTTTTAAGTATATAAAACATGAGTACTTTTTCAGTCATGTCTGACTCCTTGTGACCTCATTTGGGGCCTTCTTGGCAAAGATACTGGAATCATTTGTCATTTCCTTCTCCAACTCATTTTATAGATGAGGTATTGAGGCAAACAGAGTTAAGTGATTTGCCCAGGCTCACATAGCTAGTAATGGTCTGAGGCCATATTTGAGCTCAGAAAGAGAAATCTTGACTCCAGGCCTGGCACTTTATCTAATGTGCCACCTGGCTCTGTTGAAGTTATATAAAAATATACAACTTAAAAACATGGTAATTCTTTTTTTTTTCTTTTTAGGCAAAAATCCCTAGCTGCATATGGATAGGGGAAGCAGTAAAACCTTCAGTTAGATGGCACCACAAGAGCTGAGCTTCTTTCATTCATACATTTAATATAAAAAGTTATAAAGTACTTTGCAAAAACTTATTGGGGGAAAGGAGTGCTGCCAAGTTTGTTGGTAGGATGGCAATTGCAAATATTAAACAGCTTCTCTTGGTGTTTTTGAAGATCATCCCAACTGTGGGCTGGGAAACTTGCAGGTGAGATAAACTGACAAAGTTCAAAGGTAGCAACATTTCTTTGGTACGAAATTCAACTTCAGTGATCTCTGATCCAAAGCAAAGTCCTCAGGGAAATAGTTTTCCTTCCTTTCTCTTTCCTCTTCCTGAAATTTGATGAAAATACCTCTGATAACTAGGTGGCACAGTGGATAGTGTCAGGCTTTGAGACAGGAAGACTCCTTTTCATGTGTTCAAATCTGACATCAGACATTTACTATCTGTATGACTCTGGGTAACTCACTTAAACCTGTTTGCCTCAGTTTCCTCATCTGTAAAATGAGCTGGGGAAGAAAATGACAAAACACTCCAGTATTTTTGACAATAAAACCCCAAATGGAATTTTAAAAAGTGGACACAGCTGAACAACAAAATTCCTATAAATAATTTGGGGTTTGCTAAGGATGAACTGATAACAATGACCTAACGTTACATCTGTATCATGAACTCTTCCATTTCTATAAACAAATCTGCTTTTTTCAGCCAATTGTTTGATGCTTTGTATCAATGTATTGTTGGTTGAGTTGAGCTTTTTGATTCTGTCCTTGGGTCTTTGCAATTTAATAGGTTGCATTGGAACCAAATCAATATGATGTACCTTCAATAGGTCCAGTGGAATCTATCATTCACCTTTATGATTGCTCCGCTTGATGAGGAAATATTTCTGTACACTTTTAACCTGATCATCATATAGTCTGAAAAGATCTAACATCTCGTTTCCTCTGTTTTGAAGCAGATATGCTAATCTTTTTACATCTGCTTTGAAATGTTGAAACATGTTTTGTTAGTATTCTATGAATTTTTATTTGGGACCTTTTAAAAATTCATTGGCATCCATTTTACTATTCCAAAGTTGTTCATTAAAACTGGTGTTATGACAGTGTTGATGGTACAACTATATTTTTCTCCCATTAAACTTGAGCTTCACGATACCAGTAAATCTTGATATACATGACTGGCAGTTTCCATGTCTCTGGGTAACTCCTTCTTGATCAGTTTCCCATAATCTCTGCTGTTTATACTGCTATAACTTCTCCAGTAGCTAATACCCCACTGCTTAGGTGACCAGAAAGAACATACCAGTTGCCTTATAAAATCTCACAAAGCCCTATATACAGGAAAGGAGACACAAACTGTAGGTTGGCCCCATCTCAGAAACAGGCTGGCTCAAGATCCTATGCCTTTCTGGGATTGTCTTGGTGGTAGGAAAAATATCCACATTCTGATCATCCCTATCTCAGTCACTTTTCTAATTTAAGGCAAACAGTAAAGAGTAACCCCCCACCCCTGCTGTTTTAATGATCTTCCCCCAAACCTCCCTTGGTACGTATTTACAAAATTCTAACTTAGTAGCCAATTAAAAATTATGATGTGCCTGATAGAAAGTAGCCATCAGGGGTAGCCAGTGGTACAATCAATACAATGCTAGGCTAGGAGTCAGGACAACCTGAATTCAAATCCAGCTTCAGATACTTACTAGCTATGACTCTGGGCAAGTCACTTAACCTGTTTGGTTCAGTTTCTTTATCTGTAAAATGAGCTGGAGAAGTAAATACAAACCACAGTAGTATCTTTGCCAAGAAAACCCCAAATGGTGTTAAGAAGAATCAGACTTGACTGAAACCACTGAATAACAACAATGGGTATGTAAAATCATCTTCTGTAGGCCCAATCAAAGCCCTTTCAAGACAATTCCAGTAGAGGGGCAGCTAGGTGGTACAGTAGATAAAGCACTGGCCCTGGATTCAGGAGGACCTGAGTTCAAATGCAGCCTCAGGCACCTGATACTTACTAGCTGTGTGACCTTAGACAAGTCACTTAACACTCATTTCCCAGGGGAAAAAATTTCAGCAGCATATAATGATGGGGATGATAGGTACTACATCCTGTTCCCACAGGGTTTGGATTTCACATCTACCAGGTCTCTACATTTTGATCACTTTTCATTCAACATAGATAGGAGGTTGTAAGTATTTAGTATGGCAAAATCCATTATAAATGTTGTTCTTAAATGTGTATGTATCAATGTTATGTCAGGCAACAGCTTTGTGATGTCGCTCTAGTTCCAGTACAATTTATTTGTTGAATTCTCAAGGACATTTTGAAAGCTATATTCATGATACAAGGATTTGTCTTCTCAGTTATGAAAGATTTCAAGCTTCTGATGAATAATTCTAGTCATTCAGTAGAGCTCTGTTAAGTATTTAGTAAAATTTTGTAACCTGCAGTGATGCGTTGGCAGTTTCTGTCATTATTTAACATAATCTGCATAGATCAATGAGTCTGAGCTCCTTAAGTATAATCCTTCTGTAATTTTTGACAGCAATGGCTGGAGCCTGAATTGCCATCATAAACTCCTGTTTCTATAAATAAATAAACATGAGTATTATTTGCTGTTACTATCAATGGTGGTGTTACTGCAACTATTGTCTTTGCTATTGCCCTCATTTTACAGATGGGAAAACTAAGGCTTATAGAAGGGAAGTTCATTTATACAGTATCATCATTATGCAGTGGGGTGCCGTCGTTTATTCTTAGAAAAACGTATTTTAAATTTATTTTTCAGTCTCATTTTATTATTTTCAAAGTAGTAGCTGCATTTAATAAGATAACATCATTCAGATAGTCTATCAATATACAATTAAACCCAGGCAATAACAATATTAATGAATGTTATTAATCAGTTTTCACTAATATAAAGTTAACCACTCCACTATACACAGATAGCCTTAGGAGAATTAAATTCAGTTGGCTCTGATATAAGCAAAAATCAGGCTTTGTTATCTGATAGAAGCTTGTTAAATTCAAAATCTAGCCACATAGCTACCACTGCAGTGAGAAAGAAATGACTAAAAATGGAATCGTGGTTAAAAGGAGTACAATGAGATTTTTTTTCCTCTTCTCTTCTGTTAACAAAGAAACCTGAAGGTAACCTGGTGATTCCATAAAACTGAGTGAATAGGAGTTTTCTTTCTTTCTCATCTTCTTCCTCTTTCCTCTGCAAGATACTGGGCATACAACTGTGGTCCCAGGGAGGGAAAAAAAAAAGAGCAGAAGCTACTCAGGTCCTTCCCCAGAATTGTACAAACCCTCCAGGGTTTTTAAAACAACAACAACAACAACAACAACAACTACCACCTAACGCTTCTTTTGATTCAGTCTCTCCCCTCTCAAATCCAATTTCCACACAGCTCTCACACTGATAATCCAAAAATAGAGATCTATATAAGTATCTATATCTTTACAAGTATCCTACTCAAAGTTTTCCAAATGGCTACCTATTGCTTATAGGATGAAATATAAAGTTTCCAGTTTGGAATTTAATGTTCTCTGCAGTAAGGTGACCACCTACTTTTTCTACTCTTATTTTGTATTATGCCTCCTGACATACTCTATTCCAGTCAAACTGGCTATTGCCAGCTAAACAACATTTAATTTCTGCCTCCATGTATTTGCACAGTTATTCCCCCATGCCTGGAGCACACATCTTCTTCCCTCTATAAATCTCTAGCTTTTATTTTTTTTCTTTTTACACCGTATAACATCATTCCTTTAATTTTATGGTGAATTCTGTATTATCCAAACATTAACAATTGCTACTAAATTGTGCACAAGTGGGTAAAAAATATACACATGTGGAAAAAAGATACAGAGGAAAATTAAATCTGGG
The DNA here is from genome assembly GCF_019393635.1 of Dromiciops gliroides. Classification (NCBI taxonomy): domain Eukaryota; kingdom Metazoa; phylum Chordata; class Mammalia; order Microbiotheria; family Microbiotheriidae; genus Dromiciops; species Dromiciops gliroides. The sequence goes on from NC_057862.1 coordinate 553,577,784, forward strand.
AAGATTATTTTGTTGCAGGATATCAATGAGCACCAAAAAACTGAATCAAATATGCAACACAGAATAGAACTGCTTCCCTAAGGAAGTACTCTAATGCTTTATAATGATATAATGAAGACCATAGGCCTCCAAAGGCCATTGCCTACAGAGTCCAAGATCCATATCAATCTAGCTTCTTTTAAAGCCAGGTTCAGCCTGTTCCATCTTACCTGAGACATTTTTTGCTTTTTCCTTTGTGTTATCGCCACATTGGAATTATTTTGTATAGACCTTAGATTTACTGAAAACTGTGCATGTTGTATTCATCACTCCTTGAAGGCAGAGATTTTTGTTTTTCACTCTGTCTCCACATTGTTGACACAATTGTATATGGTAAGCCTCAGGATGGGGATAAAGAATTGGGACCAAAGGCCATTTCTTCTCACTTGGAGATTTACAAGAGTCCTGTGTCCTAGGTCTAACAATCAACAGGAGAGAGGCTCTTCGATTGCTCACTCAATTCTGGCCCAGCAACCAATCAAAATTTTATTTCTTTATTACATAGTTAGTGGACTAGAAACATTTATAATGTAACTGCATATGCTCTCAAGTGGAGAGTAGGATCCTCCATTAAATGCTGTCAGGTACTTTTTAAAGCAGGCTTATAAAGTCTCTAAATGTGGTTTGGCAGCAGACATGGCACATGGTACATACTCTGAGAATGGGGCTCCCACTGACTAGTCTCCATTTATACAAAATAGAAAAAAGGTCTCAAAGGCCATTTGATCCAAGTGACACCTCAATATTAATTCCTTCTACACCATACCCATAGAAGTACTAATCCAGCCTTTGCCTGAAGATCTTTAGTGAGTGTTACACACTACCTCCCCAGGCAATCTTTCACTTTTGGATAATTGTTAGGGAGCTTTTATTTATATTTAGCCTAAATCTATAATATATTTATAAATAGGTGAGAGAGAGAGAGAGAGAGAGAGAGAGAGAGAGAGAGATGGGGGAGATGTCTGTGTGTAGAAAATTTATAGAATCATAGACTTTGAGCTGAAAGAAACTTCAAAGTTATCAAGTCACACTCCTTTTTGCAAATAACCAAACTCAGGTTCATGAGGTTAAGTGGTTCAATCTCTTTACGAAAAATTTGTAATGAAGATTTAATGGTGTCAACAATATAGCCATAAATCCTTTCCTATTTCAGTCACTCTAAGTGATCTAAAATATTAAATGAAAAAGTCAGAGGGAGCAGCTAGGTAGTGCAGTGGGTAAAGCACCAGCCCTGGATTCAGGAGGACCTGAGTTCAAATGTGGTCTCAGACACTTGACACTAACTCTGTGACCCTAGGCAAGTCACTTAACCCTCATTGCCCTGCCCCCCTCCCCAGAGAAAAAAAAAAGAGTCAGACTTCTGGGTCACATGACCAACAATATAAAGGACTAAACATTTTCTCCAATCTTTATAACTTCTCCAAAATAAGAATTAGACACAAGAGGTAAACTAATTGCAGCTGCCTCCAAAGACTAAGAAAATAACCAAGAACCTTAATGAGATATAGCAGAGGATAGTTTGTAATTCCTAAAATGACCACTTAGTACCCCTACCCTCTGGCAGGGCTAAACACTAGATCCCTCCACCTTACGTTCTGGGATCCATTTAACAATTAGCTTGTTGCTTCTGTACTCCTTGCTAACATAGATTACTCTCTCTTCCCTCACCCCATCGTTCTTTGGCAAGAAGCAACAGAATTCAATTCTCCCCTTACACATACCTTGTACAGAGGAAGTAAAGGTATAGATAGGGAAGCTGGTAGTTTGTGACAGAGCAGTAAGGAACTGAGGCAATACAGGCCTGAGGGAAAGGGTATTGACATCTTTCTGGTGTCAGTTTCATCCAGGGATGTGCTGGAGTTAGCTCATACTGGTTCTCCAGAGGCAATTGTTAAATTTTCCATGTACTAACTTTTCTGAGCCTCAGTTTCTTCATTTATAAAATAAGAATTAAAAGACCTAAACAACCCTACCTCATAAGGTTGTTGTGAGATAATGCATGCAGTGTTTTTGTAAATTGCATAGTGCTGTAGGAATATTAGTTATTACTTCTTTTCCTGTACCACTTTGAAATTATGTACATTATATCTATCAGTAGCTTGTAAGTTTCTTGAAAGCAGGGATGGAAGTCTTACCTATTTTTTTCTATTTCTTTCACTGCCTGGTGTGATATTCTGTACCTAGTGAGTATTCAACGAATGTTTGTTGAATTGAATTCAATTTGCATTTTAAACTATGAAGACACAAATTAAGTCAGATACAGTTTTGCACCATATTTTAAACAGTTCTATTGCTTTTGATAATTATCATTCAAGATTGATGATAAATTGTATATTCATCTGCAAAAAAAAAAATCAGTGTAACCATTTACACCTCAAAAACCGACAATGTCACAAATCAGAATTGAAATTACCAAGATCAGAGCAGCTAGTTGGCTTAGTGGATAAAGCACCAGCCCTGGATTCAGGAGGACCTGAGTTCAAATCTGACATCAGACACTCGACACAAGCTGTGTGACCCTGGGCAAGTCACTTAACCCTCATTGCCCTGCCCCCCCCAAAAAAAATTACCAAGATATAAGGAGGAAGAAAACTCAATTTAAAACACTGAGTAGATGTTAATAAGTCAATAGGAATGATGTTAATGACAGAACAGAAGATAGGCATCAGGGCATCTGAATTATTCTAAGGATCTCTGAATAGCTATTTTAAGACTAAGGAAAACTAAATCAATACTCAGTGAGGGAAAGAGCTGCATGGCTTCCTAAGAGTATGGAACCACAGCAGGTTGTTCCTGAATCATTCAAGATAGAAATAAGAACCATGAAAGCAGAATTCTTGGCCTACACAGAAGAAATAATTGGCAGAATAGAAAAACCTGAATCCACTATAAAAAGTCTCACCAAGAAAAAAGAAAATTGACTAGGAATGAAACAATAGCTTCAGCAAAAATGTAGGCTGCAAAATAAGCCCACAAAGATGAACAGCATTTCCATGTAATAATAACAAAATCTAAGAAGCAATTAAAAAAAAGAAATTCTATTCCAAATAACTACAAAATGAATAAAATATTTAGGGACCAAATTACAAAAGCACACAAAATACTTGTATAAATTCAATTATAAAGTATTCCTTAAAGAAATAAAGACCAATTTAAATACCTGGAGGGACATTCAGTACTCTCATGGCTAGGGCATGCCAATATAATAAAAATGACAGTACTACCAAAGTCAATTTGAAATTTCAATGCTTTATCAATCAAGATCTCAAAGGTATCCTTTACAGAACTCAATAAAATCATAACAAAATTCATTTAGAGTGGGGAAAAAAATCTAGGATGTCAGGGGAAATACTGAAAAAAAATTAGGGATGAAGGAAGGATACCACTTTCCAGGCTTCAAACTATATTATAAAACAGCAGTTGTTAAAAAAACATTTAGTTATTAAGTTAAAATGGAGGAGATCAATGGAACAAGGTAAATGAGGGAGAATCAGTAAAAATGGAACTCAATGGCCCAGTGCTTGATTTAATTAAAAATATAAATTATTTAGGAAAGAAGTCTCAGCTGGGAAAACAACAAAGTATCTGGCAAAAATTAGGTTTAGACCAACATCTTATTCCATATTCCACAATAATTTCAAAATGGATGTGACCATAATATCAAAAAAACATACTATTAAAAAAAATTAGAAGAGAAACAAATCATGTACCTTTCATAGTGATGAACAGTTGGAGATTTCTTCCAGTGACAGAACATTGAACAAAAAAGCATAAGCCACGAGCTTCATTAGTAATAGCTATATCTGAAGTCCATCATTTGTGACAGCAAAAAGAGTAAAGTTCTGGATCTCATATTCTTTCTTTAATCTTCATCTAAAGAATGGCCCTATTGGAACTGAGTCAGGTTATCATGTGGGGTCTGAGTTGTGCATCTTATTTTCTATAGCCATTTCAAAGAAGGAATTGTTGAAGGGTAATTAAATAAATCCAGTTGTGACTTCCCTAGAAATCTTCAGGCTAGAGGTGCCCATATACAGGTAAAAGATTGCCCAGATCTAGGAATGAGTGAATGAATGCAAAAAACAAAATAAAACAAACAACTTATTAAACACTTGCTGCACACTAAGCACTGTTGTACTAAAAGTGAGGAATAAAAATCCATTTATTAAGTGCGTACTACACGCCCCAGGCACTGTGCAAAGTGATAGGGATATTATTAAGAAGAAGAAAGATAGTCTCTGCCCTCAAAGAGCTTACAATCTAAATGAGGAAGTTGGGGAAGGGGGAGAGACAATACAAAAAAAAGGGCAGGAAAAGGGAGAGATAGAGCAAGAAACCAGGTTGTTTCCAGGGGTATTCTTGTTACATGGAGTTGAAAACAGACAGAGCAGCAGATACAGAGAGGAGTGAGCCCCAAAGTCCAGTTTCTGTCTTCTCTAAAGGAAAACATTGGGAGAAGTTTGGTACTTTACCCTCCAAAAAGAGGGAAGAGGAGGCTGAGGCAACTGGTATCAATTAAGACTTTAATTAACAGCCCAGTGGTGAGATTAGAAGTGATGAACTAAACCTGGAGTGGCTTCTGTGTTGTTCAAATGAAGCAGAGCAGGACTTGGAGTGGAATAATCAAGATAAATATAAAAAAGCAAAATAGTCGCTGACCTCAAGGAGCTTACATTTGTAATAGAGGATTGGTCAAAAGGTTCAGTCCTAGGAGCCTGTGCAAAGTGAATCCATGTGCCCAGCTGTTGCACTTCCCCAAATAGAAGAAACAGGAGAGAATACTTCCAGAAAAGTGATTATGTTGGGTAATGGAAGTACCTTAGAGATACTTTGGAACACCTGTATATACCTCGAGCTGATTCTGGTCTGCAAGCCATATGGCCAATAGGCAAATCCTTTGATTAGCTGAAGAGGCATTCAAAAGTCCCCTTTTCTCCTGATTGGATCTCCTCTCTCACTTTGATTTTTTTTCCCCTTTGGCTAAGTTCTTCATGGTAGATGGTATTTTGTGATGACCAATGCTATAATGAGTATGGATGGCTTCATGGCAATCTCTCCATCAAGGCCAGTGTGTGCTCTTACGAATACAGACCTCAGTTCCTAGCAAGTCATAGTTTGTTTTATTTTAAGTGAAGGGATTGGAGGTTGCAACTATGTGAGCTTCAAAAGGTCAGGAGAATGAGCCACCTGAGGTCTAAGAGTTGATTCCATACTATATTTTGTAGCTACCCAACAAATAATGACCTGAAGATCTAAGAGTGACCTTCCAGACTTGACCCAGAAGTAGACAAGAAGACTTATCCAGTAGTAATGCTTCATTTGGATGTGAATTTGGGGGGACTCATGCTATTTAGAAATTGTGCTAAGAATAAGCCCATTCTTCCTAGGCAGAAATGGTATAAGGAAGAAAATTCCCTCCAAAGGTACTGGGGGTAGGAGAGAAAGGAGGTTATTTGCATCTATATTCTTACCATATCTTCTAAATGAAATCTAATTCATATTAATTAGTTAAATAGAACTGGGGCACTCGTCACTGAAGACTAACAGTGGGAAGACCGCATCAAAATTAGGGTTCAATAGGAAGATTCACCCTTTATCCCCCTGGAATATACCTAGAAACCCAAGAGGAAGTTGTAGTCAGCCTTATTCAAAGACAAAGAGGATATGTGCATTTTTCTAGTGTCTGACAAGGCTTCATCCTTTTGAGCTTTCCTTACCTTTTTCCCCAATAGTACAAACAAAATTAAGCTGAAATGGAAAGTCATAGATTTAGTTACATAAATTAACCCCTGCTACTATTAACTAGCCAAAATAATATCATACCAGTTAAAAGCACACCTTTTTTCTTTTCTTTTCTTTTGGAGGGGTGAGGCAAGTGGGGTTAAGTGACTTGTCCAGGTTCACACAGCTAGTAAGTATCTAAGGACAGATTGGAACTCAGGTCCTCCTGAATCCAGGGCTGGTGCTTTATCCACTGCATTGCCTATCTGCCCCAAAGCACATCTTTAAAAGATTCCTGATGAATGTTTCCAATTATAGGAAATATAGGCACAGGTGCAGACCAATGGGGTCAACTAATGATTAAAAATTCACATTTATATATGATCTTTAAGGTTGACAAAGCCCTTGCCCCACAAAAACCCTATAAGAGTAGGGTAGCATAAATATTATTCTCCCGATTTACAGATAGGGAAACTAACACTCAATTTAAATCCATGGCCACATGGTTAGCAAGTGGTAAACACACGCTCAGAACCTACATTTCTCCAGACTTCATATTCTTACTCTTTTCACTATACTAAGATATTCTAACTTTCTATCATATGGCCTACTCACAGATGAGCAAAGTCAAGTGTGATTTCGACTAGGAAAAAAAGCCCTACACACATCTCAAAAAGGCAGCTAGTTATTACAGAGGATAGAGTGTTGGGCTTATAGTGAGGAAGATTTGAGTTCTAATATAGCCTCATACATTCACTAGCTGGTAGGGCCTGAGCAAATCACTTAACCTCTCCGTACTTCAGTTTCCTCAATTGTAAAATGGGGGTTATAATAGCAACTACCTTGCAGGATTTTTGTGAGGATCAAATGAAAGAGTATTTCTAAAGTACTTTGCATATAGACAACACTTGATCAATTCTTGTTCCCTCTTTTTCTACTTCATTCTGTGTTTTTCATTCTCTTTTCATGACTAGTACAAATCTCAGATACACTTAGACTCAAACCACCAAGATTTGTTTTCCTTTTGACAACAACATAGTATTAAATGGAATCCTTCTTGATGTCACCTGAAAAGAAAATGAGTAACTCTTTGGCCAACATGGATGAATTTTGAATTGTTCTGATGAAACTTTGTGAAATATCTGATGGATTTCATCTTGGCTAAAAGGAGTCTTAGATGCTTAGTCCAGCTTTCCGAATGCTACACTACAAAAAAAAAAAAAAAAAAGGCCTCCTAAAAAGAATCATCTAAGTATGCAAATCTATGTAAAGCAGCTGCATCCAGATGCTTCCCTCTTACTCTGACATGCCCCATCCCACTTAGGAACCATCTGGTCATCTAAATAGCTACCCTTAACTCTAGCTATTCCTTTGATTCATTAAAACACATACTGGGGGCAGAGCCAAGATGGCAGAGGAAAGGCAGTAACTTGCATGAGCTTTCCTTAAGATCCCTCCAAATAACTTCAAATAACACCACAAGACAATTTCTAGAGCACCACAACACACAAAAAGACAGGGTGGAATAATTTTCCAAAGAACCTAGAAGTCTCACAGGAAAGGTCTGTTGTACCAGTGTGGGAGTGGAGTGCAGCCGTGTCCAGGCTGCACCAGCACACCCCAGCCTCAGCCCCATCCCCAGCAAACCAGGAGCAGGACTTAGGAGCCTCTGAATTGTCAGCAGCAGCAACTGCTTCTCGAACCCAGCCCACAGATGGTAAGGGGGTTGAACAATTGGTCAGAAGGAGATTACAGGGATCTCTTTGCTGGCACTGAGGCAAGACTCTGTTGTTTTGCCCATACTCAGATCCAGGTCACAGTCGGGTGGTAGTCCCAGGTAGGGGAGGAGCACAAGTACACAAGAGCTTGCAGCCACAGTGGAGCAGGATTCTGTTCAAAGTTCCAGGGCAGAAAAGTAGACATGTGGTTGCTTGCAGACCAGAACACAGGCCAGGAGAAAAGTAAGCATACCTCTCCTTAAATCATGCCAACTTGGAAGAACTAAAAACTTACAAATACCTAGAAATATTTCTGAAAACAGCTGCACAAACACCACGAAGCTTGGGACAGTGTGCCCTCCAACCTGGAAGCAGTGCCTCCATTTAACAAAGTGTTCAAAGTCAAGAAATAGGTTGGGAAATGAGCAAAAGGGAAAAAAAAACACTGTCCCTAGAAAGTTTCTATGTTTACAAGGAAGATCAAAATACACCCTCAGAAGAAGATAACAAAGTCAAAGTAGCAACATCCAAAGCTTCCAAGAAAAATGAGAATTGGTCTCAGGCCATAGGAGAATTCAAAAAGGACTTTGAAAATAAAGTAGGAGAGGTGAAAGGAAAAAAAAAACGGAAAGAGAAATGAGAGTGATAGAAGAAAATCATGAAAACAAAAGTCAATAGTTTGATTAAGAAGACAAAAATACTGAAGAAAGTAACACCTTAAAAACAGCGTAGGCCAAATGGTAAAAGGAGCACAAAAAGCCAATGAGGAAAAGAATGTCTTGAAAAACCAATTTGGCCTAATGGAAAAGGAGGCACAAAAATTCTCTGAAGAAAATAACTCCTTAAATATTAGGATTGAGCAAATGGAAGCTAATAACTCTATGAGAAATCAAGAAACAATAAAGCAAAACCAAAAGAATGAAAAAAAGAAGGTAATGTGAAATATTTCATTGGAAAAACAACTGACTTGGAAAATAGATCCAGGATAGATAATTTGAAAATTATTGGAATACCTGAAAGCCGTGATCACAAATAAAAAGAGCCTACACATCATCTTCCAATAAATTGTCAGGAAAATTGCCCTGATATTCTAGAACCAGAAGGTAAAATTGAAATCAAAAGAATCCACCAATCACCTCCTGAAAGAGAGTCTAAAAGGAATCATCCCAGAAATATTATAGCCAAATTCCAGAGCTCACAGGTCAAGTAGAAAATTTTACGAGCAGCCATAAAAAGAAAATCAAGTATTGTGGAGCCACAGGATGGATAACACAAGATTTATCAGTTTCTACATTAAAGGATCAGAGGGACTGGAATATGATATTCCAGAGGACAAAAGAACTGGGTTTATGACCAAGAATCACCTACCCAGCAAAACTGTGTATAATCCTTCAGGGGAAAAATGGGAATTCAATGAAAGAGAGAACTTTCAGGCATTCTTAATGAAAAGACCTGAGGTGAATAAAAAATTTGACTTTCAAATACAAGATCCTAGAGAAGTCTAAAAAGATTAACAGGAAAAAGAAAGCATAAGGGATATTAAAAGATTAAACTGTTTACATTCCTACATGGGAAGATGATACTTGTAACTCATAAGAAATTTCTCATTATTAGGGCAGCTGAATGGACTATATTTAGACAGAGGGCACACATGTGAGTTGAACATGAAAGGATGATATCTTTACAAACTTAATGTAAGTGTCCATTGTGAAATGTACAGGGAGAAAAGGAAAGGGAGAGGTGGAATGGGTTAAGTATCTCACATAATAGAAGCAAGAAAAAGCTTATACAGAGGAGGGGGAAATGGGGGAGATGTCAGGGAGTGAGTGAACTTTACTCTCATCAAAATTGGCTCAATGAGTGAATAACATATACATTCAATTGGGTATAGTAATATATCTTACCCTGCAGGAAAGTAGGAGGGGAAGGGGTGGGGGGGATGATAGAAGGGAGGACACATCAGGGGAGGGGGAAGTCAGAAACGAAACACTTTTGAGGAGGGACAGTTTGAAATGAGATAAACAATAGAGTAAATGTCATGGGGAGGAAATGGGATGGAAGAAAATACAGATAGAAAGTAACTGTGAAAAAAATTTTGAAACAAGTTTGTCTGACAATGGCCTCATTTCTCAGAACTGAGTCAAATTTATTAAACTAAGGACCATTAACTAATCGATAAATGATTGAAAGATACAAAGAGTTTTCAGGTGAAATGATCAAAGCTATCTATAATCATATACAAAAATCCTCTAACAATATTGATTAGAAAGATGCAAGTCAAAACCATTTTGGGGTACTACCTCATATCTATTGGATTGGAATATAGGACAGCAGAAGCAAATAACAAATGTTGTAGGGGATATGAGGAAAGTGCGATATTAATGCACTATAGGTGGAGTTGTAAACTGATTCAAACGTTCTGTAGAGAAATTTGAACTATGGCCAAAGGGGTATAAAACCATGTATACTCTTTAGCCTAGTATTATCACTAGTATGTTGGTATCTAAAAAGAGATAAAAAAACAAAAATGTACAAAAAATATTTATGGCAGCCCTTTTCTAGTGCAAAGAATTAGAAATTGAGGAGATGCTCATCATTTGGGAATGGCTGAACAAATTGTGGGAGGAGATTATGATGGAACACTATTGTATTATAAAAATTGATGAGCAAGATGCTCTCAAAAAAAACCTGGAAAGACTTAGATGAGCTGATACAAAGTGAAATGTATACAAAGTAACAACAATATTGTAAGATGATCAGCTGTGAATGACTTAGCTATGCTCAGCAATACAATGATCCAAGACAACTCTGCAGGATTTATGAAAAATGTGATCCATCTCCAGAGAAAGAACTTATGGTGTCTGAATACAGATTGAAGTGTGTTTTTTTTTTTAGTTTCTTTTTCTTAAGTTTTTCTTTGCCTGTTTTCTTTCACAACCTGACTACTATGGAAATGTTTTTCATGACTAGGAATGTATAATATATTGAATTGCTTGCATTCGTAAGGGAGGGTGAAGAAGGAAGGAGGAAGGGAATTTGGAATACAACATTTTTAAAAATGGATATTGAAAATTGTTTTTACATATAATTGTGGAAAAATAAAATTCTCAATAAAATATCTAAAAAATGAAACAGATACCAGGCATATTTATGTCCTATGCTTATAGACAACAGCCACATGATTTGTAAGAGACTACATTTATTTTCCAGGTCACATAGGTAGATGACACACTGTTCATGTAAAATAGTACAGTAGAAATTTCTGATAACTTTTATGTAAAGGGCTTTATCAATCCCCACCCCCCTTCACTTGACTTGCTGTATTGTTGTAGAGTGGGAAAAGGTTCAACTAATTCATTACCTATATGTTTTAATGAATTTGTGTGATTTTTTTTCCATCCTCCCCAAGGGATATTGTCTGATGCTAATGACATTGTCATTGTCAAAGCAGCTTATTCCTTCCTTATGTAATTCTGGGGTGAGCTCCCTGTTTCTCCTTTTCCATAGAATTCACCAGCTTTCAAAACTTACCTGACCCAAGAAGTCAGTCTAAACTGGGCCTGTCAGAGGGAGTCTCCAGTGATTATTTATACAGTCTGACAGAATCATTGACCACACACAGAATAGACTTATTAGTGTGATTAGAAGGCAATGAAGCAGCTGTGAAGTTGAACATTCAGAAAGAGATTTCAGGCATGCACTTGTACCCAGAGTCCTAGACTGAAAGTCATTCTGGGCTTCAGGAAATAAATCCTTAGCAAATAGAGCTTAGGGTTGAAGGGAGGGACTTTAACAGGGAATAATGCTAATGAAACTGTTGTTGTTTCTGCTTCCTTCTAGAATAGGAGCATGACACCGGGGAGGTGATATCATGACTTAGACTGAAGTGAAGGCAGGCTTATGCAAAATTACCAATCTCACTCTCTCCTCTGGAGCCATCTGAGTCCAGGAGCAAGATATACATCAGGACAACTGGAGATGAGAACAAGGCTAAAAGGCTAGAGAGGGATAAGGACGATACGCAGCAAAAGAGGGAAGTTGTTCAGAGCTGCTCTTCAATGTCCTTAGCTTCCTTTTTCCTTCCTGATGGGATCATCTCTTCCTGCTTTGACTTGGAAGCAACTATTGAGACCATCTAGGCCAACTGCATACATTAATTATACTTGAGACTTCAACAGGATAGGTGACCTAGGGGCAACTATATGGCACAGTGGATAGAAAACCAGGCCTGGAGTCTAGAAGACCTGAGTTCAAATGCATCCTCAGACACTTGTTTTCTGTATGGCCTTGGGCAAATCACTTACTTCAGTTTCCTCATTTGTAAAATGGGAATAAAGAATAGCGCCTGCCTCCAGGTTTGATGTGAAGATCAAATGAGATAATAATTTTAAACTGCCTAGCGCAGTGCCTGGCAGGTAATAAATGCTATATAAATGTTAGCTATATTATTTATTTCTCCAAGGTCACACAGATGACAAATGAAAAGGCAATACTTGAATTTAGTTCCTCTGACTCCAAATCATGCTCTTTGTACCATATGAAACTTGAAAAGCAAAAGGCATTATATGTCATCTTGTGATGCTGACTATTGATTGATCACAATTGACTTCACAGGATCTTGGAAGGAGAAAGGCTCCTTCGTTTTAAAGATAAGAAAACAAAAATCCAGTGGGGTTGTTTGGGGTAGTGATTTGGTAATTTGGGAAACTTTTTCTGGTATGGGTTGATGGCATATTTGAGATAAAGGTGAAGGGAGGTCAAGTAAATATGCCTGGGGAAGGATAAAAATGTTTAGCTGCAGATTAGATTAGCTCTCCTGTCCCAGTTTTAGCCATAGCAAATGACTCAAATACACAGGAACCAGAGAGATACTTTTGTGTGTGTTGGGTTGTGTGTATTTATTTTTCTGTTGCTCTTGTTCCTGGGTTTTTTCTTCTTGTTTTTGTTGTTTTGCATAAAATTATTGTAGAGCACCTGCTACAAGTAAATGAATCAAATATCAAAGATTCCTCCATGGGTTTCATGTACTTATACAATGAAATGTAATGAAACAAAGTTTGGACACATGTATACTTGTTGGAATACTTAAATAACATTCAATAACATTCACAAGTCTAGAAAAAGTCCATCAAACCAGTCATTGAGGGCAGATTTTGACTCTATATGAAGAAAAACCTAATAGCAAGTAAAGCTCTCCCAAAGTATAACAAACTGCCTTGGGAGGTAGTACATTACCCATCATTTAAGCAAGGCACTGTGCTATGAGGGGGATTTAAGAGGTGGGGGGGGGGGTAGAAATCCAAAGACAGGACCAAAAAAAAATCCTTTTCTTCAAAGAGTTTATAGTCTATTAGCTCTCGCCTCTAGCTCACACTGTTAATCTCTCCTCCCTCCCTCCATCAAAATTTCATATCAGGACAGTTTCTGTTTAAAAAAACAAAAAAAAAAACTCATACATGTTCAATTTAAGGTGTAAATGCCAACTAAGACTGAAAGATTCATTTTTCCAAGGATAATGGAATTTTAAATAACATAAAAAATCTGGGGCCAAAGGAATGCATCTATAATTGTAGAACTACTGCTGGAGTGCAATTAAATTGAATTGGTTATGAATCAGCAAGTTCATTACTGAGGGAGACATAGGACCCTTGAAATCATAGACCATATATGGACATTCTGAATAAGGAGCAATCTTCTCTGAAAGTTGATGGTGAAGGTCAGTGGGAAGTAGAACAAGAGAAAGAAATATACATTCTCTCGCAAAAGGCAATAGAAAGGGGGCAGATAGGTGGCACAGCAGATAAAGCACTGCCCCTGGATTCAGGAGGACCTGAGTTTAAATCTGGCCTCAGACACTTGACACTAGCTGTGTAACCCCAGGCAAGTCACTTAACCCTCATTGGCCTGCAAAAAGCAGAGAGAGAGAGAGAGAGAGAGAGAGACAATAGAAAGGAAAATGTAAAAATGACTCAGTCAGCACTCCCAAAACTTCATACTACTTTAAGGAGTGGTCATGCATTGGTATGTGTGGGGATGGGGGATTGAAGTAAGGTGGCTGCTAACCTCTATATTGCATTTCCATTCTCACCTAAATCTTTTCCCCAAAGTGGCATCATGTAACTAATCTCTGGATTCTCCTACACTGCTTAAAATTCCCAATTTTCATTTTATTAGAATTATTATTAGTGATATGATTTTTTTTAAGTTTCAACTCCAGTTTCCATGATGTTGCATGGACTGTCCTGTCCCTGAAGCCTAGAATGCACTCTCTCCACAACTTTGCCTCTTCAAACCTCTGGTCTGCCTCAAGACTACGCAACCTTTACCCACTGTGGGAGGTCTTTCTTGCCCCACTCTCAATTGTCCCTCCCCACTAGCTCTAAATCTATGAAAGCAAGTTACAGAGTCCTCATTATTATAAAAATGTGAGATTCTTTATTCCAAATACCTCATTATAACTAACTAGCTAAAGTCTATGCAGAAGGCAAAGTCAATAGGGAGATGTTTAAGGAAAGAATGACTGAGTTTAAAAACTAGATAAAGCAGCCTCCTGAAGAATTTTTTAAGCTTTAGTATAATTCATATTTGGCCACAGTCTATTTTTGTCCTTGAGGATCACTGTACTAAAGTTCATTGGTGTTTTAATATCGATTGAGGATTCATGGTATATTCTGTAGTAGAATAAGGAGCTCTGTGCCCTGTATCTGAAAATATACTGACCCACCATCAGAAAAGCTCATACTGTGAGTCATTATTGAAAATAATGGATTTTTGCAAATCCGTCCACAATCTCAAAACCAATCCCATTTGTGATCAACTTATCTATTTTAGTATGAAGTGTTAGGGTTGGGGTACAGTCTGTTGTCAGGATTAGCAGTCAGGGTATGATCAAGGATCATTCTAGAGCCAAGATTAGTAGAACAGTTTTTTTGGGGGGGGGGATTGTGATCAATCTGTCTTACATTAGTTTGTAGTTAACCTGGGTTAAAAGTCCAAGGTCATACCTAAGGATAGAGCACATTTCTAGGATCATAGGTTTTAAAGTTGGAAAAGATATCAAATGATAATCTATTCTAGACCAATCCAGTCATCTCACAAAAGAAGAAACTAAAACCAACTAAAACTAAAAGGAGAGAAATTGACTTGCCCATGTTTGCACAGTTGGTAGAATTCCAACCTAGGTCCTCTGACTCTAAACCCAGTAACTATTCATCTATATCATGCTGCCTTTGCCAGAGCAATAGGACCTATTAGAGGAACTGAACCTTAAACCCTAGATTCATTAGTCTCAGGCTTGTAAATCACTGCTTAAACAACCAGATTATTTAGTATGCACAATGAATAAAGAGACACCTCCTTACTTACAAAAACCTTCTACTTCAAAGGAAATAATAAATATCCCAATACTACCCAGTGGCAGGAGTTAAAGGAATAGACCCAAAGTCCCAAAAAGGAATATCTGTTATCCTAATTATATGTCACAGAGTCACATCCAACTATATTTCCCATGAGACTATGAAGTTCCAATGACAAGTCTGATCGAAGTTCACATGACTTCAATTCCCATAAGACAGGTACCTGGGCAAAGGATGGTCCTATTGACACAAGGACTCAAGGAAGAAGAGGAAAAGCCAATCATATGTACTTCAAGAGAAATTCATCAAGGAGGGCCTATGATTGCAAATGGCAGCATTCAAAAACCCTAGAGCACTTGCATGTTCCTGAGATCCCATGGACCAAGAAGAGCCAACTAGACAAGCAATAACAGAGGATTCTTCAAGTGGAAATCCACACATTTTGTAGGTCCCTGGGACTGATCCATGTTTCCCTTATCTGGCCTCTGCCAACAATGTGCAGCATTCAAGAAGGTGTTACTGCTTCTGAGGAGTGCCAACTCTATTATGCCAAGCACTCACCAAAATATATGAGTCATACCAATGGGTGGGAATTCCTAGTTAATATCTTGACTAGATATACAAATTCATATGCCCCTAGAAAATGAGTTGGGACCATTCCATAGAGAGGAGGAATGTTGGTCATTGACTTTCTGGTAACCATTTAGAACAGAACAATTATTCAACACTTCCACTTAGAAAGTCATGCTCAATAGGCTGAGGTAAGCAAAGGGCTGTTAATGCCACCTGGTGGCTAAATTGGCTTTATCCCCTTCCCAGGGATAAAGCATCATTCATATGGGAATGAATGTAATGGATTTTTTTCCTTTGCTTTGCCATTCCATTTTGTCCCAATTAAATACTTCATTATATCATTATACCATTCTTTTCTAGTTTCCTGAGCAGTTAAGTGGAGCAGTGAATAGACTGTTGGGACAGGAAACAGGAAGAAATGAGCTCAAATCCATCCTTAGAAATTATCTTGTGACCTTAAGAAAATTATTTAACCTCAGTTTCCTAATCTGTAAAATAAAGATTATAATAGCACCTACTTCCCAGGGTTGTTGTGAGGATCATATGAGATAATAATATTGGTGTTTAGAACTGTGCATGGCACAAAGTAAATGTTGTGTATATAGTATGCATAACCTGTGGTAAAGCCTTCCGAGTTCATGTTGGTCTGATTGGCCATAGTCACACATATTGTACCTTAATAATACCTTAATAGTACTTTATAATAATTTTACCACAACCCCAACATAGTGATGTAATTTTGGTTCCCTTTGAGAACAAAGGACAACTGTTGTTATTTTGTTACTAACATGTAAGCTAAGTTTAGATGACCTTGAGAAGTTCTGAGAAAGGCAATGGGTCAAGTCACAGGAAATAAATTATAATGTGACATAGTGAACGGGGTGTTTGACTCATCAGACCTTGGTTGGAATCTCACCAGAATTTGTTATCCGTTTGACCACAAGCAAGGCAGTTGGCCCTGAATTTCAATTTCTTCATAAGATGGGAATAATACATCTATAGCACCAGATATTATTGATTGTTATCAAGGCTATTGTGAGATTCAAATGAAGCAATACAAAGGTGTCCTAAATCTTAAGTCACTATATGTGTCACCAATTTTTATTATTATAATTACCTTTAATGTTGAACCATTAATATGGATAGACTCAGAGGGTAATGGCATGAGAGCTCCATGTAAAAGGGCAAAGAGAGATGAATGTTTTTAGAACAGACTAGGAGGAGGGGACTTGATAAAGTGACTGAACACATGGGTTACTCTGGATCAGATCAATGGAATGACAAGCATTTATTCAGTATCTACAACTATGTGCCAGGTACTGTTTGAAGCACTGGGGATAAAAATACAATGGGTGATGGCATATTGCCCTTACGTGATGTCCATTCTACATCAGTTTGTGGGAGGGGTGGCATTTAGGAAATGCCTGGAAATTGATAGAAGCCCAAGTACTCTACCAAACAGGTTATAAGAGAAAAATGCAGTACCTCTTCGTCCATCCCCCGTCACTTTATCTAGTTGAATTTTGGGGAGGGGGGCAGGGAGGAAATTGAATGGAATGAAGAAATACATACAATCTAACCAAAGGCTTTCATGTCTTATTGATAAAAAATGCTCAAAAGTAATACCTGTCAGTGCAAATCAATATCAGTACCTGGCAACTGACATCACAGTGTCACTTGCCATTGGTATAAAGAGGAAAAAATCTATCAGCGGCTTTGAAAAGCTCACTGAGATTTCAGTCCAGCCTTGTTTATCTTTAAAAATGAACCATCTTTCTACAAAGCATATTTGATAGGCAGACTAAATCTCTAATCCAGGGAATTTGCTTTCCCTGCTGTATTTGTTCCAAAATGTACCAGTCTCAGACAAGATTCAATAAGACACTATTTGAGGCCTGAAATGACATCATTAAGAGGACTGAAGGGAGTGCCTTCCATCCCTAAGGGCAGTGAAGAAAATGAAACTCTCCCTGAATAGTTGGCTCTGTTCCTGTGAATACTTTCATTTTTGAAGTGCTTTTCATCATATCTGGAAGG
This sequence comes from Dromiciops gliroides, assembly GCF_019393635.1. Taxonomy (NCBI): domain Eukaryota; kingdom Metazoa; phylum Chordata; class Mammalia; order Microbiotheria; family Microbiotheriidae; genus Dromiciops; species Dromiciops gliroides. Next base: position 553,595,227 of record NC_057862.1, read on the forward strand.
GCATCCATTTAAACTCAAAAAGCTCCCCTCCTACCCTTCATCAGAGAGTTTCTTAGGAAAGGTTTTTGTTGTTTTTTAATTTGTATTTAATTAATTTAATTGGCTTGGTAAGGTGGCTATGGAGGTCTATTTAAATATATGAAATACATATGTTCTGAAATCGTTCCTCCAATAGTAACTATAGAAAAATAATGAAAAATATAGAGAAATAATAATGGTTCACATTTATGAAGCACTTTAATGCTTATACAATGCTTTCTTCCCAGCACATCTATGAAATAATTGGCAATAAATGATAAAGAAAATATTTTTCCTGCTATGGATTTTCAGAGTTTCTCCACCAAACCCCACAGCTTGATATAGCCAAAGAGCAGCTCTTTCACAACTAACTTTATATTATAAAATGTATTACTATGTGCAATATTTTCTCACCTTTGTGGGAAACTGTCCCTATTTCTAGTTTAACTAGAGAAAAAATACTAATGGAATTTTCCTGATGTGAAAAGGGATCCAGAGGTGACAGAGCTGTGAAGAACTTGGCAATAATCAATATTTCATCTCACCATGAAGCTGGGTTTGATTTAATCTTGAGGGAATTAGTTGATCATTGTTGGCATCTAATACAGTAGTTCTAATCCCATTAACAAAAGTGCTTGCTCCCCTTAAAGGAAGGAACAAGAGACAAAGATGAATTCAAAGCAACTAGGACTAAAACTAAATGCTCCTATCTAGTAAATAGCAATGGAGACAAAAGAACTTCAAAAGTTAACTCTGCTTTTACAATTAGAAAAAAAGATGGTGAATTATTTCAGCTATCTAGCTCTATGTGGAATGTCTTTTAACAATGATAGTCTAGAGAGCTTTTATTAAAAAAAGGTCATCTTAACAGTCAAGTATGAGTTTTTTCCTGCTTAATGTATTGAATAACTCCCCTGTTATTAGAGGTGGATGACAAATTATCTCCTTTGATCATCACAACAACCCATAGAAGTAGGTGCTGTTATAATCCCCATTTTACAGTTGAGGAAAATGAGGCAGATATTCAGAAACTTACCCAGCGTCACACAGCTAGTAATCTGAAGATGCATTGGAACTAAGGTCTTACTGACTCCAGGTCCAGCCCTATCCACTGCACCATCGAGCTGCCTCTCTATTAGAATATAATAGAGAAAAAGCATGGGTTAGGATATGGAGTCAATAAGTCATGAGTGAATATCTTACCTCTGATACTAGCTGTGTGATCATGGGCATTTGACCTCTCTGATCTTCTGACTACTCTCTAAGACTATAAATTATAATCAAGTTTTAATCTGAATCATGGGGGAAAGTGTCCACCCAATGAACTTGCAGGTCATTGGCATATTGATGAATTCATGTAAGTTATGATATTAATTATGTAGAATACAAATGTGACTTTTACATGTGATAGAAATGTGGGGGTTTTTTGTTTGCTTAAATACTTCATGCATGCATGATTTCACTGACAAGACTATTCATTCTTTTTTTTTTTTTTGCGGGGCAATTGGGGTTAAGGGACTTGCCCAGGGTCACACAGCTAGTAAGTGTTAAGTGTCTGAGGCCAGATTTGAACTCAGGTACTCCTGAATCCAGGGCTGGTGCTCTATCCACTACCTAGTTGCCCCTAAGCTACTCACTCTTACAAGGTAGATTGCAGCTTCCTCCATTCTTTAGTCAATAGACTTTATGAGTTGTCATGGAAAAAATAATAAATTATCACACAGTGGTTGTCCCTAGTAATTGCCCTCCCCAAATCTGACTTTAAAATCCCATGGTCACCTCCACGGGAGGTATGAGAGTAGGACTTTAGGGAAGATGTTTATATATGCTAAATATACATTAGCTAAATACCTGTTTGTAGTATCAAAGCAAGTCAAGAGGCATTTATCAAAGGCACTGTGGAAAGCATTGGGGATATAAAGAAAGGTAAAAAACAAAGAAAACCCCCTGCATTGAAGTACTTCACATTCCAATGACATGTCCTACATTATGGCCAAAATCCAAACTGCTAATGTTTGTATCAGAATCATTCATGATTCCAGACCAGTATTCAATATATGGTCTGGGATAATTGACAAATCCATTGTTAGCATATTAATGTCAATAATCAACCATTGTTCAGAACAGTGCCTTCCCCCAACCCTGTCATATTCATATGGAGGGTAAATGTCCATAGCTACTTTTGAAAACTGCTTGATAACAGTAATTATAAACAAGTTTTAGATGAGCCATAATCTAGACATGAAAATCAATGTTTTCAACTTGAGAAAAACAGTGAGGTACAGGTATGAAAAGATTAAGATTCCACTTGGGCCAGTTGTCTTGCCAGAGATGCTGAAATGCTCTTACAATGAACATATGTATGCTTCTAAAGATGATAGATAGCAATGGTGGAGGGAAAGCTTTTTCTTTGGCTGCTGCTTTCTCATTCCACTTGGAACTATAGCTGCTATAATCAATACTGTGGACTTTTCCAGTTTTGTTTCAGGCCCAAGTTGCTGTTATCTCTGATCAATAAAATAGCTACCATGGGGTTTTCAATCAGTGTGCTGTCCTTCATTAATATGATTTACTGATCCTCTGGGAAAGAAGACTTGACTGTGGAGTCATTATAAGAGTGTGGGAGTCATTATAGCAGGTGAATTTAGGATATTGCACAAATGGAAGGAATTACAGGAAGACTCTCGCTAAACTAGTCAAACCACATTACTTATAACCAAAGAAAACCTAAACCCAAACTTTCTGAATTTACTCCCCAAAAGTTGTTCCTAGAGTTTCTGGGATGAGGCACCTTAATTTTCGCTAAATGAATGAAGGCAAGAAAGTTGGTTTTGGATCTTTTCGTAGGTAGGCAAGAGACTGAAAAAATACAGTTCGTGTCAATTTGGTACAAGAAATCTGTATTACAAAGAAAGACATTTAATGTGTTTGTGGCCCATGTTCATATAGTTATAATATACTAATATTTTTAAAGTCACATTTCTCTGTTAACTAACATATACTTAACACAATTTGTACAAGTTCAGGTACAGGCTAGCCCAAAAAGAGCATCACTCAGTAACTGTTTAATTGAAGTTGGATTGAGAGCATTTTCCAATTTTCTTTGGTACTTATATAGATATTATACAACACTATTATGTTTTTTAAACAATATTTTATTTTATTTTTTATTTTTCAAATAAGACAAGATTTTTCATAATATGATAAAAAGATAATTGCACATGAAACTGCAAATCTATTATGTACAACTTGCTATTCCTTTTAAATATGTAATAAAATTATCATGTGCATTTCTTGTTTTTCCTTTTTTTCCTTCCCTCCCCCCAAAGATAGCTACCATCAGACACTATAGATAGATAGGCAGACAGATATAGATTATATATAGATATATTACATGTATAATTCTTCTAAACATCTATTTATCAGTTCCTTTTCTAGATACAGATAGAATCTTTCTTTGTATTTCCTTTATTTTTAATTTCTGTATTTATAAGTCAAAATTATTTAGTTGCTCAAAATACTAAAAGTAATATTGCTGTTACTATGTACAATATTCTTTTGGTCTTCCTCATTTTGCTTGTCACAATTTCATTCAAGTATTTCCATGCCTTTTTAAGATCATCGTGCTCATCATTTCTTATAACACAGTAGTATTCCATCACAACTATATACAAATTTTTCAGCCATTTCCCTGTTGATGGGGATTCCTGTGATCTCCAGTTCTTTGCCACCACAAAGAGAGCTGCTATAAACATCTCATTCATATTCAAAATTATAATTACTATTTGTGAATTTCCCTCCATTTTATTTTATTCACTATTTTCTTTCTCAGCTTCTCTTTTTACTGTATTCCTGTTACATTATCTCCCCTTTCACTCATCATCCCATCCAGCCCTTTAAGAATGTCTCCCATTCTCTTCCCCCATCCTCCCAATCCCAATCCACACATCCCTCCAGAAGTCTTCCCCCATCCTCTTTCCCCACTTTCCCAAATCCCAACCCACACACCCCTCTAAAAGTCCATCCCCAAACTTTTCCCCAGTTTTCTCACCTCTATACATTTTCAAAAGACTTCTACACCCTTGCAGATGTACATAATGTTTCCTCTTCAACCCAGTTGAGAGTAAGGTTCCAACATGACCAGCCCTCCACGCCCCCTGCTTCCTCTGTTCTTTCTTTCAGGCCCCACTTTTCTATACTTGCTTCCCTTTACCTTTTCCTACCTAGTTTTGGTTTTTAGAATCACCTCCATCATATACAACTCAGTCCCAAACTTTCTTTCAAAATACCCTAATAATGATGACAGTTTTAATCCTTATAACTTTTCATACATATGTATGTATACATACCACACATGTATATATTCACATATATACATACACACATATATACACATACACACACACATATATATACATATATGTGTGTATTTGACTTTAATGTGTGCCCTACAATTAGCTTTTAATAAGTGATTCAGAAGTTCTAAATGTGGATGACTGCAGAATAAGTGAAACAGAAAAAAATAACAAAATTAGGAAAAAGAGATAACTTTGGGGAAAAGATAAGTTCTCTTTTGGACATACTGAGTTTGAGATGCCTATAGGACATACAGGTGGAAATTCTCAATAGGCAGTTAGTAATATAGTCCTGAAATTCAGTAAAGAGGGGCTGCTAGGTGGCACAGTGGATAGAGCACTGACCCTGGAGTCAGGAGGACCTGAGTTCAAATCCGGCCTCAGACACTTATCACTTACTAGCTGTATGACCTTGGGCAAGTCACTTAATCCCAATTGTCTCCAAAAAACAAGATTAAATTCAGTAGAGACTAGCAATGATTATATACATCTGGGAATCATCTTTGTGTGTATATGTATACAAGTATGTATATATACATGTGTATATAACCATACATATATATGCATATATGTATATATACATATATGTTTATAAATCATATCACCAAAAGAAAAGGGAACACAGGACAAAACTCTAGGTTTACTCACAAATAGAAATGGAACATGAATGATCATTTGGCAAAAATAGATTGAGAAGAAGCATTCAGATAAGTAGGAAAGGAAACAAGAGAGGACAGGGTCACAAAAACCCTCCAAGAGAGTTCAAGATGTTTTGGAAGAGGAGATGTTGCCTACACCAGTGTGAAATATTACAAAGTTTAAGTAGAGCCACAACTGAGAATTCATTAGATTTGGCCATAATGAGATCATTGCTAATCTTCTAGAGAGCCATTTCAATTAAAGGAAGCATCCAGGAACCAGATTGGAAAATGTTGGAAAGTGAGTGAAAAAAAGTGAGTAGGAGCAATGTGTTCAGATAGCTTTTTCTAGGAATTTAGCAGTGAAGTGAAGGAGAGATTCAAGATACTAACTTGAGAGGAGGAAAGAGTCAAGTGTTTTGTTTTTGTTTTTGTTTTTTTAAGGATGGGGAAGTCTTGGGCTTTTAAGTAGGCAGCAGAACAAAGAGCCTGTATATGGGGAGTAATTTAAAATTAAACATAAGGAATGATTGTGGGGGTAAGCTGCCAGAGGCAAAATGAAATAATCAGTTTAAGGGCCCAAAAAGTTTTCTGGCCTTGTTGAAGAGATGTCTCTTTAATCAGGGATTAGAACAAATGTGTGCAGAATGGGTGAATATGTGAAAGAATTTTGAAAGGTAGACTGGGGAGACAAAAGAACTCAAAGAAAATGGCATCTAGAAAATGACATCTGAGCTAACAGGACAGTGAACTGATTTTTGAGGGAAATGAGGGATTGTAAGGGGTCAAAGTGAAGGGAGATTTTCATTCTAGTCATAAGGTATAATCTACAAAAATCTACTGGGATGGGAGATGGAGTGTTGTGTGTGTGAGAAAAAACAAGAAGATCAGTTTAGCTGAAGCATGGAGTGCATGAAGGGAAGTAATTCTAAAGTAAGGCTAGAAATACAAGTTGGAGGCAAATTGTGAAGGATATTAAATGGAAAACAAGAATTGATATTTGATAGTAGAAATAATAAGAAGCCCTGAAGTTTATTGACAGTAGATTGATATTGTCAGCCCTGTGCTTTAAGAACATCACCAGCAGCTATGGAGAGGATACATTGGAGTAGAGAAAGGCAGGCAGAACAATGAGGATGTTGTTGCAATAGTCCAGGTGAAATATGATGGGAGCCTGAACTAGGTGGTGATTTTGTGACTGTGAGAGTAGAGTGAAGAGGAATAGATGTGAGTGATGTCAAGGCAGAAGAAACAAGATGTACTATTCATATTAACTCATATTTTCATATTTCTTTAAAATCTTCAAAGCACTTTCCTCATAGCAACCATGCAAAGCAGGCAGTACAAATATCATTTCCTCCATTTTACAAATAAATAACTGAGATTCTGTGAGATATGTGGTATGCCCATCATCCCACAGATAGTGTCTGATACACAGACTGGTTCTCAGGTTTTCATTTTCCATATCTAATACTCATTCCACCAGGCCATGCTACCTTTTAGTTATCATCTAATTCTTATTTCTCCATTATCTCTCACATGTGTTCTCTCTTTTGCTGCTACCAACATCCTAGTTAAAACCCTTATTAGCATCTAACTGAACAAATGCAATGGCTTCCTAACAGGTCTTCCAACAGATAGTCTTTCCCTACTCTACTCTATCCTTCTTATGCCAAAAAGTTGATCATGTCATTCCTATACTCAAACCCCCAGCAGTGATTCCATATTGTTTAACAATTAACATTCAAATTATGTCATTATAAAGGCCCTTTACATTCTAACCCCACCTTACCTTGAAAGCCTTTTCTCTGTTTTCAAAGAGCTTACATGAAGTGTCTGGAAGCAATTCATTGATTCATTCATTTAGTAAACAATTGTTAAGCACCTACTATGTTGAATATGAACTAGGATAAGAACTAAGGAAAATGCAGAGCTAAATAACCATGCTTTCTGCTCTCAGACAGCCTATACTTTGGTAGGAATTAAAATAATAAACACAAGTATGAAATAAATTAGAATACATAAATACATAAGATAAGAATAAAGTTCTGTAACATCAGATACAAATATTAGTGGTTGGGGAAGATATCTGGGAGGGGTTATGGAGGAGTGACATTTGAGTGGGGCCTTGAAAGATGGAGTAGGATGCCAATAGGTTAAGACCAGCTCAAGGGATTGGAGAAGATTGTTGGATAAAGCACAGGTTCTGGATTCAGGAGGACATGAGTTCAAATCCGGCTTCAGACACTTGACACTTACTAGCTGTGTGACCCTGGGCAAGTCACTTAACTCTCATTGCCCCACAAAAAATAAAAATAAAAGTAACATTGTTGGTAAAATCACAGAGGCAGGAAGGCACAAGCCATGTTTAGAATATGGCAAATAGCATGTAAAGCAAAGAGTTAGCAAACTACCTGTTCATACATAGCTAAGATGGTTTTGACTTTTTTTTTTAATTTTTTTTTTTAAGTGAGGCAATTGGGGTTAAGTGACTTGCCCAGGGTCACATAGCTAGTAAGTGTTAAGTGTCTGAGGCCAGATTTGAACCCAGGTACTCCTGACTCCAGGGCCGGTGTTCTATCCACTGAACCACCTAGCTGCCCGACATTTTTAAATATAATAATTTAAGTGTTTTAAATATAATACATTTTAAGTATTAAAAATAATTCTTAGCTCCCCTCATACAAAAAACAGGTAGCTAGATAGACCTAGGTCCCAACAGTTTGCCAACCTCTAGTCTATAGTATAGAGTATTTGAGGGGTAGTAATGTAACATGGGGTGGAAAAGGTGGGTGAGAAGTCTGATAAAATATCTATATGTACACCATATTTTACTTTTTTTTTTAGTTTCATGTCTGTAGGGATCTGTTTCTAAGGAGAACCCTGAAAATATTTATTATAATCAGAAGTTGTATCCTCAGACCCTAGCAAAGTACCTGACACATAGTTAGTGTGTCTACATAGTAGATTTCTTAAAGTTGTTTTAAAGTTACATCTGAAAGTTCTTTCTGGGCTCTGTAATGATAAGTAGTCATCTAGTCATTTAACAGCAGAGTCTTATGTAGGGATTTTCATGAAGTGAGTTGGATTGAGGATTATCTTGTTTAGTCTAAGGGAATGACCTGTCTTCTATATAGATATGTCCACAATGGCTAAGTTAAGAAATCATAGAGAATAGGAGAGTTGGCAACAAATTGTAAATAGGACATTTAAGACTCATTTTTTTTACAAAAATGAGGAAATAGTGAATATAGGAAATTACAGGGAGGCCAATTTTGACCTTCAATAAAGAGAAATGTTTTTTTCTAATTAAGTTTATTTTGAGTCCATTAAATCAATAGATAGTTTTCAAGTGTCTGCTATTTCTTTTTTTTTCTTTTTTTCTTTTTTTTGGTGAGGCAATTGGGGTTAAGTGACTTGCCCGGGGTCACACAGCTAGTAAGTGTTACGTGTCTGAGGCTGGATTTGAACTCAGGTCCTCCTGACTCCAGGGCCGGTGCTCTATCCACGATGCCACCTAGCTGCCTCCAAGTGTCTGCTATTTAAAAAATAATGATGTCTGTCTTGAAAGACTGAGAGTTCCCTGACACTAGAATTAAAAATATCAATGATAAAATTAAAATTATGATAATAAGGGCATTTATATTTATAAGGCTTGCAAAGCACTTTACAAATATTAGCTCATTTGATCCTCACAATAACCCAGAAAGATAAGTACTATTATTATTCCCATTTCACATATGGGGAAACTGAGGTAAATAATAGCTAAATGATTTATACAAGGTCATACAGCTAAGGGCAGCTAGGTATGTCAGTAGATAAAGCCCTGAACCTGGAGTCAGGAAGACCTGAATTCAAATCCAACCTCAGACACAGACAATTGTGTGTCCCTGGGCAAGTCACTTAACAGTGTTTGCCTCAGTTTCCGCATCTATAAAATGAGATAGAGATTCTGATGAAGAAATAAAAATAATTTGTAGTCATAAAATGCCCTAAATCATTATTAATTAGAGAAATACAGATTAAAACAACCTTGAGATATCATGTTGTACCTATCAGATCAGCTACAATGATAGAAAGGGAAAGCAATGTGTTGGCAGATTGGTGGTACTGTGAACTAGTCCACCTATTTTGGAGGGTAATTTGGAATCATGCACAAATTATAAAACTATCTATACCCTTCAATATAGCAATACCACTGTTAGGTCTGTTTCCCAAAGTGATTAACAAAAAAGGAAAATAATCTATATGTTCTAAAATATTTAAAGCTGCTCCCTTTGTGGTGACAAAGAACTGGAAATTTCAGGGATGCCCATCAGTTGGGGAATGGCTAAACAAGTTGTGGTACATGATCATAATGGAATATTTCTGTGCTATAAGAAATGATGAGCTTAATGATTTTAGAAAAAAACATAAAACCTTTGAATGAAATAATGAAGAGTGAAATGAGAACCAAGAGAAGGTTGTATAATTAGCAACAATATTGTTTTAGGAATGACTTTCAGTGATCAAGTCCTTTTGACTATTATAAATACCCAAATTAACCACAAAAGATCTATAAAGGAATATATCTGCATGCAGAGAAAGAACTTATAGAGTGTTGTGGAAAAAGGAAATGGCAAATCATTACGGTATCCTTGCCAAGACAACCCCAAAAGGGGTCACAAAGGGTCAGACACAACTGTAATGACTGGAGTAATAATAATACATACCTAATCAAGTATCTAAAACAGAACTTGAATTCAGATCTTCCTGGCTCAATATCTGGCACTCTGTCCACTGTCCTATCTCAAATATAGGATGAAGGAGCACTTGTCAGGGGTGTGCCAGAAGAATTTCTGTGCTGGGGAGGAGTTTCAATTAGATGACTTCTCAAGTCCTTTCCATTTCTAATAGTATAGGATTCAGATTCTACTATGGCATCTTTGAGCCTCCATAGAAATGTATGATAACTCTAACATATCCACAAAGGCAGATGAAATTGATAAACCATTTTGAGCTATCAACTCTTCTTTTTTAAAAGAGCACACACACAGTAGATAATATCTTAGAGACCAGTTCTGTCCCTCGGGTCAGTAAATATTCTTCATCTCTTCTATGTTCTTTTGAAGTTCTCTTGGGGGATTTCAGTCTAGAATATGCAATAGAGGCTCACATTATGGAGTAGCCTCACCATCTGAACCATAGCTACTTTCTGTAATATGTTTGTCTCCTGGGTCAAATAATAGAAAAAGACAAGAAGTGAACCACCATTCTGCACCACTGGTATTTATGCTTTGCTAAATGCACTATAGTATTCATTTTGGTTTTCAGGGCAATGAGGGTAAAGTGACTTGTCCAGGGTCACACAGCTAGTAAGTGTCAAGTGTCTGAGGCCAGATTTGAACTCAGGTCCTCCTGAATCCAGGGCCAGTGCTTTATTCACTGTGCTACCTAGCTGCCCCTGCAGTATTTCTAATACAAGAGATACAACACAAAGCAGACAGGGCTTATGAATAAAAAGTTCCTGGTTATGTGTTGATTGTGTGTGTATATACATATAAAGATAAATGTATATATACATTATAAGCAGATGCATGCTTATAAACATCTTGTAGCATCCATCATCAAAGTGTTCATTTTTATGTAAAATAAATAATTCATTTAGATTTTAAAAACAGCCCACAGGTTTTGCATTGATGCTTCTATTAATCTACAACAAGGAGCCCAAAGGTTATCCTCTGAACCTTCATACATTAAAAATATATTTATTCAGAAAAGCTCTAATCTGACATTTTCATACTGGATTTATATAATAACAGGAATGAGGAATGAAGCCTGGATGAAATGGTAACCTAATATTCTTTGCTCTTTCACCTACTTTATTTAATTATTCTTAAGTGGAAAACATTGGAACATTGTCTAGGGAACCCATTTTCTATGGGGCAAGATACATAATTCAATGCTTCTCTCTTTCCCTTCCCCTGTGTGTTCTTATTCAGAGTAGGTCCAACCCCCAAGAGAGGCCAAATGGAAAGGCTGAAGGTCACTTTAGTTTCATCATTATATGGTCCCATTTCTGGCTTTTCCCTAAATGGGGAAGTTTTGTCTTCAATCTTTCTGTTCTCTCTGGAAGGCAAAATCTTAGACGGTGCTGAGGCTCCCTGACCCCTCCCATGGTAGGAATCATGAGAAACATTACAGATTGCTTTGCTTCCTTTTCTTAATGAAAGTTATACCTTTGGGGTTCCAATTTTATAATTCCTGTCAATAAAATTTGAGAAGCAGAGGATCTTAGAGCTAGATGAAACCTTGGAGGCCATCTAATCCAAACTCCATAGTTGTTGTTTTTTCCTCTTCCAATGTTTGGTTGTGTTGTTATATTACATACAGATATTACAAACAGAGCTTATTTCAACTTTGTCAGAGGTCTCCTAACAAAGTGAAACAAGAAAATAAACTGATACAGTGACTTAATCTACAATTACATGCAACATTTCGCAACTGCAGTATATTAAACCTCCTGTTTTAAAAAAGACATCTATTTCTTTTCTCCCCTATACAAAACTGAAAAAAGAAGACAAATACACATAGTCAAACAAAACAAATTTTTTCAGTACATACATACAAAAACATATGTTTCCTGCAACTTAGCACCATTGCCACTCTATCATGGATAACAGATTTCATTATTGTTCTCCTGTAATCACCAATGGGCATTGAATTGGTCATCTTATAGCTTTCAAAGTTATTTGTTTTTATAGTGTTGCTGCTTATGTATAAAATTATTTTAGTTCTGTTCATTCATTCTTTTTTTTTTTTTTTTGAGGGGCAATGAGGGACTTGCCCAAGGTTACACAGCTAGTAAGTGTCTAGTGTCTGAGGTCGGATTTGAACTCAGATCCTCCTGAATTCAGAGCTGGTTCTTTATCCACTGCGCCACCTAGCTGCCCCCTGCTCATTCATTCTTAATCAATGAATAAGTTCTCAAAATTATGCATTTTTATAACATTGATGTTATAGAATAAATTGCTCTTCAAGTTTTGCTTAATTCACTCTGCATCTAATAGCTCCTGTTACCTCCAGGATCAAATACAAAACCCTCTGGTGTTCAAAACCCTTTCTAGCATACAGCTATCCCCATTCCCCATCCAATCCAAACTTACTATCCACCACATACTCTTTGATCCAATGACACTGGCCTCCTTACTGTTCCATGAACAAAACACTTCATCTCTTGGCTTTGGACATTTTCTCTAGTTGTCCTTCACACTGGGAATGCTCTTCCTCTTCATCTCTACTTAGTGGTGTGCCTGACTTTTTCAGTCCCAGTTAAAACACCATCTTCTACAGAATGCTTTTCCCAATCCCTCTTAATTGTAGGGTCTTTTTACTCTTAAATATTTCCTATTTTTCCTGCATATAGCTTGTCAGTACATGTGTTTTTGCTTGCTGTCTTCTTTATTAGATCATTAGCTCCTTGAAGGCAGTGACTTTCTTTTGCCTTTTTTTTTGTAACCCCACTGCTTAGCACAGTGCCTTGCATTTAGTAGGTGCTTAATAAATGTTTACTGACAGACTGAAGGGCTTTCCATATCTTTTTGAAATCATCTATTTCCTCATTTCTTAGAGCCCAGTAATGTTCTACCACATTAACATAGAACTTATTAAGCCATTCTTTAATTGATGCACATCCCCTTAGTTTCTAGTTGTTTTTGTTTTCCTATAACAAGAGAACTGCTATAAGTATTTTTATACATAAATTACTTTTTCCCCTTTCTTAGATCTCTATTGGTTATGTCTAGTATTTGTATATCTGGGTCAAAGAGCACACACTCTTTGGTAACTTTTTGTCTATAATTCCAAATTGTTTTCCAGAATAGATACACCCATTTCATAAGTTCAAAAACAATGCATTAATGTGCCATATTTTGCAGAGAAGTAAATTGTGATTGAGGTGGTCAAGTGCCTTTTTCAAGACCACACAGGGAATTGACTACAGAATAAGAAATATAAATAATAGCTGCAAACTCTCATGCCAGAAACTCTCTTTCCATTATACTACATTGTATAAAAGAGCAAGAGTTAGGGGACACCCTTTCTCAATGGACATGGGAAACTTCTCTTCATCTTACTGTCTTAAAGAGTACTATCTCAGAGGTTAAACAACTTGCCTACTGTCAAACTGCCAGCACAGTATAGACTCTCTTTGGTTATTATTTTATTTTATTTTTTGCTATTTTACTTCTCCTTAAGAGGTAACTTCCTAAAACACACTTTCAATTTGGATTGGATCAATAAATACCTTTCAACTCCCTTTATACACTTATACATTAGCACCTGGACAATAGAGATTACCCTGTAGTTTACTGACTCACACTATAAGGTCAGGTTGGAACTGTCAACCTTTGCTCTATATTCCTGACACACCTAAATTTTTGTCCCTCTTTTAATTATATCTTTTCCAGGCCTCTACTTCCTGAAGGCCAAGTATATTACCTCTCACCCCTTGCCCCAAAGTTCTGGTACCCTTAAGTGTGTCTAAAGTGTCTATGCTCTGACATTGGCTCAAGCCCCAATTTATCTTGTTCTCCCAATTTTAGGGAACCCCTAGCACTCTATTTACATTTAACCATTTGATTTGTCAATTTAGATTTTTCAAAGGAACATTTATTTTAAAAGTATAACTAGAACAAATATTTAAATAATCCCCCTCTAACATTCTGAGGACATAATCCCTTTATATCACCTTAGTCTCTGGAGAGGAGAAGAGCATTCCTTTCACAACTTCATTCAGTTCATATAGGATTAGTCCTACCAAGTTCCAAGTCCAAAGTCCCTCTTGACTTTTCAGAGCCTCCTCTTAGGTTGGCAGCAACACCTGTCCTGAAATCCTGGCTCCAAGGTAACCATGGTACCAGACTCAAGAACCCCATTGCCTTTACCTAGAACTAAAAAGGACAAACAAAACTCCAAGTCCCTTTCTCGGGGAAATAGGGCCTAAAATTGGATTGAGGTGGGGGTGAGAGAGTGTGGAGGAGGTATAGAATCCAGAGGAGAGAAAGGAGGAAGGAAACAGAAGATGGAAGGGAATGGCAGAAATCTTCCCTGGAAGACAGACCCCTATAGCTTTCCACATGGATTACTCCGTCTTAGGTGATCTAGACCTGTTTGAAGCATGGTTATGCAATTATATCTCATTTAAAATGGAGCTTTATAACTGGAGGTGGTCTGTTGAAGGAGAGAAGCATATCTTTCTGAAATAGAACTGTAGTACCATTTGTAAAAATTAATCCCTCAAAAACACTATCATTCTTCCCTGAATTTATAGATTTTTTTTTAGTGAGGCAATTGGGGTTAAGTGACTTGTCCAGGGTCACACAGCTAGTAAGTGTTAAGTGTCTGAGGCTGGATTTGAACTCAGGTACTCCTGACTCCAAGGCCAGTGCTCTATCCACTGCGCCATCTAGCTGCCCCCTTCCCTGACTTTAAAAAGAGAGAGAATATATATTTATGTGATAGATAGAAAAACAGATATAGATAGATAGGTAGATAAATGGATGGATGGATGGATAGATAGATAATACTCAGGATCTGATGATCTGGAATGAAGTAGAGATCTTTTTATAAGAGATTATTAATTTTGTAGCTGAAAGAGTCTCTGAGAGGTTATAATTTATTCTAGGTCACACAAGTAGTAAATATCAAAACTAAGATTAATAACTGCCTTCTAACTTCAAATCAGGTGTAATTTCCACTACAACATAGTGCAAATCTAGTTCTCTCCAGCAGGAGAAAAGACCAACCATCCAAGTCTGGAACCTGAGTTGGAGCATCATTTGAATTTCTAAACTAGCAATATAACTGAGCACCCACTGATAGAGCAGCAATTAACCTATCAGTCATAAATCATCAACTTTATTGCCCAACAATTATTACCACTTCAAGTAATGTTGGATCCTCACAGCAGGCAAAGAAAAGTGTAGTTCTCAGTTTACACTAGGAAGTTGTTAATTACTATGTTTACTAATGGGTTCTATTTCCCAGAACAAACTCAACAGAGAAAACAGTGCCAGTCACAAAGTTTGCTTGTTCCAATCTTGATAGGGAGGCCTACTTCAAGCTGAGGTTAACCTAACAAATATAACTCAGTTTATCTATTATCTTACATATATTTTCCAAGGGACTGTCACGCACACAAACAAACACACACACACGCACGCACGCACAAAACATTTCAAGAAGATTTTTTGTTTTCATTAATTTGGTACTCTAACAATCTGGAAAAGGAAAGAGGGAGATGTATATCCTTGATGTGTAGGTGACCACATTAGAAGAAAACAATTCTCTCCAACATCTCATGAAGAAGTCAGATTCTCAGCACTTTTGACAAATATGGTTTCAAGTCTTTTCAGTCACAAGGTCATTTTATCATTGCTCACTCAAACCTAGAAATGATGAATGAAAAGCAAAGGATAAAATAGCTTCTCTTGAGGGAGGGAAGAGAAGTAATAGTCTCACCCCCAATAACTCAGCCTCTAATCTAGACTGGCTATGGGAAGGTCCCTCCTCACATACAATGTCCTGAACTCTTCTTGAAGAAAAGGGTCTAATCTTGTATGAACAGATTTATAGTGAAGTGAGCAGAACCAGGAGACCATTGTGCACAGTGACAGCAATATTGTTTGATAAAGAACTGTGAATGACAACTATTCTCAGCAATACAATGATCCAAGACAATCCCAAAGGACTAATGAGGAAGCATACTATCCACCTACAAAGAAGGAACTGACATTGACTGAACACAGACTGAAGAATGCTATTTTCAATTTCTTTCATTTTTTTCTTTTATTCAAATTTTCTTTTACAAAATTACTAATATTGTAATGTTTTACATAATTGCAAATGTGTAACCTATACCTCATTGCTTATTGCCTTGGTAAGGGGGTAGCAGAGGGAGAGAAAGAGGGACAAAATTTGGAACTCAAAAGTTTAAATAAAAATGATTATTATTTAAAAAAAGAAAAAGGGGACGTGGAGCTATGTGGCACAGTGGATAAAGCACCAGCTCTGGATTAAGGAGGACCTTAGTTCAAATCCAGCCTCAGACACTTGACACTTACTAGCTATTTGACCATGGGCAAGTCACTTGCCCTCATTGCCCACCCCCTAAAAAAAAAAGAAAGGAAGAAAGAAAGAAAGAAAGAAAGAAAGAAAGAAAGAAAGAAAGAAAGAAAGAAAGAAAGAAAAAAGAAAAGAAAAGGGTCTAAATCTAATGCCTTTCTAAAACTTTTTAGCATTATATTATACTTGTCTTTTTTGTGGCCCAGAAGTAGAAAAGCACAGAAATTAATCAGCTCTGAAATGCTGAGATGGTAACTGTAAGGCTATATTAATATATGTTTTCATTTATTTTCTTTTTTTGAAGTGATAGTAGTGTGATGTTTAAAATGTAATATGTGATGTGTAAAAAATCTAATATGTAGTCTCCTTAAATTAGAAGCTTTAGCACCAGTCTTTGGGAATTAAGCATTTATTAAAGCATGCTAGGTATTAGAAAAAAGAGAACATGTGGAGTTCAGAAATTTTAAGAAAAGGGCTATCTAACCTAGAGGTCCAGCCTGGTCTGGTTCTTCTTCAAGTCCTCTTCCACAAGCCTGCTTCAACCACAAACTCTTCTCAAACTGAGTGTGGAAGCCTTTTATAGATCTGGATCAGAGGTGGTCCTTACACACTGCTTCAAGCTGATTGGTAGGTGTCATCCAAATTCATTGGTTCACTCAACTTGAATTTAGTCTCAAGTTGAATTCAAAGTGCTTAGCTTCTGAGAGCAATACCTTAAGGGCTAGCCAGGTGTGGTTACAACCTAATTAACTTGATATAGGCTAATCAGCAAAGTCAATCACTCTCACTTAATTCAATCAGTTTAGATTAATCTCCAGGTGGGCCTTGGAGTATCTGCCAAATCCCATTATTTTCTCACAGTAGTATCACAAAATGAAGTGCCTAGACTGCTGAGGAAAGGGAGATTTGCAGCCTTTGTTCCACAGGTGAAATCATTCCTCTTTGCCTTTTGGTAGAAGACATCATATCATAAAGCAGAAGGAGGCTTTTTAGAGACTTGCTTAGAAGTGACTCTGATTAGGATACAAAGACCTTCTAGTCTAACTTCTTCCTTATATAGAAGAGGAAAAAGAAGGCATGTAGATGTTAAGTGAGTGGTCCAAGGCCACACAGCTAGGTAGAAACAGAACCAGGACTATGTGAATTCTACAGACCAAGAAAGGAGCTGAAATATGCTCAGTGGATATGGGTTCATTGTTCAATTATTTGATACATCATTAACAAATTTTAAAATCTTATAAACACACCATTCTTCATTTTTCTCTTTTAATAAACAAATCAGAGAATCAGTCACCTTTTAGGAAACCAGGGGCAGCACATAAACAATCTATATACAAGATAAATAGGAAACAATTAAAAGAGGGAGAGCACTAGAATTAAGAGGGGATATGAAAGACTTCCCAGAGAAAAGAGATGTCAAATAGACCTGGACCTCATATGGCCTACAACATTCATAACTAGGAACCATATTAAAATCCAATGTGGAAATATTCAAAAAAATAAATTAAAAGACAATAGAACAGAGATAATGTTTATATGTGGTTATTCTAAGTCAATATGTAGCCTGCAGGGATCCTTATCTACAATATAGTAACCCTATTTCTATCATCACTGTGTAGAGATTTTAAGGGAAATCTGGTAAAATATATATTTTCACAGGACAAAAATTTGTTGAATACATGCATAATTGGCATAGAATCAAAGCATCTTTGCTTTGAAAGGAACTTCAGAGATCATCTAGTCCAAGTTGTACCTTAAGAAGAATACTCTCCAGGACAGCTAGGTGGCACAGTGGATAGAGCACTGGCCCTGGAGTCAGGAGGACCTGAGTTCAAATCCGACCTCAGACACTTAACACTTACTGGCTGTGTGACCCTGGGCAAATCACTTAATCCCAATTGCCTCACTAAAAAAGAAGAAGAAGAAGAAGAAGAAGAAGAAGAAGAAGAAGAAGAAGAAGAAGAAGAAGAAGGAGAAGGAGAAGGAGAAGGAGAAGGAGAAGGAGAAGGAGAAGGAGAAGGAGAAGGAGAAGGAGAAGGAGAAGGAGAAGGAGAAGGAGAAGGAGAAGGAGAAGGAGAAGGAGAAGGAGAAGGAGAAGGAGAAGGAGAAGGAGAAGGAGAAGGAGAAGAAGAAGAAGAAGAAGAAGAAGACTCTCTATTACAACCCTTACTTTATATCCTCAACACTGACAAACTCCAGAGAAACTCAATACCTCTGAGACAAGCTATTCTGGTTTTGAATAATTCTAATTACTCTGAATCTTCCTAGATCATTCATTAAAACAAACAAACAAACAAACAAAAAACCAGCAAAGTCTCAAAGAGTGGTTCCCATTCTTGAATAAATAAAGTTAAGATGACCTGAAAATTTGGATGGCATTCATAGGTAGAATCATGTTTAATGAGTTTTATGTGCTCTGGGCTCACTCTCCCAACTGATTGATCACACTCACTAGTTGAAGTGCCCAGAGAACAGCTGACTGCTTCTCCCCCAGGGTTCTAGAGATGTAGACAGATTAAAGGTACCTTCCCCACTATCAAGTGGACATTGGTGGGAGTGGAGAGAATAAAGTATCTCTAGTAACAACTAAGTGCAAACAGTGGTAATGAATAAAAAGTGAATGCATGGTATGTATATATTGTTTACACTTGGGACAAAGGGATAAATTCACAACTCTTTCACTGGAAGCCCTTTTCTTCTTTCACAGAGAGAGTACTCCTGCACCTTTCCCTAAATTCTTTTAAAGCTGGGCTCCAGAGAATACTGCTGGTATAGAACCCATAGATGACTCTTTTCTCTGTCATGAGGTGTCACAATCCTGATGCTGCCACCAGTCTAGGTTGCCTTTTCTATATCCATCAGCAGAAACTTCTATCATTAGTCACTAACCTTCCAGAGACCATGCTACCACCTCCAGTTCCTGAGAGAACTCTATTTTTTTACATTTGTCAGCAATCATTTCTGGGGTTTCAGAGGTGTTTGGGGAAAGGGGTGGATAGGGGGTTCTTTTGGAGGGTTTTCACTCCTGTGGTGACTCCTGCCACTTCTGTAGGTCTATGCTACAGACAATGGTTTTCAGTGGAATATCGGGATATCTTAAATAATTGATTCTTAAGAACACATTCACCTAAAATCAGGAAAGAATAAATACACACCCCTACCCCATACCCATACCCACACACCCACACCCACAGGCACCACGTGTTGACCTGGCTGCCAAGGTAGAGGAATTCAGCCATCTGCTCCTCCCCTGCCAGCCAAGTCAAAGAAGTCCTTGCATCTTTTATCCCTTCTGTTCCAGCTCAGCCACTCCTAAGTCATCAGTTTCTCAGGTTCTACAGTCAATGAACTTTTATCTTTTTACACAGCATCAACTCCTAAATCATCATAGACAGAGACTTGCTCTTAAAATTCCAGATGTTGGAAACCAGAGAGAGCATAGATATGGGCAGGTTCTGTATAACATATCCTAGAGAGCAAATAAGAATGTGCTTTCTCTGTTCCACATGCAAACAATGAAGAGACAGAAATATTTATTGCAATATATTAGGTGACACTTATTTTGCTAAGCTTTCATAAAGGAGACTCTTTATACTATTGATGGAAAGTCATTTTTATTTCACTGTTGGTCCTATGATTTCTCACTGTTCTATCTCCATTAAAAATGCTACAAAAATGGAATGGTGAATAACTACTAATCATGCATAAATAGCTGGTCATCTATGTGAAGTGATCAGCTATCCCCTTTCATTGCCCTCACTGTTGCCTTAAACTCATCATAAGTAATTTATTCTATTATAATAAGTATTTCTTCTTAGGCTTTCTCTTTTGAATGCAGAGGTATTAAGATAATAAAATCTGAATTTGAACTCAAGACTCATCACTTTGTAGCTTTTTCACTTTGGGCTTATCATTTAAAACTGAGGTACCCTCTCTGCAATACAGGAACAATAATGCTTCTACCTATATTAGAGATTTATTATGGATTTCAGATGAAAATCTAGAAAATTGATTGGAGGTTTAAAAGAGCTATGTAAGTCACTAACATTAAGGTAAATTAATTATCATTTATTTTCTTTGTGAGTAAAAGAAGATGGAGGCTGTGTGGCATGTCAGACACAGTGTTGTATTTACTATTAGGAGCTGTGTTCAAAAAGTGCCTCATAAACTTTCTTAGATGTATCATTCTGGGTACATTACTTTGTCTTTATGAACCAAAGGCTCAGAGGACAACCCAAGCACTTAGCTCACAGGGTTGCTGTGAGGATCAAATAAGATAATATATGTAATATGCTTTGAAAACTTTAAATCACTGTATAAATGCAAGATACTATTATCACTATGGACATCACAAAAATATTAGGTGTATTGGAATTAAGGGACTGGAAGAGGTTGAAGTATTGATGATGAGTGGGGATTGTCTATGAGAAGAAAGGAGGGGTGAGTCAATCCAAAATTAAACTTTTCCTACCTCATAATATATTTTACATGTAAGGATTAAAAATGTTCCCCCACACACACCAAAAAAATGCCTAAATCCAATGAACTGTGTATATCCTTTGATCTAGTAATATCACTGTGAGACCCATACTCCAAAGAGAGAAAAAATAATGGGTTTTCTACATATACAAATATATTTATAGTATTTATTTGGAGGGCAAAGAAGTAGAAACTGTGGGATAATCTATTAATTGGGAAGGGCTTAACAAATTGTATTCTATGAATATAATGGAATATTTTATGGTATAAGACATTTTGAAAGAGATGGTTTCTTAGACACCTGGGAAAACTTGCATGATCTGATACAGAGTAGAATCAGACAAACACAGAGAACAATTTATACTGTAACATCTACATTATGAAAATGAACAGTTTTGAAAAACAATAACTGATCAATACAGCAATCAACCATGATTCCAGAAGACTGATGATGAGTATTGCTATTCACCTTCTGTCAGAAAGGGAATGGATTCAATAAGTAAAAAAAAATACATTTTTACACGTAGAAAATATGAGGATTTATTTTGCTTGACTGCATATTTGTTTTTTTACTACCAAGGTTTTCTTTTTCCTTGCTTTTTTTTTTCATTTGGGAGAATGGAAGAAAAAAAATACTTGTTAACTGAAAAAAAATAAGATTTACTTTTTTAAAGATTTACTCATAAAGAAAGAGTTAAGTAGAAAATACTCCATATAATTTTTTCTACTTCATAATTTTACCAAGAAAGAATGTGTATCCATCCATAATTACCAATTTCAAAAAATCTAATAATACAAATATCACAATAAAAATGCACTAGATATAATCTTTGATTTCCTAGCTATTCATCCCAATCTACTTTTTGCCATTTTTCCTTATATAAAATATATTGTAGGCCTTGGATTTTCATGATGATAAATCTCTGCATTTAGAGTACCTTCTTGAACTATGAAAAAAAAAAGATTGATAAATTCTTACAATTGCCATTCATTGGTGAATATACAGAGCAACCAACTAGTAGAAAAGAACTGGTTAATAAATTGCCAAATACCAAGTAAGTACTTTGGGTAAACAGCTAGTTTAGTAGGAAAAGGAAATAGATAAATGATTGGGGCATTTAGATATCTACAATGGGGGGGGGGGGTTGCCCCAGCAAAACAATTGATCTTCTAGATACAGCAGTTCTCCATCATATATTGAGTGTAGCAGTGGTGGCCAACAAGTGCATTTCCCCACCCACCCCCAATTGTAGTCCAAGAATCCACTCTTTATAGTGTTGTATAGTATAAGGAAATTTAGAATTTTCCAAAAATATACCGTGGTAAATTCTGAGAAAATTGGGCTTAAGATGGCAACTATTCAACCTCTATTTTATCAGGTGTTAATTTTGTCAACTTAAATTTCTTTTCTAATGTGAATGAATTTTTTCTCAGGAATCAATCCAAGGATTCTTCCTGATAAAGAAGGTTTCTTGATTTCTTATCTTAGTTCTCTGATATTTTAACCCCACTTTTCCTTCAGTATTGGTACTATGTTCTTAGAGCCTAGCATTTTCTTTACACATGCCTCCTATGAGCCAAAAGTAGGTGATGGGAGTATAAGGTTCTCCCCTCTCCCTTGTTCCCCATGTCCAATCAGTTGCCAAGTATTACTGATTCTGTCTCCACATCACTCATATTTGTCCCTTTCTCTAATCACACAGCCATTACTTTAGTTGAGGTTTTCACCTATCTCTCCCTTTACTATTTCAATTTCTTGCTAATTGGTCTCCCAGTTTTGAGTCTCTCTTCTCTCCCATCAATCAATAAAAGTTTATTAAATATCTACTATGTGCCAGGCACTGTATTAAAAAGTAGGATTACCAAAAGAGGCAAAGAACAGGACCTACCCTCAAGGAACTTACAAGATAATGGGGGAAACAACATACAAACAAATATATACAATGAAAGCTGTGTACAGGATAAACAGAAATAATTAACAGAGAGAAAGCACTAGAAATGGGGGTGGGGTGCGGGGTTTAGGAAAGACTTCCAGGAAAAGATAAGATTTTAGTTAGGCCTTAAAAAATACCTGGGAAGTGAGTAGGTAGAGTTGAGAAGGGAAAGTAGGCTTGGGAGACAATCAGAGAAAATTTCTGGAGCCAAGAGATGGAGTATCTTTTTTGTGAAACAGTCCAGAGGCCAGTGTTTCTGATTCAAAGAATATTTCACAGAGACTAAGGCATAAGAAGATTTGAAAGCAGGTTAGATTATGAATGGATTTGAATGCTAAATAGAGGATTTTGTATTTGATCCTGAAAGTGGATAGTGGGCCATTGGAATTTCCTGAGTAGGGGAGTGATATGGTCATATTTCCCTTTAGGACAATCACTTTAGTGACTGAATGGAGAATAGATTGGAATGGGGAGAAATTGAAGCAGGCAAACCTATCAGCAATCCATTGCAACTATCCAAGTATAAGCTGATAAGGGCCTTAAATAGTGCTGCCTGGGTCCAAATAGAGATGAAGCACATAGGATAGAAGTTGCAGAGGTGAAATTAAGAGGTCTTGGCAACAGCTTGGATACTGGGGGGGGGGGATGAGAGATATTGAGGGGTTAAGGCCAACTTCTAGGTTGCAAGGTGGAGGGACTGGGAGGATATATCCCCCTCTAGAGTAATAGGGAAGCTAAAAGAGGGGAAGGGTTAGGGGGAAAGATAATGAGTTGTGTTTTGGACATATTGAGTTTAATATGTCTACACAATATGTAGTTTGAGATTACTGAAAGGCAGTTGGAGATGTAGGATTAGAGGTCAATAGAAAGATTAGGGTAGGATAGGAATATTTGAGAATCAGAATCTTTTATCCCCACTAACAATCATCTTACAGCTCTTCTGACTTTTGTCAGAAGACAAACCCCTCAATTTTCATATGGCATATTGAGATTCAGCCAGACTAGCCTATATATTGTAACTTGAACATGTCATTCCATCTCCTGTCCCAGTGTCTTTGTATATAGGTTGTTCCTTATGCTAGGAATCTTCTCTCATCTCGACATCATAGAATCTCTGTGATCTTTTATGGATCAGCTTAATGGCCTCCTACTACAGGAAAGTTAGCCCTTCTCCCTCCATTTAATAATGCCTTCTCCCTGAAAATTACTTTATGATATCAGTGTATGTATATGCTATGTATGTTATATATCCATACCACTTATATATATGCAAATATCTACTTATTCATATATACTATATATATATATGTGTGTGTGTGTGTGTATGCAATCTACAGGGAAGGAAGTCACAATGTTTTAATAACTTTTTGAAAATTATTGTTCTTTGTTTTTTAGCATTTATAAGATTTAATTTTTCACACATAATGTAAATTCATATCCTATATAAACCGCATATGATGCTACAATATTATAAATTAAAACCAAAAAAGGAAGTTATTAAATATTGAAACCCCTTCATGACTTTTGGTCCACTGTTTATATGTAAATAGATGCATACATGCTTTCTCCACCCAACACCTGCCAACATCAACACATAATAGCAGCCCAGTGCTTATTAAATTAATCTAAACAGAAATTAATTGTACAAGGCCAGCACTATCCTAAGTACTGTGAGCATATAAAGTAGTTGAAGTCATAATGATTGCTCTTAGCAGGAGGGAATATATTCCAGGGATCAGACCAACACAAATGAAAGAACTGAAGAACAATGAAGCCGTGGAAGTGGGTAGTGACTCTAAGTACAATAGAAGTTCAGAAAAAAAGAGATCAAAGTGGATTAAGTATTAGAAGGATTGGTGGAAGAAATGGAATTTCCATTCAGTTGATTTCAGCACACATTTATTAGGTTGCTGAGTACAGTGGATATAAGTTCTGAATTTAAAGTCAAGGAAAACCTAGATTAGAATTCTACTTTTTTACTTACTAAGTATATGACCATGAGTAGGTTATTTAATCTTTCTAAGATCTATTGCACAGCTATAGCATAATGGAGTGGGGAAATAGAGCTTGGTTATAATGGGTTTTGAATGTTAAATGGAAGATTTTGTATTTGAGGACCCACTGGAGTTTATTGAGTAGGGGGTGACACTTTAGGTAAGTAATTTTGATGGCTGATTGGAGGATGGAGTGAATGGAAAGAAACTTGAGGCAGGAATACCCATCAGCAGGCTATTGCAATAGTCCAGGAATGAGGTGATGAGGTCCTGCACTAGAGTGGTAGCAATGTCAATAGAGAGAAGGATGCACATTCTACAGAAGTTACAAAATTGAAATCATAAATTACAAATAGTACCTGCCTTTCCAGAGAACTTGACATTTTAAAAATATTCTCTCCTACATGAATAATCTCTTCTGAGCTTCACAAGTAACCTATGAAGTAAACTGCTATTGTTTTTCCCATTTTATGCATGGGTTGCTACTCTAAATACCAAGGTCCTCCATCTTCTCCTAATTGCATATGACATTTTGATGATTGCATTAAGCCCCAGGACTGTGCAAAGTCTCTTAGAAGAGATTGCTCAGTGGAATTTGGTGTATTCCACAAGGAAACATATAATTGTTTGGGTTTTTAAGGCATAAACGTACACTGTGGATGACCATGATAGATTGCAGTATAGTCACATTACAACCTTTATTTCTAAAAAGTCTATGCCCTAAATATAATTCACTCATGATGCAACTGTGGGCAGGTCCAATCAGTGTGTAAAACAATCTGTGATTATGCAAGGAATGTTACTCATTATATACCACATTTAACCCAATGCTCCCATTTACTCCAAAGTAGTCAAAGACAGGAAAAAAGGATGAGCATATCAAAATATATATTATGACACTTTTTAGGTGGTAACAAAGAACTGGCGCAAAAAGTGAGTTCTCATTAGCTGGGAAATAGCTAAACATGAATATTAATTGGAATAGAATATTCCAATATTCCAAAATATGAATGGAATAGAATAGTATTGTCCAGTAAGAAATGACAAAGATATGGAGTTCAAAGAAATCCCAGAAGACTCATATGAACTGATAACAAATTAAGAAAAAAGAACAATAAAAATTATTGTCATAATGTAAATGAAAATAAAATTAATAGAAAGACAAACTGAATAATTATATAAATATCAACTGTGCTTAAGGAAAACAGGAGACAGAATGTTGTAGACACTGTTAGATATGGTCACTGTATTTTATGTTTTTGTTCCCATCATCATCATTTGCTACAACAAAGGGTTCAGTGTTGGAGGAGGTAGATATGGAGACTACCAAAAATAGCCTATGGCATAAAATAAAAGCATTAATTTTTTTAAAGTATTGGGTTTTCTAATAATTCTAGATTTTTCTATCCTTCTATACTCTTGCCAACTCAGTGTTTTTCAATTTGTAAATTATGAAACATTTGCCAGGGCTTTGCATTGATCACTGGTTTTACATTTATATTAAGAGAATTAGCCTGACAAAATGGTTATTGTGCTGGATTTGAAGAGAGGAAAACTTGGGTTAGAATTCCACTCCAGATATTTCACAGCTGTATAACTTTGAGAAATTCATTTCATCATTCTGAACCTCAGTTTCTTCATCTGTAAAATGAAGGCATGTGCCTCCATGACTTCCAAGCTCTCTTCTACCTCTATATCTATAATATAATGGTCTCTATTAAATGTCAACTCAGATAATTTTGACTTCTCTCTGATTTATCTTTAAAGTATTTTGTATTCCAGTCTCAATTCTCCAAATTACTAGCTATCTTTGTCAACTTGATTTCCTTTGAAAACCTAATAAAATGTTCTTTAATCTTATCCAAGCCATTTCAGAGGATACGAGGATATATCTGTGCTGAGAATGGAGCTCAAGGGATCCCTGTTTAATATCTACTCTCACTCTAGTGCTGTTCTTTTAACAACCTCCTTTGGAGTTGGATTTTTCTTCCTGATTCCTTGATCATCTTTCTGTTATTTAGTCAAGACTACCGACTGTAGCACTTACTGCATACTGTTATTACCCATTTGATTTTACCATACCCTGCCTTTCTTAAAAGCTCACAAAGGCACATAGTGATCTATATAGTATTTAATATAGTTAGGATGATATATAATTATTTAATCCACCAGGCACTAAGTAGTGATGGCAAATTACATGCCAAGCATACATGTGCAAAAAAAACAAAAAGAAAGTAAAGGAACAGTGATCTCTGCTTTCAAGCAGCTTATATTCCAGAGACAACATATGCATATATAATTACTTACAAAATATCTAAAAATAAATATAATATTATTCAGGGGAGAGACTAACAACTAGAAGGAGATTAGGAAAAGCTTGATGTAGAAGGGGATGCTTGCACTAAGTTTTGAAGAAACAAGGGATGTTAAGAGGTAGACGTGAAGAGAGACTTACAGGCAGAAAGATACAAAACGATGGAGAAGAGACATGGAGTGGCATGTATCTACAACAAGGGCAGCTGCACTATAGAGAGTGAGAAGGGGAGTAGTACATAATTAGACAGGAAATGTCCACTGGAATCAGGTTGTAAAGGGCTTTAAATGCCAGAGGACTTTGTATTTGACATGAAAGAGCGTAAGGGATTATTAGTTTGCTGGATAATGTAGTAACATGGTCAGAGTTGTGCTTTAGAAAAAGTACTTTGGGAACTGCTTGGTGGATAGAGTGGAAACAGGACACGCAAAGCAGGGACATCAATTTTGAGGCTATTATAGTAGTCCAGGTGGGAGTTGGTAAAGATGCTCATGTGAGTGTTAAACAGGGGATAGATGTAAAATGCTATGAAGGTATAATTGAAAAAAACCTGGTAACTGTTTAGATATATATGTGGCAAAGGGGATTGAGGAGTTGAAGATGGCTCTAAGGTTCTGAACCTGAGTGACTGGAAATAGAGAAATGCTTTATAGTTTAAAACAAAATCATTCTCAAAAGGCTGGGAGGGATATCAGGTAAATAGATTTCCATTTTGCAGATGATGAAACAGATTTTAGAGTTATTAAATGCTCTCAGCATCTAAGCTTTATCTGCACTGAAAGCTATGCAGAAGCCAAAGACAAAATCCCTAGCAAAAACACACCATTGCCTTGGGAAAATATGACTTCCCTCATGTTATTCTGGCCTGTAGGTTATAAATGCTCCAAGGAGGGACAGATCAAGAGAGTGGTTACTCAGTTCCTCAGTTTTCTGGCAGAAACAGAACCAGGGGAGCACCACTATTAAAGCACCTATTTTTCTTCAGCCCCTTCTAAAGCCCCTTCTATCCTTTACTGACAAGTGGAAAAGTAACTCAAAAATTCATTGTGATTCAACATGAATTCATTAAGAGCTTACTATGTGCTTACACTGTTTTAGTCACTGGAAATGAAAGGGAAAATTATAACAGGACCAATAAAATATTCTCTGTCCTCAAAGAGTTTACATTGATCTACAGCATAAAACTGGTCATACATACCCTTAGGCCTAGTAATCCCACTATTGAGACCACTTCAGTGCTTCAAGGATCAATGCTATTTATGATGGTACTATTTCCCCAAATAGAGAATACAACCCATTTTATGACTCAGTAGGACTAAAGGGTTTTTAACCTGGAGTCTTTTCACTTTTTTTTATAATTTTCAATATCATTGGTTTCTTTTGTAAATCTGGTGCATTTCATGTCTTAAAAACATTATCCTGAGACAAGCTCTATATGCTTCACCAGACTGCCAAAGATGTAGGCAATACAAAAGGAGTTCTTACTCTTCTAATAAATTAAAAGGTTCATATTCCTGTAATAGATGGTTCTTAAGAGGTTCTGAGACCTGACTCTCAGGAAGACTAGAAGTCCTTCTCCCCTCCTACTTTATTGTCCTTTGTAGGGAGAGAACAGCAGAATTTTGAGAAGGTAGAGCAGAAAAGATGATGTGCTCTTTCCAGTGCCCTATTTCTTCCCTGTTTGGATAGTGCCAGGCCTGGAGTCAAGAGTTGGTAATACATCACAGCCTACTTATGCCATCCCCCAAGCCCCAACAACATGTGTCTTTCTAATGACATTTGGGTGATCTAGTCAGTCAGTCAAAAAACATTTATTAAGTACCTACTATGTGCCAAACACCATGCTAAACACCATCCCAACCCAAACAAATGTCAATGATAATAAAAAGAAATGAGTGATGCAGATTGCCTGGAGAGTCATTTATGCATGGTTTTATGTGGCTAGAACCATTTAAGATCTAAAAGCAATTCTTTCAGCTTTGAAAAAGTTGATCCTTTTGGGAGGTGTTTTCAAATTTACTTCCTTTACTTTCAAATTCTCCAGGCTTAGAATGAACCAGGAGACCTAGCTTTGAAACTCAGCTCTAATACTTAGTGTGACCACAAACACATCACTTAATTTCTCTGAAAATTCCTCATATGTAAAAAGGGGACAATATTATTTGTATTGCTCATCTCTTAGATGGTTGTTAACAGAATACTTTGTAAACTTTGTGGTTGTTGTTGTTGTTGAGTCTTTTTCTAAGGGCAATGAAGGTTAAGTGACTTGCCCAGGGTCACACAACAAGAAAGTGACAAGTGTCTGAGGCTCAATTTGAACCCAGGTCCTCCTTAATCCAGGGCCAGTGCTTTATCCACTGTGCCACCTAATTGCCCCCTTGTTATTGAATCTTTTTAATCTTGAATAATTCTTTCTGACCTTCTTTGGGAATTTCTTGGCAAAGATACTGTAGTGGTTTGCCATTTCCTTCTCCAGCTCATCTTACACATGAGAAACTGAGGCAAACAGGTTCAGTGACTTGCCCAAGGTCACACAGCTAGGAAGTATCTGAGACCATATTTGAATTCAGGTCCTCCTGACTCCAGGTCTGGTGTTGAATCCACTGTGCCACCTACCTGCTCTTAAATAACCTTAAAGTACTATAAAAGGAGGTGATATTGTTATTATTATGAGCAGTTCAGGAAGATCTTTCCTGAACCACATCATATGAGACCATTTACTCCAAGGCTTATGTGTAAAGCTGTGGAAGTTACTATCCTATTACATTCAGGTTCTTAACCTTTGAACAGGAAATGTCTTTTTTATGTTGGGTCACAAGTATTTGATATTCTGTACCAAATATCCAACTCTGGAAAATGCCCCAGGCCAGCCGCAGGCAGAGGCCTGTAATATAAAGAAGTTGACTTCTCTCCTGTTGATCTTCACTGCTTAGGGCTCAGAAAAAGTCACTTGTCAGACCACGTGTAACATAGGCTTAATCCCCTGTCATATCTGAGCACAAGAGATGTTAAAATCAAGTGGGAGAAAGGGCTTTCAAATCCCCAGTCAGAGAGGACTTGATGTCTCTGATGTGGGGTTGAGCCTGGGAAGGGGGCTGAGAGAGAGAAGGGGGGTGGCCTGGTTTGGAGTTCTGGGAAACAATCAATGAGAGTTTGAATAAGAAGAAAAATCAAAGCTAGGTAGTGAAGATGTACTTAAAGGAAAGAGGGTAAGTAGGGTTTCTCCACAGCCAGGGCTGAATTTTGAGGATACCAAATTGATGGTATAAGCAGAGGGGTAGCATACACAGGAAAATAATGGGGAGGACAACCATACTCTGAGCTGTAGGTTTACCCATTGTATCTGTCCCCTACTCCTACCCCCTACCCCCACCCCACTCCCTTGACTATACAGTCCTTGAGAGTAAGAACTGTTTTTTTTTTCCTTTTATTTTTATATCCCCTCAGACTAGTATAGTCCCTTGCACATAAAAGGTATTTAAGAAATTGAATTAAAATTGGTTTAGAAACTAACAGATTAAACAGTAAGGTAAACTCTTCTGGTCATTCCCCAACCTGTCCATACCCCACTTCCCACCCCGTACATATACATCAAGGAAGGCTTTTCCTGCTTTGGGTAGAAAAATGCGTAATTATGGCTCTGAAAGTAAGCATCAGAGAGAGAAAAGAGAAACAGAGATGGGGGAAAAAGAAAGATGGAGAGAAGGAAATAGAGAGAAACATAACCCTCTGAAAGCCTGTTGGTATGAGACCCTGTCCTAATGAGTGGACATGAATGCCCTGCCCTGCGTGAGGGGTGGGGCACAGTTGGTGAGAGGTGAGAGGGCTCCAGCTTCTGCCAGTCCTCTTAGGAACTCCTTAAACTTCAAGTTTTATATATCCATCTACCCAGAGTCACATAAAAATTTCTTGAGTTAAGAGGAGTCCTGAGTGGAAAAAGTTTAAGAAGCTGTGGTCAAAGGGATCCATGACTCTTGGGTTTGTTTTGTTTGGGGTTTGTTGGTTTGTTTTCTTGTTTTTTTGTGTTTGTTCTAGTGCAATATTTGGGTTCTCTTCATACTCTTGCTTGGATATGACCTGAAGCTCAATACATCAATCCTTAGGACAGTATGCTTCTTTTTGTCATCTCAGAACCATTTCTAACATCGACAGGAATCGGAATCATAAGGACTCCTCTCTTAACTAAGCCTTTGCAGAGCTATAAATGAGATTCCTAGTTAGTCAGAAGTGTTTAGCCTTACTTTCCACAGAGGAAAAACTAAATGGACTGGGAATCACTATTGTCCAGACTATGAAATGTAATTGGATGATCAGAATATACAAACGTATTTATGTGTGTATATGTGTATGTGTGCATATGCTTATATAACTTTCAAAGACACTACACAGGGACAAGGTATTGGGCCCAGAATTGAACAAGAAGAAGAGAGTGGAACAGATTGCATTTGGAATATTGTTTGATGATGACCCCAAGATCCTTGCTTTTTTAAAGCATTTAATAGCAATGTTCTTCTGCGATAGGTAATATATAGTGTAAATGATATGTCACAATCTCCAAAGAACCTGTTGCATGTAACCAAAGGGCAAGAGAGAAAATTGTGGTGGATTTGAACAGACTAGCATATTTCAAAAGTCATATTGGTGGGGGGCTGGAAATGGTATATAAGATTTTCTTTAAAAAAAAAAAAAGAGAGAGAGGTTGAAGCAGTGAGTGTGAACAGATTGATGGCCAGAATGCTGAATTCATGCCTACATAATGTCCAGATTCCAAGATATCCCTAGATCCAGGAATGTTGAATGACCTGCTATAGAGAATTCATGAGAGGACTTGAATATGGGATACAAAAGTATCACAGATTCTTCTCAGCAATACAATGGTCCAAGATAGTTCCAAAGGACTCATGATGGAAAATACTCTCCAAATCCAGAGAAAAAAAGAACTGTTGAATCTGGATGCAGATTGAACCATACTATTTCTATTGTTTTTTGTTGTTGTTGTTTTTCTTTTTTGAGGTTTTTCCTTTTTGCTCTGATTCTTCTCTCATTACATCATTACATCACTAATGTAGAAATAAGTTTAACATTATTGTACATATATAACCTATATCAGATTACTTGCTGTCTTGGGGAGGGGGGGAGGGAGCAGAAGGAGGGAGAAAAAATTGAAACAAGAAATCTTATATAAACAAATGTTGAAAACTATCTCTACATGAAACTGGAAAATTAAAAAAAATATTTATATGGGGAAAAATAAAAAGTAAAAGCTGTTTGGAGAGAAAAAAAAACAACAAAAGTATCACAGAATGAGAGGAAAGAAAGTAAAGGGTTGCAATATAGACTTGATGGCCATTAGTTTCCCCTTCCAACCTAAATTCTGTGTTTCTGAGATCCTGGAACACTTCACCATCCTCTTGTTATATTTTTCAGAGTTTCTACTGGTGCTAGCATTGGCTGTCATATACCTCCCTTTGGCAAAGACATCAAATTTGATGCCCAAGGAGGATCCTAGGTTATCTAGTTTAAGAATTTTGGTTTACTGTGGTTGTTTGATATCCCAGCCTTATGTAATGTTTCCCCACTTCCACCCCAAATCCTTTGCTTAGGGTGTGGAAACAAAGGTTTGCAATAGGCATTTCTCTCATTTTTCATTACTCTCACACAGTTAATTCTATCTGATAGGTTCTTTTTTTTCAGTTTTTATGAAGTATACAGGCACCTTTTTCTCTCTAGAGTTTCTTGCCATAACTTGTTTCTTGTCCTCTGACTCCTTGTACAACAAAGGTCCCTTCATTACCTAAAAAGCCTCTCCTAGACTTCTGGACTTCTGCTCCAAATAGCAGTTCTTTTCCTTTCTCCATTCCCTATGGAGCTCATAGGATCCTAGTTCAAAGGGACCTCAGAAGGTACATGTCCATTCTATCCATATGGAGACTAAGGGCTGGGGAGCATAAATGACTTGCCCATAATCACATAGGCTGGGCCTCAGTCTCCTTTCAAGTGGAATTCCTTCTCTACCACAATGCCTATGAGCTTGGTGTTTGGGCTCCTGTTTGCTCTTGCTTAAACTTATGCTGAACTTGGGTTCTTTGTATTGGTAGTTCTGGCTAAAGTAAATCACCTGATTAGAGCATAATAGCTGGCTCTGCCTTTTGTGACGGAGTCATCTCCTTTACCTACTGCCCCAGATGGACATTTGGGTCTTGTCACTCAGAATTAAAGGCTAGGATCTTGATCCCTTCCCATGAGATTGTCCTTGAATATTGCTCCCCACATAAGGCCCCCTCCCCAAACAAACTGTTTTACTTGAGAGCTTGTGCTGCTTGGCTTGGTCATCCTGTCTTCTCACTCATTCATTGGTCATGAGCTTTGCTTTCTGCTCTGATGCCTTACTACTCGTTAACAGAATCTTAGACTACAAAGGCTTGTAGTTCAGCAGTCCCAATGTCAAAGTTAGTTGCTGCCCACACACTTGGTAGTTGGACACTTTTGTTCCCAAGGAAGCCACTGCTTGTTACCATTCCTTGCAGGTGTGTGTACGAAACTCAAATCTCTAAGGCAAGGGGCATGTGAACTTTTATTTTTCTTTGTAATATTTTGGCAACTGTATTTCAATAGCATAGGTTTCCTTTATAATATTATGTATTTCAGTTTGTACATTTCAAAACATTCTGAGAAGGGGTCCGTAGATTTCACTAGCCTTCCAATAGCATCCATAACACACAACAAAAAGATGAAGAACTTCTCTAAGGCAACAGCATAAAAAGTACCCCAGATCTGCATGTTATCATATAATTCTCATCACTTTCTTGTGTCAAATAGATCCTTTTCCCCACATGGGAAATTGCTGGGCCCCTTGGGTCCCACAGAGAAGAAACAGTGCTGCCAAAACAAGTATCTCAAATTCATGTTTCATTCTTTTTAATGTACAGGTAACAGGATAGATTTGTTCTATCCCTCAATCATTTTTCCATCACTTTCATATTTGTTGGGAATATCACCTATTATGACAGACAGGCTAACACTTAAAAGAGCTTAATCCTCATGTGCCCTCACAGAGAGAGAGAGAGAGAGAGAGAGAGAGAGAGAGAGAGAGAGAGAGAGAAACACACAGATAGAGAAACAAAGACAGAGATAAGTATATTGGGAGGAGCTTCTAAATTTGGTCAAGTCAGAAAACCACCTACAAATATTAACCACCAGTGTTAATTCTATGATTATATGCATCTTTCCTATATAATCCGTTCCCACCTT
Source organism: Dromiciops gliroides (assembly GCF_019393635.1). NCBI lineage: Eukaryota > Metazoa > Chordata > Mammalia > Microbiotheria > Microbiotheriidae > Dromiciops > Dromiciops gliroides. The sequence continues at coordinate 553,629,313 of NC_057862.1, forward strand.
CCTATAGAAAAAGTGCTGCTACTAACGTGTCTTCAGAAGGACAAGTGTTTTAGATTGTTTTCATGCTGATTAAGATAAATTATTGAGAATTTACAACTAGGCTCCCTAGTGACCTTGCCTTACACAGTAGGTGCTAAATCAAAGCTCACTGAATTGAATGGAAAAAGAACACACAGACACAGGGTTAGGAAGAAGGGACAATGACAATGGTCATAAAATCAATCAAAGCTAACTGACCAAGGTAAAAAGAAAATACATGCCCTATGACTTCATTAACAATGAATCATCTTTGCTTTATTTGTGTGAAAGAGTTAACCCTTGATGCAGTTTCTAAGACTACATTTACCTCAAGCTTCCCAAGAGATAGAGACCTAGCGAGATTGTTGGATATGCCCAGGCATCTTCCTCCAGTACTTGTAGCTATTCTGATGAGGATCTATTTTCTTCTATCAGAGACACTATTTCCCTTTCTAATGTCTAAAGTCTTCATTGTCCCCTCTAGTGATGATGTCAGCTACTTACATGGTCCCTCTATTGATGTCAACAGAACTCCATTTGGTCTTCAATCTGTCTTATCCTACTTATCTTTCCACCATTATTGGTATTACCTACTGCCATAGTACCAAGGAGCTTATCTACTGGCAGGACACTTTTTTCTCCGGTAAAATTAGAAACATATTAAAAAAGCAGCTGTGTCACCCTGTCATTAAGTATTCATTAGCATTTTAAGGGCTCCTTAAACAGAAACTACCTCAAAGAAAAGAGGAATACAATGGAATTACATATAAAGATAACTCATCAGCCTGAGAACTCCCACTCTCCTCTTTAGGGGTACATCTCTGTTGAAAGGACTGTATTTGAAAGCCATATAATTCATAAGGGAGTTATCTTACAAAAGGGTGGGCCTGCCCATCTCTTGGGGAAGTCACTAATTGTACTTTTGAAAAGCTACTCTGACAGCCTTATCTGCATATAAAATATTTAATTTAATTTTTTGTAATTTCAGAACCTGACCCACCACACTGGCACTGTATTCCTTTGGAATCTTTGCTTCCCTGACAGTAGTTAATTGGATGCCAATTCCCCTTGGTCTCATTGAGATTTTGCAAACTTAAATATGATCCTGCTCATTCCTTAACCATCTCTTATTGTATTTGGCAGGAGATATTCACAACTTTCACAAGCTAGCAGTATTATTCATTTGTCTTGTTCTCCATTTTTCCTAGTTTGGAGTTCATCTGAAAGATACCTTGGAGCTTAGCTCCTCAAGTAAAATCTCAACCGATGTCAGATCTGTGTGTTAAATGGAGAAGAAATATGGAAATGTGCCCTTAACCAGCAAGAGAGTAATGTTCCTCAAGCTGTCTATTAAAAAAAAAAACAAACAGCAAAATAATCTGAGTATTCTCATTTGGACCTTCCATTTAACCCTTGTTAAAATACATCTGCTCTGTAACAGAGCTATAATTACTCATTTTGGTGCTCAGGAAAATTCATTTGGGGGAAAGAAAAAGTTCAAGAGATGATATCACCTGACATTAGGGAGAACACAATCTGATAGCCTTTTATTTAAACTAATTATTCTTGCTAGCTAGGAGCTAAAATCACTTGTTTTCTACTTTGCAAAAGTATTCCAATTGCCATCAAATTTCAAGTTCCTGAAAGAAAGCTCTGATTGTCCCTCCCTGGTTACAGTTCTGCTGTGTAATATGTTAAGTATAGAAACATTTGAAGAAGGTGCATAATGTGCTTTGTGGGTCTGGGATGAATTGTTCAGAGAGTTTCAGAATGTTCTGTAGAAATTACATTGAGGAAGTGATGTTGGATAATGAAAAGAGTAGCAAACTAGGAGTTAGGAGACCTAATTTCCAGTCAGAATGCCATCATTAACTCACCATGACTTAACTCTAGGTGCCTTGGTTCTCTCATCTGTAAAACAAGGAGTATGATACCTGCCTACACAAGTTTAGAAATAACTCAAAAGTATTTCCCCAGCATCTCATCTTCCATCCTCAATTGAAATGCTAATCACCATTTGCTTTAAATCAGAGGCTGATTCTGACACCCTAAATCTTGTTTGTTTGTTTTTGTCAAGTAGTCTAATAGATTCTTTTGGGGGAATTCATTTTTCTATAAAGATTCTTACTCCAGAAGGGAAAAAAAGGAAAGAAAGATTATAATAGGCACATTCTTCAGAAGGAAGGGTGGCATTTGTGTCTCCCCAGTTTAGACAGTCTTGACTATAGAAGCACAATCAACAAGCTTTATCTTGTTGCTTTATCTAATGCCAATTGCCAGCCCAATTTACAAAGCTGGTCTATTGGAGAATCCCAAGGACTGGACTAGAGGAAAGTCAGCCTTATCTGGTAGAAAGGTAAGTCAGCCTTATCTGGTAGAAAGGTAAAGGGAGACAACCATCATCTGTCCTGATTCTGTCACTTGAATAAATGTCTATTGGCAACTCAATAAAGATCCTGCCTTTAATTTTCCTCTTAAGGAGGATGTGTAGTCTGATTCCTACTAATCAGATTATTTTTGTTGCTGTTGTTGTTTTTTAGTTGATTTGAGTTGGTTCCAATGTTTTTGTGACCCCATTTGGGGTTTTCTTGGCAAAGATACTGGGAGTGGTTTTCCATTTCCTTCTCCAGCTCATTTTACAGATGAGGAAACTGAAGCAAAGAGGGTAAAGTGACTAGCCCAGAATCACACAGCTAGCAAGTATCTGAGGCCAGATTTGAACTCAGCTGAAGATGAGTCTTCCTGACTTCAGGGCTGGCACTCTATCCATTGCTTTACCTAGCTGCCCTTCAAAGAAGATTACAGCATACAATTACAAAAAATATGATTGTTTACCCAACAGGAGGAACCAAGCTAATAAAAAGGGGCACAAATAGAAAATGTAAAGAAAATGTTAACAACTCATCCTGTCTACGGTCTATATTTTTAAGTCAAAGTTTAGCTATATTTTATGCCAATGTGTGCTTCCACTATCATTACAAGAAGCTATAACATACAATGGATGCCTTGGTGTAGCTGACTTGTCATTACATATGTGAACTCATGTGATGGAACAACTAATTAGGTATTTTTACTTTTCAATGTACGCTATCACACTCTATTAATCAAAGCATGCAAATCATACCATGGTATGATCCTCTTAGAACAAACCACCAACCTACATTTGTAGAGGTCCTGGTTAGCTTCTTTCATATTAGACTTTAATGATGTACCTTTTCTGCACAGCCAAAGGCCATGTATTTCCCTCAGTGGTAGTCATCTGGCAAATTTCCCTCCCATCAGTGCTGCCTGATAGAAACACAGACTTGCTTGAGTCTCAAGTATGGGGAATACAAGAGTCAGTCCTAGGTAGACCTTAGGACTAGGCTGATGTCTGGGACCTCCAGTAGATTTTTATAATTTGAGCTATGGGTTTTCTTCATTTTTCGCCACATAATTTGATTAACAGTTTACCACTTAAACTACTGATATAAATGGTTATAATTTTTTCATTGCCTTACTAGAGGACCCACATATGCTTTATCAATTGTTTAAAAAACATGTTGTTAAGAAATTATACCACACAGATGTTTATCTTATTGAAAAAGAACTTGCTCGAAACAGCTCAGTCATGAAATGGAAAATTAAAACCAAATAGACTCAGTTATCCTAAGTTGGCAATCCTTCCTGCTGTTGTTTAGTTATTTTCAGTTGTGTCTGACTTGTAAGGAATTAATGGTGATTTGGAGTTTTTATAACCCCATCTTTGCTTCATCATGCTCAGAGAGAAAAAATGCAATCTTTCAAAGCCTAGGAGAAGATGGACATGTACTTTAAGAGATTATGGAACAAACAACACAAAGAACATTTATTGAGTCAAAGTATCAAACTAAGGACCTAACCCCCACCTAGGAGTTCCCCCACGTCCACATGGGCCTGGCCAAATTATAATGGGGACAGCCCAGGGGGTATGTTGAACTAATTGGAGACTCAGCATTGCTATAGAACCACCCTTCATGTGAGAGAGGCAGGAAGGGGGATAGAGTACAGGGAGTTACAGAGAAGGAAGGAAGGGAGAGAGAGAAGGAAAGAGAAAGAGAGAAAGAGAGAGAGAGAGAGAGAGAGAGAGAGAGAGAGAGAGAGAGAGAGAGCGCGAGCTGGTGGCGTTTCATCTTCAGACCTAACCAGAAGAAACTTCAAAGCTGATTCTCCTTAGAACTGCAGATTCCAGGTGGTGGTGAGTTTGTGTTCCTTCCATTGAGGCTGGCTTGTTAAGCTTGCTGAGCTGGAAACAAGTTTAGTGTTTGATTTAGTTTTTGACAGACCCAAGTTGTTCTGAGTAGCTGAGGAAGCACAATTTATTCGAGGTACCTGGGGGCCTTTTACCCTAGAGATTTAGACTCTAACAGTCTGTGAAGTGGGTCATATTTTTCCTTTTCTCTATCCCCTTTCTCGTTGTTCCTGGCTTTATTAATTCCCTTTGTGTTGTATTATTGTTCCCATTAATAAATTTCTTATCAGTCTGGGAGACATAACTGAAAAAGAGGCAGTTTGGAGAAAGGGAAACTCTGGACCTAGAGGTCCCCCATTGTTTTCTAAACCCCAATATTATGGCAGCCACCCAATTTACTCTCCCCATACTAAATTTAGCCCTTACACACCCTTCATGAACCCATTTGGGGACTTTTTGGCAAAGATACTGGAGTGGTTTATCATTTCCTTCTGCAGCTCATTTTACAGATGAGGAACTAAGACAAACAGGATTAAGTGACTTGCCCAGAGTCACATAGCTAGTAAATGTCTGAGGACAAACTTGAACTCAGAAAAATAAGTATTGCTGGCTCCAGGCCTGGTTCTCTATCCACTACTGTATCACATGGCTGACCCAAAACTTATTCCTACTATCTTATTAAGGTACTCACTACAGAGACACCATATTATATTAGAAAGATCATCATGGAACTTCAAGGCAGAAGATCTGGGTTTGAGACCTGGCTCTAAAAAAGATGTATGATTTTAGACAGAGCATGTAACCCTTCTGAACCTGTCTTCAAAATGTAATTTACTACCTACCTGTGTGACTTCAGATAAGTCACTTGATTTTTCTCTGCCTCAATTTCCCCATTGAGAAGAAAAGCAGGTTGGATGATGTGACCTCTCATATTCCTTCCAGCTAAAAATGTATGACCCATTGATCCAGTGATTCCAAGTACATATGGCCTTATTAATGATGTCAAATGAAGACCTGCTTATAGCAAAAGTCTGATGTTAAGTAGCAACCCAGATATATTTGATGAGGGTAATATGCAATAAACATTAACTGAATAAAACTAACAAAGAAGCTAATTTAACCAGAGATAGGTTAGAGCACGTAGGTGGAATGGGTAGAGATCTGACCTATTGGTGGAATGGGTAGAGATCTGACCTATGAACCAGTATGCCTGGATTCAAGTACTACCATGACACAAATGACCTGTATGACACTGGACAGATCACTTAACCTCTCAGGGCTCAAGGCAAATCTTTAAGACTAAGTTGTACAGAGGGCAGCTAGGTGGCACAGGGGATAAAGCACTGGGCCTGGAGTCAGCAAGACTCATCTTCCTAAATTCAAATCTGGTCTCAGATACTTATTAGCTGTGGTACCCTGGGCAGGTAAAACCAGTTTGCCTCAATTTCCTCATCTATAAAATGAGCTGGAGAAGGAAATGGTAAACCTCTCCATTATCTTTGCCAAGAAAACCCCAAAGGTGGTCATAAAGAGTCAGACACAACTGAAAAACAATTGAACAACACAGTTATAAGCAGTGGTAGAGGCATTTTGTCCAAGAATTCCCTCTGCCAGTGAAATCACAGGAACTGTGTACCCTTTCATTAAGAAAAATGGGACAGGGAAAATGGCAATATACCAAGAGTCAGTAAATTTCAACTGGACTCTTTGTTTTGCATCTTACTAATTATATGACTGAAGGCAAGTCATTTAACCTTTTGGAGGCTCAATTGAAAGTGATTCCCATCTAAAGTATCCCCATTAAGTGGTCATCCAGGTGCAATTTGAGGAACACAGTTGATAAACTTAGGATGTCCTGAAATAGTCTATTCTACTCTTGGGCAATTCTAATTGCTTAGAATTTTTCCTAATATCAACCCTAAACATGATTTTTGCAATGTCTATCCATTGCTCCTGGTTTTACCTTTTGGGATCAAACAGAACAAATTTATCCCTGCTTCAATCAATCAACAAGCATTTATTTATTAAGTACCTTTTTGTGGATAGTACTAGTTGCTAAAAAAAAAAAAAAAAAAAGCAAAGACAAAAATCAAATATGTCCTGCCCTCAAGGAGCTTGCAATGTAGCCAGGGGTACAATATGTATACATGAGTGTATATAAAAAAGGTACAAAGCAGTTTTAGGGGGGAAGGCACTAGCAACTAGGGGTAGATGTGGAATCATCAAAGTCTTCATATAGTAGGCAGTATTTGAGTTGAGGCTTGGATAAAATTGAGAATTCTAAGAGGTGGAAGGAAGAAAGAAATGACTTCCGGGCATGGAAAGGTAGTAGAAAGGTAAAGAGAAAGCAAAAGGAGGATTGTGTACTGTCAATTAATTCCATGAAGTAATGCAGTGATGGTTTGATTGATATAGCACAAAATATGTAAATTAATTTAGGTAGCATAATCACTTTAACTTGTAACCTTTGAGGCAGGACTTTCTAGGATCATACATACCAGGTTATCTTAAATGCCATTAGTTATAGAAAAAGATCACTATAAGAAAAAGGATATATCTGTGCCATTTCACATACATTTTTAATTCCAGACCAGAATCCAGAGCAGAGTCCAGAATCCAGTTTTCCAGACCAGAATCCAGTTTCCTCCTGATGACATCTTACCACTTCAAGAAGACAAGAGAACTCAGAGACTTTATATGTTTTGTTAGTTTTTTACTATCTCCTTTCTTTTATAATATACACTATCTGTAACATGTACTCTCTGCAGAGGCTCTCCCTTTGCAAGACTAATGTCAAAGCGTCAGTTCATGAGGAAAAAAAAAAAAAAAACGCCCCTCAGGACAAAACTTTCCTCTCTTCCTTTTCTACATTGTTGTTCACATATTATTAGTTAGCAATAGTTATTATATTCTTTTTACTGTTCTGTCAAGGAAATATTTTGTTTCTTGAGGAACAAAAGGGGGGAATGTGGTAAAAAGTTTTAACAGTCGGTTAGATAATGGAGAGACGCCAGTTTTGGGGTTTTTTTAGGACCACCCTTTTGGGGAGGAGACCAACAGCATTGCCTGCTGAGCACTCAACTTCTGACTTCCGGGGTGCAAGCTTAAAAGGCAAGGAGAGAACGGAAGTGGGAGCTTTTTCCTGCTCCGCTGGTCTCCTGGCTGCGCTGCACAGACAGACGCGGACTGGAGTTTGACTCGGCCCGGCTCTCGGTTAACAGCACGTGCTTGACTCGGTCTCTCTCCCCAAAAGTGGCCTTGGGTTTTGGTGAGTTTTATACAGAATATAGACTAAGCCTAGACTTAAGACGATTTGTATTGTATTTCTACTTTCCTATCCTTCTAATCAACATCACCTTGTGACTACCATACAATAAAGGCTCTATCTAACCAACCAAAAGCTTCTTCCATTTACTAGTCTGGGAGATAAATTAAGGGAAAGGTTAAGTAGGGGAGATTTATGATCTAATATCCAATTTTAAATCTCACAGTACATATTAGGAAAAGTAAGAATGTTAGTGTCTGGACCATGGTATCAACTAGAAGCAATAGTATGTTTTGGTGTTGTTCATTCATTTCATTTGTGTCTGGCTCTTCCTGACCTCATTTGGGATTTTCTTGGCAAAGGAATTAGAATGGTTTGCCAATACTTTCTTCAGGCCATCTTACAGAGGAAACTGAGGCAACCAGGGTTAAGTGACTTGTCCAGGGTCACACAGCTAGTAAGTATCTGAAGCCATATTTGAACTCAGGTCTTCCTAATTCTAGGCACAGTGCTCTATACATTGTGCCACCTAGCTCCCCCAGTATTACATAATAAGGCAGTAATATATAATAAGGTAGGTTGGACCCAGGTTGTGAAGGGTTTTATATGACAAACAAATGTGTTTATATTTGATTCTTTGAGACTTCCAGGTCATGTGAACAACTAGATGGAGGACTAGACATTTTTCAGATGCCCAGGACCTCTCACACCTCTCTAAAACAGAAATTGTAGGCCAAAGACAAAAACATCTTTAGCTGTCTCCGTGGTCTAGGACATTCAGAATCCAAATGAAAGTTGAAAACAACAGCAATAACTATGAACAGATGATCACTGACCCTGAGCTCACTCAACATTTTTCCCTCACCTCCCATGCTACTAGTCTTGAATGCACTAGCAGACCCAAGGACATGACACATCCAACAAAACTCAACCCCATACTCCGGTACCCATTCTTTCTAGTATCTGTGGAGACCTGGCTCCAGGCTGCAGAAGTTTATTCTGGTACAGCAAGTGACCAGCATGATGGCAGCCCTTCAGGAGCAAAGGTCTCTTGGGGTACAAAGCAGAAAGCCAGCAGAGTGGCAGACAACCACTAGAGTTTCATGCATCTGAATTGGCAATTCTTGGGTAGACAACCCAGTTGCACCATTGTGTCAATTTCCTGAACTCGTGCTGGGCCAGAGAATTGGGGAGTAGAGGGATCAGGACAAGGCATCAGTACATGACACCTTACATGGGGTGGGGGGAATAGGCTGTGTCTCCACTGAACCTAAGAGAAAGTCCCCAGCATTCAGCTGGAATCAGTTTTGCTCACCCACTAGTCACTTGAAGCATGGTGTTCATGCTGGTGAATCATGAATTGTCCAGTGTGGAGCAGACTAAGAAAAACTACCATCAGAAGGCACAGTCTGAAAATGAATAATTGGGGAAAAATACTGAAATTATTAAATAGCACAGGAAAAAGAAAACTCAAAGACTTTGAACATAAGCAGCTAAATCGATAGGGAAAGCATATTTGGAATAAGAGGGAATCAATGGAATTTACTGAGTAGGAGAAAGACTTGGTCACACTAGCACTTTAGAAAAAGTAATTTATCAACTTTCTGGAAGATGTATTGGAGTGGAGAGAGAATTAAAGTGAGGAAAACAATCAAGAGGCCATTACAATAGTATAGGGGAGAGTTGTTAAGGTATTGAACAAGGGAAGTGATAAAGAAAGGGACAGGTGGGAGAAAGGTTGTTGTAGAAATGGCCAGATTTGGCTACTGATTTCCAGTTATGACATGAATTAGAATGAAATTGGGGGAAAATTTTATAGACGGTTTCTCAGAAAAAGGTTTCATATAAAAAATATACAGAAAATTTTGTCAAATTTATAAGAATATTAATCACTCTCCAACTGATAAATGGTCAAAGGATATAATAGGCAGTTTTTAGATAAAGAAAACAAAGTCTCTAAATAATTATTGATTAGAGAAATACAAATTAAAACAATTCTGAGATACTATCTAACATCTATCAGATTGGCTAAAATGATAGAAGAAAGAGAAAATGTTGGAGCGGATATAGAAAAATTGGAATACTAATACACCACTGGTAGAATTGAGAACTGATCCAACTGTTTTGGAAAGCAATTTGGAATTATATCAAAAGAATTATAAAACTGTGCATACACTTTGATCCAGCAATATTACTATTAGGTCCGTTTCTCAATGTGTTCAAGGAAAAAGGAAAAGAATTTATATTTTCTAAAATATTTATAGCACCTTTCTTTGTGGTGGCAAAGAACTGGAAAGTGAGAGAATGATCATCAATTGGGGAATGGCTGAATAAGTTGTGGTGTATGAATGTGGTGGAATAATACTGTCCTATAAGAAAGGATGAGCACGTTGGTTTTAGAAAATATGGGAAGACTTTCATGAACTAATGCATAGTGAAATGAGCAGCAGCAAGAGAACATTGTATACAGGAATAGAAGAGTAACTGAGAAAGACTAAGCTATTTTGAGTACCATGATCATTCAAATCAACAACAAATGACTTATGAAAGAAAATGCTATCTACCTCCAAAGAAAGAACTGATACATGGAAGTATATGTTGTATGGTTCCACATATATAAGTATATAAAATGTTAGCTTTCTCTAATGTTGAGTTGGGAGCAAGGAAAGGAGGGAGACAACTCAGAACTCAAAATGTCACAAAAAAAAATATCTATAACATTGAAATTGATAACTGGGTAGGATGGAAGGAAGGTTGTACCCTCCACAGAAATAGCAAATTTAGGAAAGAGGAGTTAATTTGGGGGAAAAGATGATGAGTTCTGTCTTCAATATGCTAAGTTTGAGATGAATACAGGACATCCAGATGGAAATGTCCAAAAGGCAGTAGATGACAAAAGCAACTTACTCCCTTTCTATTTCTCCAGCTTGAGGGACCATGTGCTCAATTCTCTACTCTAAAAAAGTAAAGTGCTATCCAGGCACTCTCCCTTCTCTCTTTAGAAGACTGGGTCCATGGGGCAGCTAGGTGGAACAGTGGATAGAACATCAGCCCAGGATTCAAGAGGACCTGAGTTCAAATCTGGCCTCAGACAATTGACACTTACTATCTGTGTGACCCTGGGCAAGTCACTTGACAGCAATTGCTCCACAAAAAAAAAAAAAAGAAGACTGGGTCCGGCAACCCTTAAACCTGAGGCCACTAGAGAGGTAACTTCTTTCTCATTGAAATTATACAATTTTAATAACTCATAATCACAGGAGAGGGAAAAGTCAAGAAAAATTGAACCACCACTTCTCTATAACTTGGCATAAGAATTCTCCTGGGTTCTCATGTCTAAAGGACCTAACCACTGCTTGAACTACCATGTCTCATGCAACACTGGTGAGATCAATGAAATGGCTATGTATCTCTACCCAAAGCTGCCATTAGTGGCTCCCAGGGGTTTGATTGTATATGTCTATTTCCTAGGGGTACACCCTTATGTCTCTCAATCATAGCTCTACCAGCCATTTATATATATATTTTTTATTTTTTATTTATTTTTTTATTTTTTCAGGGCAATGGGGGTTAAGTGACTTGCCCAGTGTCACACAGCTAGTAAGTGTCAAGTGTCTGAGGTCGGATTTGAACTCAGGTACTTCTGAATCCAGGGCTGGTGCTTTATCCACTGTGCCACCTAGCTACCCCACTACCAGCCATTTTTTATAGGCTGAGTACAAAGGAATGACTAACAACTTATCACTACTCATCTTCATTAAGGCCTTTAGATCTCTAGTGCCAAAGATAATACCTGATGCACTTACTTCACAAGATTGTTATAAGACCTAAATGAGATATTGTATGTAAAATGTTTTGTAAGTCTTAAAATACTAAATATATCAGTTGTTATTATATAAATGTGAGCTTAGGGATAATCTCATTATAAGCATTCAGGATGTTCCTTTAATATACCCCTTTTGGTTTGGACAAGTAGGATGAGAACCAAGAGAAAGTAAAGTCATGAAAATCTGGAGAAGAGAGAATACCCAGGAAAACAGGGATATTGACAGTGTCAAAGACTGACAAAGTCAAAGATGAGCACTGTGCAGTCAGTGCTGAATAAGAATTATTTAAAATTAAGTTAACACTGCTTTCACCAAAATAGTTTACTCATTGGTTCTAAAACATATTTTGCATAAACCCATCCCTTTATTTCTTTCTGCCTTCCCCCTTCTCTCTCTCTCCCTCCTCCCTCTCCCCCTCTCTCTCTTCCTTCCTTCCTCCTTTCCTTCATCCCTCCCTCCCTTCTATACATGCAGTGAAAGTTCACAGCCCTACATTATCATCTCTTAAAAATCTACCTCAGAAGTCAGTGTTCTTTTTCTTAGGCTTTTCTTCCTCTTACTCCTTTCCTCCTTTCCCCCACCTACCCCATTACTCTGCATTTTTTTCTTTTAGTTTTTCCTAATTATGGAAAAATCAATGCAAATGACTAAGAATCATGTACTACAAAGATAAAACAGAATGAGGATGAAATAGAAAGAAAATTGGGAAGGGGCACAGAATAAAGCATAAACCAGGCAAAGATTTCTGGTTTTAGCTTTAAAGGATTTCTTGGATGTTCACACTTCCCCCACACCACCAATGCCCCTTAGCAAACTCAGTACATTCAGGAATGGATTAGATCATAGTTCTCATTGATCATGTGAACCAGAGGAAACTGAAGCATTGGTTTCCAAGAATGAAAGGAATCATGCTTTACGAGTGATGACTTGGATGCTGATTTCCCAGAAGTGTAACTTTCTTTAAGTCACAACGATTCAGTTCTATGCTTGATTTCTTGAATAACTCATTGTGTGACCTTCAAATCCCCTCAATTTTCCCAATGGGGAAGATAACCAGGCTCTCCTCTTCTTATGGGAAGGAACAAAAATTAAGAAGAAATTGGCAAGATGAGCCAAATTTTAATATGTAAGTGCCGGAAGTGATGAAGATTCATCCTCTGAAGATGCAGGACTTGTCCCTATTCTCTCCAAGAAATACTAACCTCTTGTCAGCACCAAGGCAAAAGCCCCAGACCTGAGATTCCCAGAATGTTATCTGACCTAACCAGAGTGTTTTCCTTCAGTTCAATTCCCACCTCCAACTTATCTTCTGCTTCAACTGCCCTGATCTTCCCTCTTCCCTTCACTTTTTCAAATCCCACCTGCCTTTCCAAACCCAATTTAACTACTCTTCATGAAGCTGCAGCCAACTGCTACAGTGTAGAGAGTGTTTGATTTGGAGTTTGGACTAACTACATTCAAAGCTTGCTTCAGGCACTATTTAGTTATAACACTGACCAGGTCCTTTAACCTCTCTCAGATTCAACTTCCTCATCTATAAATGGGGATGATAATAATAGCTTATATGTCACAGGGTTTTTGTGAGGTTCAAAAGAGATAATATATAGAAAGCACTTTGCAAACGCCAAAACCCTTTATAAATATTATGTAATGTGATTATTACTAGCTTCTCCGGTTCTTACTGACCCTTTCCCTTGCAAGCCTATAGAACTTGCAATCAAAACCATAAAATTTAATTCAGAGTCTCGTAAAATGTTAAAGCTATAAAAGTGGGGGCAGCTAGGTGGTGCAGTGGATAGAGCACCAGCCCTGGATTCAGGAGTACCTGAGTTCAAATCTGGCCTCAAAAACTTAACACTTACTAGCTGTGTGACCCTGGGCAAGTCACTTAACCCCAATTGCCTCACTAAAAAAAAAATCTATAAAAGTCCTTGGAATAGTCCAACTGCCTTATTTTGCACAAGTGGAAACTGAGGTTCAGAGAGAGGAATCAACTTCTCCAAAATCACATAAGTCAGTAGCAAAATTCCCATCTTCTGACTCCAAATTCAGTGTGTTTATGAGGTAACTATAAGGTAAGGAAGCTGATTCTCTGGCTCTATTTCACCCTTCCTAACTCCAAGTCCAGTGATCTCTAGCCAATGTTTCTTTTTTAAAATCACTTCCTGGTCATTTTTCAATGTAGATTTAGAAGATTAACTCCTTGGGCAATAAATGTATGAATCTTGTGCTATCTCTGGGAAATATTTTTTATCAATAAAATGATGACCTGACACAGTGGCCATATAATACACAGACAAAACAAAATAATAATTCCCAAAACACTTGTCTAGGTTTAAAAAACAACAACTTGAAAAACATTAGGGTCTATGACTGAAAAGATACAGGTTCAATTCTCAGCTCTTACTCTTAATTGCTGCTAGGTTTTTCATCTACTTTCCTCCAACCAAAGAATGGAGAGGGGTGGGGAGGGAGGAAGCTTGTCACCTCAGTTTAAAAGGTGTAAAGGAACTATAAGTGCATTTTGAAAAGCTCATTATCACCATGCAAACGTTTTCTTCAAGATTGTTAGACAAGATATATTTAACTTGTGAGCTTAGAATTTGTTTGGAATATGACAGTGCTCTCTCTCTCTCTCTCTCTCTCTCTCTCTCTCTCTCTCTCTCTCTCCTTGTCTCTCTGTGTGTATCTGTTTCTGTTTCTTTGTCTATCTCTCTGTCTCTGTCTCTATTTGTGTGTCTCTCTGTCTCTATTTCTGTCTTTCTGTCTCTCTCTATTTGTCTTTCTCTCTCTCTGTCTCTGTCCCTTTCGCTCTCTATCTGTCTCTATTTGTCTCTTTCTCTCTCTGTCTCTCTGTCTTTCTTTGTCTCTCTCTGTGTCTCTCTGTCTCTGTCTCTCTGTCTCTGTCTCTGTCTCTCTCTCTCTCTCTATCTATCTATCTATCTATCTCCCCACCCACCCTGTCCCCACATAGCACTGTTTTGCTATTCATTGTGAATACTCATGCTCTAAGAGAAGGAAAGGAGCAAGTGAAAAGAAGCAAGCATTATTATCATTTTACAAATGGGAAAGGGGAAGAACAAAGCTTAAGAAGGGACTTGGGTTGCTAGACATTCAAAATGGCAGTACTAGCATTATACATACATGTCAAGTCCATTTCTGTTACTTAGTTCCCAACCCATATTACTTTACTGAACAAAATAAACTCCAGCCTACATGGTGTTTGGATTGTCTCAGTAGCTGAGACCTGCCTTTTGGTTCTGAGTTACTTAAATCTATGGTATGTAGTGGAAGTTAAGAGCAGAAAAGAAATCTTAAATGCTGTAAACAACTGTCTTTCTTGCCCACAGCAGTAATCATGAAATCCAATTTATGGTTTTCCTGTCCAGGGTGATAGATAATACAGCCAGTCAGTAAATCTTAACCACGGCACCTTGGGCAAGCTTCCTAATAGATCTCTCCCTTCTGCCCTGGAGTGAAGTTAAAGAATGTTGGCATCTTATGACACTCTACTATTGAGCTGCAAAGAAGCTGGTCACATCATTTCCAGGTCAGGTTTTAGAAAGAGGAGAGCAAGGTGGGTTGAGCAAGATAGTATAGAGTTCAAAGGACATCCAAACCCATCCTTAAGCTCATTCAATAGTTGTATCCATCACAAGTGCTCCTTGCCCTGGCTGTTTTGTAAAATAACGAGATTGTCTTAGATTATCTCTGAGGTAATAGGATTTCGAGATGGAAGGAAAATAGCACAATATATCAGAAATGATATTCAACTTGGCATTTGAAGGCTTGTGTTTGAAGTCCTGGCTCTACCACATATCACCTATGTGACCCTAGACAAGTCATTTTGCTTCTCTAGAACTCAGTCTCCCCATCTATAAAATTAGGGGATTAGCCTAGATGACCTATAATGTCCATCCAGTTATAAATCTATGACCCGGGAATAAGAGTTATCTAGTCAAATCCTGCCATTTTACAAATTAAGGCCCAGGGAGGTGAAGTCATTGCCAAAGCTCACCCACAAAGCAAGTAACAGAGCCTATATCTGAGAACAGACACTTTGTCTCCAAATCTAGTTCACTTTGCTCTATATCACACTGTCCATTCGAGATCCTGTTTAGCATCCTAAAGCATGAACGCAAGTCTTGAACTATCAGCTGAAAGGAGTCTGTGGCTTATCAAATGGGGGAAAGGATATTACCTCTTAGTAAATCACCTTGGGAAAATCATTGAACTATTCCTTTATTTCTGACTTCCTCAAGTCTAAGAGAAGTAGAAAGAAAAGTGAACTGGACTTCAAAATAGAACACAAATTCAAATACCAGCTCTGACACGTAATTAGGTGTTTGACCCTATTTATCTATCAATTGGGGAGAGGTATACTAGGACTACCCTGCTCCTTATCTATACAAGTTGGAAAATAAGTGTAAATTGTTGTTATATCTTCCTGACTCATGAACTCATTAGCTGGAAAAGAAGTATAGTATGATCAAAACGTTAGCAAATTTAGAATCAAAACATCTGGGTTTGATGCCTGGCTCTGCTATTACCCATGTGACCTTGGAAAAGTCCCTTTTCTCTGGGCCTTGGTTTCCTTATCTGTAAAGTGAGGGGGTTAGACTAGATGACTGCTGATATCCTTTACAATTCTAAATCTATGATTGTATGTTAAGGGAGAAGCAGAAGGAAATAAGCATTTATTAAGCACCTACCATGTACTAATAAAAAAAGCTAGATGGCTCAGTAGGTAGAATACTGGGCCTGGAGTCAGGAATACTTGAGTTCAAATCCAGCCTTAGATGCTTACTAGCTATATGACATATAGATAGATAGATATAGATATAGATATAGATCATTTAACCCTATTTGCCTTAGTTTCCTCATGTGTAAAATGAACTGGAGAATGAAATAGCAAACTACTCTGGTATCTTAGCCAAGAAAATCTCAAATGGGCCCATGAAGAGTTGGGCATGACTGAAATGACTGAACCACAACAATCACTTTAAAGATTAATATAGGGGCAGCTAGATGGCACAGTGGATAGAGCACCAGCCCTGGAGTCAGGAGTACCTGAGTTCAAATCCGGCCTCAGACACTTAACACGTACTAGCTGTGTGACCCTGGGCAAGTCACTTAACCCCCATTGCCTCACTAAAATTAAAAAAAAAAATTTACCCAATCACTGATTTTTTCTTTACTTATCAATTTTTCCCCAAATTACGAAAATGTCATATATCAAAGAATAGAAACAAAGCTTCTTGTTTGAATAATGGTCATTTGATGAAGACTACATGAACTAACCAATAAATTATAACAATGACCTCAAAAAGTAAAATACATGAACTGGAATGAATTCAGCCCTGATTCACTATTTCCTGAGTGGCAAAGCCCTAAAAACTGATTGGCTGGTGAGGAGGCACATATTTTACTTAGCCATTTATTTAGACAAGAATTACCATACATTTAATTTACAGAGTAATCAGTCTAAAGCAGAAGGAATTCAACAGGTCAAATAATATAGTTATAATAAAATCTTATAGATTAATAGTGTTTAACAAATCAGTGATTAACCTTCCTGGGTATTCACAAATGGCTTGAAAATGTTAACTCCCTAGATAGAAAACCTTGTAGCTTCAAATGAGGGCAAGGAGATTAAGAGCAGAAGACCTGGGGCAGCTAGGTGGTGCAATGGATAAAGCACCGGCCCTCGAGTCATGAGTACTTGAGTTCAAATCTGGTCTCAGACACTTGACACTTACTAGCTGTGTGACCCTGGGCAAGTCACTTAACCTTTATTGCCCTGCAAAAAAATTTGAAAAGACCTTGATCAGAGAAACTTGCTATTAAAATAGTAACCTGTAAAGGCAATGTAAAAACAAAATATAACCATGAAAAAAACTTAAAAAGGAGTACCTTAGAGAATCAACCAGTTGAGATGAAAAGATATGAATGGGCAGTTCTCAAGGCAAGAAATCCAAGCTAGCTATGGTCATAAGAAAAAATGCTCCAAATCATTAATAATTAGAAAAATGCAAATTAAATTATAGGGGCAGCTAGATGATGCAGTAGTTAAAGCACAGGCCCTGGATTCAGGAGTACCTGAGTTCAAATCCAGCCTCAGAACCTTGACACTTACTAGCTGTGTGACCCTGGGCAAGTCACTTAACCCCCACTGCCTGCAAAAAAAAAAAAAAGAGCAGAAGACTTTCATAAAGGGGAAGGCTAATATTTTCTTTGTTTATTCTTGTTATGTTGGAAATTGCCTTATTTGTCTTCCTTTATTCGACTCATATCAGTATTATGGTGAACAAACATAATTTGTTTGGGGGGAAAGGGAAAATGGTCAACAAACTTTATATCCTCCACAAGGAAGCCTTGTTCAAACAGGCAGGGGAGGGGGAATTGATATAAATACAAATAAGAAAGGTAGGAAATTCTACCTCATCCCTAGAAACAAAAATAAATAAACTTACAAGGCCAGGGCTAATCCCTCCATTTTTTTCAAACCAGTGCTTGATCCCTGATTTCCCAATGCTAACTCCATTTTCTTTTTAATGACATCCTCAGGAAGCCATATATCGTCAAAAAGGAGATGAACCTATAGTAATGGCTTTCCAAATGGAGAATATGTGTTCCTTAGGGGTATGCAAGGTAATGTAATGGATCACAGAAAGAAAATATTGGGATTTCAATTTCTACTGTTTTTTTTAAATAAGAAATTAAGCATTACTAATGTTTAACATATAGATTGACACTGGCACACTCAGTCTATATATATAGTACATGTAGGATATTTAAGGAAGAGTGGGAATTTCACAATGTAGAGATGTTGACAATAACACCATCATCTTCTTTCAGCATATTAGTACATAGTGCACTTTGTATCCATTTAAAGGGATTTGTAGATTATATTATGGAGTCAAATAAACTAATCTTCACAAAAATGAAGAGGCTTAAAAAGATTCTTTCAAAGGAATCACTTATAGATTAAAGATAATTCTAATATTATAAGCATAAGTGAGCAGCAAGAAAATAGCAGAATTATCATTTATCCTACTTTTAGTAGGAACTCTTCATCAGTAGGAGGTAAAAACAATGATGAATTAATCAACTCTGACAAGAAATTGGCTAAAAACTCAAAATTCTCAAGATACTTCAAAAACTTTCCATTCCATTCACTATTATATTATGATGTGAGATATGAGTTAATGAGAATATGAAGCCAACCCAATTAGCAAGACATTTAAAAACTAAGGTTTTCCTGATTTCAGAGTTTAAGAACTTGGATAGTTACATACGTTTTACAGAATAGAAATAGAATTTTGTAATCTGCTTAAAAACCTTTCAGATGAAGAGGTTTAATGGGATCTGAACCCATTTGGTAAAAATATAAAATGCAACACCTTATAATTAATTTGCAAGAACAGCTGATTAATAACAAGGAAGTTGGAGTTTCCTAGCCAAATGTCATTAGAAATTTTCACATCAGTGAGTGGTGCATGGGCTTGAAAATGGAGTATCCATAATTGATAAGTTCAGCCAATATTACATTTCCTCCATTTTGATCTGGATCTATTGGTACAATAGAGATAGCCCTGGCTCAGGAGTCAAAGGGTACAGCCCCTGCCTTTGATGCTGACTAGCTATGAGACTTTAGGCAAGTAGCTTAATGCCCCTGAGAGTATGTGTTTTTTGTAAAATGGGTGGGTCAGGGTTTGAAATGGCTTCTAAGGTCCTTCCAGATTTAAATATCCCATCTTTTGATCTTTGCAAAATATCTTTTCTAGCTCTGGCAGCCAGTACAAAAATATTTATAGATCCAGTTTAAAGACTATTCAAACTGACCATGATAGTTGAAGAAATCATGCCCCCTTTTTTTAACTTCAGTGCTTACCATGGTCCTTGGTAAATAGTAGGTGCATGATAAATGCTTATTGACTACTCATGGAACCATAGATAACTAAAATTAACTGTCCCTGGGTTTGAAATGACTTTTTTAGTCCACAGCATGCCAAGAATAGTATAACACATAAATAGTTCTTCCCTCTCCAGAAAGACATTTAATTACCAAGTAGTGACTGAGGCTTTGTTCAAAGTACTGCTAAGATTTAGAGAATAGAAAAATTTTAAATAATGAATCACAAAAATCATACATCTTTTACAATCACTACATTTTAATTTTGACAGCACTTTCACTGTGATGGTATAGACAAAAAAAGTTTCCAGTAAAGACACCTCCAACCTATCCCTTTGAAAAGTTGGGTGGTCCATAGGTGTTACACATTGAGCATATTTTCAGCTTTTTTAAAATGTCAACTCTAACTTATGTATGACCAGAGCTGCACAAAATTGGCCTGAGACGGGTGTGAGGAATTAGAAATAAAGTTTATTTTCTAAGTGAAGAAAAAGGCTTGCAAGCAATAGACACGTGTGCCAGGGCCCCACGCCTAATGTGTGTGTGTGTGGGGGGTGACCCCAGGTAGTGTGGGAAGATTTCAATACTTAAACTAGTGACTGCTCAGTGAATTGTAGTTCTAACACTGAATAAGCAGCAAGCACGTGACAAGTTTGATTCACTGTAGGATGCTCTGACTTTGTCCAGAGTTTGTCTCTGACCAGAGAACACCTGGTGAATTGTGTGACTAGCCTAGAGGGTAAGATCATTCAGAAGGTGATTGCAGAGGATTGTTGATCTGCCAAGCTCAGGGCACATCTTGCTTTCTGAGCCTTAGCCCTAGAAACAGGGAGTATAAATTTTACTTTGTCACAACATTCCAATCAGTTGTGCTGATCTTTTTTCCCTTTTCAAAAAATGCTATTTGTAATATGGGATGCCAATACAGGTGGGGGTGGGTGGGGGGAGAAGGGGGGACACATGGTATACTATGGTGATATAAGAAACAAAATATAAATAAAAACTTATTTTTAAAAAAGCTTACAAGTAGTCCACTTCTATCTCCTTACCCTAATGCCACAGAATAAGTAAGACACTCCCTGACCTGGCCTTACTATTATTATTGTTTGTTGGTGGCCCCTTTCAAGAAGGGATCCTTGAGGTGGATGTCCTAGCATCTTTCTTCTTCCTTCCTGCCTTAGATGAAATCTCCCATAGGGCCAGGGTTTGTTATTTCAACTCGACCATAATTGATTTAAGAACAAATTTAGCACTTTGTATCATTTACTCAAACTATTGTGGCAAATGTTCATAAGTAATGCTACTCTTTCAGCTCTAAAATGAAGTATCAGGTGGAAGCACAATTCAGGGAGCTTTGGGATGAGAGGGCAGATGCCCCTCTGTATCCCTCAATTCCAGTGTAGTTCACTCCTAAGGTTGCACCTCCTTTCTTTGTAGTGGCCACTTTGAATTTGGCAATACATTTAGGGATTAGGGAATAAGTTTGTGTACTTTAGGCTCATCCAAACTTGTCTATGACCCTCTTTAGATTGATTGCCAGCTTAACCCAAGTATTGAGAGAGTAAATCAGTCAACTAGAATTTATTCAGTGCCTATTATGTACTAAGTATGCCAAAAAAGGAATGCTAAAAAAGGAAAACAAACAAATAAACAAAAAAACTTAGCCCCTTGCTCTCAAGGAGTTTATAGTCTAATAGGAGGAGGAACAAAGGAAAGAAATACTCTTTACCTCTGATTATGCAATCCCAGAAGAACCAATCACTATTGGTAACCTAACTAGAAATTCTGTGATAAGATCAGAGAAATTCTGAGATACTACCCCCCCACACTTCCACCCCTCTCACTCCCTCCCTTCCCCCCCCCTGTCTTCCACCCTCCCTCCCTCTATCCCTCTTCCCTCCCTTCCTCCCTCTCCCCCTTCTCTCTCTCTCTCTCTCTCACACACACACAGACACACACACACACACACACACACACACTCACACAGTCTTTCATTTCTGGGTTGTCTAGATAATTACTAGATAGATGGCAAACTTACTTCTGCCTCTTGAGAACACACAATTCTCCAAAATGTATATAAAACACTTAAGTTCAATGACTGTATTTAACTCAATTATTGGCTTTTTCCTTTGTTCAACTGCCTTCCCTGGAGACAGGAAAGAAGACTCTGTCTGCTTTACCTCACCAGCATCATCATTATCGCCATCATCATGAACAGCTTTTATAGGGAATTAACTTCATGCCTATTATGTCATGGGACACATAATACACCTCACAAATACCCTGTGAGGTAGGCCAGACAGGCATGATTACTCTCATTTTTCTTGCATTAAGGGAAAAATAGAAAATAGAAATAGAAAAACTGCAGCATGTCTGAAGTCACATAGCTATAGTAATGCCTCATTAATCTAACATTGCTGGGGAATTAAATATTCACAGAAGGGCCCCAGAAAAACTGAAGTACTGCATTATTTTTCCTCTTTAGCCAATTTTTGTGGGAAACTTTTCTAAAAGGCATAATGCGTCCCTACCTTCTTAAACGGATGGACATAATTCAATCTTTTCTTAATAACTCATATTTTCTCTACTGTTGATAAACAAGATACAAGCTTATATTTATATCGTAAGGTTTATAAAGTGGGTTTTCCCCTCATAATAGCCCTCTGAGACATAAAGTACAAGTAAGATCATAGAATTAAAGAAAGAAGGGAAATTTCTTACCAATGAGTCTAGACCTTTCATATTAGAGATAGGAAAGTGAGACCCAGAGAGTTTAAGGGAATTCTCCAATATTACATGATTGGCAAACGCCACATCTAAATTTCAAACAGATCATTCTGGAATCCAAATCCAATGTGTCTTCTGTTATATATAGTACAACTCTCTAAGACCTTTCTTCTGTCTCTGTCTCTGTCTCCCTTTTTCTCTCATCAAATGATCATCCACTAGTAAGTTCATCTGGATCTACAACCTAATTTCTTGGAGGGCAATTAGTCACTTTTTCCTCAGAACATTAAGCCCTACCTGCCCTTAAAACTGTCCCTTATTTCCAAATGTCCAATGGAGTTTTTTCTCCCTTCTTCCTCTGTGGGATAGTCTTTCACCAGGTAACCTCCTGACACAGGTTATAATTTCTTTCAGACTCTAGATCCTTTTTCTTCTTAGTTTTGACACTGGAGATCTTCCGTATTTTTTAAAACTGAAAATGTTAAGAGAAAGACAACAGTAACAGGAAATAAAGTATCTCGTGAGAAGTTGAGAAGTGAGTGGGCGGTGCAGAAAATGGAGACAGCAACTGTAGACGATTCTTTTCAAGAAGTTTGCTGGTGGTGAGGAGACAGATCAGTAGCTTGACAACAGAGAGACGGAAGAGAAGAATTGAAGGTGGAAAGTATTGGATATTCTTTTTAAGAAGTATGCCAGGTCACAGGAGACATAGTAGTAAAATATTTTAGTAATGTTCTGTTTGATAAACCCAAAGACTCCAGTTTCTGGAATAGGAACTCAGTATTTGACAAAAACTGTTGGGAAAACTGGAACATAGCAGAAACAGTCATAGACCAACATCTTACACCTTATCCTAAAATAAAGTCAAAATGGGTACATGATTTAGAAATAAAAGGTGATACCATAGGTATCATATAGGTAAATTAGTAGAGAGAGGAATAGTTTACCTCTCAGGTCTTTGGAAAGGAGAACAGTTTATGACCAAACAAGAGATAGAGAATATTAGGAAATACAAAATGCATGATTTTGACTATATTAAATTAAAAAGGTTTTGTACAAAGGCAATGCATCCAAAATTAGAAGGGAGCAGAACACTGTGAAACAATTTTATGGTCAGTATTTCTGATAAGGGCCTCATTTCTAAAATACATTGGGTACGAAATCAAATTTATAAGAATCCAAGCCATTCCCCAATTGAGAAATGGTCAAAGGATATGAACAGGCAGTTTTCTGATGAAGAAATCAAAGCTATCTATTGTCATAAGAAAAAATGTTCTATATCACTATTAATTAGAGAGATGCAAATTAAAACAACCCTGAGGTACCACCTGACACCTATCAGATTGGCTAATATGACAAAAAAGGAAAATGATAAGTGTTGCAGAAGCTGGGTAAAAATTGGAACACTAATGCATGGTTGGTGGAGCTGTGAACTGATCCAACCATTCTGAAGAGCAATTTGGAATTATGCCCAAAGGGCTATAAAGCTGTGCATACCCTTTAACCCAGTAATACCACTATTAGGTCTTTTCCCCAAAGAGATCATTAAAAAGGGGAAAGGACCCACATGCACAAAAATATTTATAGCTGCTCTTTTTGTGGTGACAAGGAATTAGAAATTGAGGGGATGTCCATCAACTGGGGAATGGCTGAACAAGTTGTGGTATATGAATACAATGGAATACTATTGTGCTGTAAGAAATGATGAGCAGGAAGAGTTCAGAGAAACCTGGAGGGTCTTGCGTGGGCTGATGATGAGTGAGATGAGCAGAACCAGAAAAACATTGTACACAGTATCAACAACATTGTGTGTTGATCAACTGTGATAGACTTGACTCTTCTCAGCAATACAATAGTCCAAGATAGTTCCAAAGGACTCATGATTGAAAATGCTCTCCAAATCCAGAAAAAAGAACTATGGAATCTAGATGAAGATTGAGCCATACTATTTCTATTGTTTTCTTTTCCTTTTTTTGAGGTTTTTCCTTTTTGCTCTGATTATTCTTTCACAGCATGACTAATGCAGAAATATGTTTAATGTGATTATATATATATAACTTATATCAGATTGCTTGCTGTCTTGGGGAGGTTTGGGAGGGGAGGGAATGAGAAAAATTTGAAACTAGAAATCTTATAAAAAACAAATGTTGAAAACTATCTCTATATGTACCTGGAAAATAATAAAATACTTTTATGAAAAAAGAAGTTTGCCAGGTGTTGATAATGAAACTCGGCCTCAAATTTTTATACACAAATGTAAAAAGTCTAAGAATAAGTAAGATGAACTATAAATCTTAAAGCAAGCATCTAATTTTTCTTCATATGTATCTTTGTGAGTTGGTGACTTTGGAGGGAATTTTATAAAAAGAATTAGGATAAATAGAAGAGGGAAAGGTTAGCATTTTACATTAACAAGGTATATATATTTTTTTAATTTTTTTGGTGGGACAATGGGGGTTAAGTGACTTGTCCAGGGTCACACAGCTAGTAAGTGTCAAGTGTCTGAGGCCGGATTTGAACTCAGGTACTCCTGAATCCAGGGCCAGTGCTTTATCCACTGTACCACCTAGCTGCCCCCGAGAACATATATTAATTGAGAAATCTAGGACTCAAAATGGGGAACCATAGTGGAAAAACCTTGGGTGAAGGTCAATGAAGAGAGAAAAAGAAGCAATTTTTGTTGTTCAGTCTTGTCCAACTTATAGTGACTCCATGGACCATAGCACATCAATGTCCATGCAGTTTTCTTCGTAAAGATAATAGAATAATTTGCCATTTCCTTCTCCAATGGATTAAGCCAGACAGAGGTTAAGTGACTTGACTAGGGTTTTACAGCTATTAGTGTCTGAGGCCAGTTTTGAAGTCAGGTCTTCCTGACTCCAAGCCCAACACTCTATCCACTGAGTCACCTAGCTGCCTCAAAACTACAAGGTTATATACCTGGGTAACTAAGAGGATTATAGTGCTCTCAATGAAAACAGACAAATCTGAACTTGTGATAAGTTTAGAGAAAAATATCAGAGGCATCATGGCATAATAAAAAGGGGAATGGACTTTGTGAGTCAAAAAGGCCTACCTCAAATCCTACCTCAGATACTAATTATGTGACCTTGAACAAATCACTTAATCTCTATATACCATAGTTTCTTTGGCTGTAAAGAAGCATTGAACTCTACGGTCACTATAATCCCTTTCAGCTGTAATTTTATTATTAGAGAATACAATACAATACCTAAACAAAAAGAAATAAACAGGGAGTTAGAAATCACCAGTCTAACAAATTGGCAAGTTATAGTAGTGATGGGGAAATGAAAGGTTTTAGACATGCGCAGGTACTTTCTGCCAAGAGCAGAGGAACTAAAATTTTCTTCACTTTTCTTAAGATTTTATCCTTCACAATGTAGAAAAAACACAAGAGGGAATTCTATTTGGACTCTGAACCTTACTGATGTGGACCTTTTGTTCAGTGGAAACAATGGAAACCTTGAGACAAAGTGATCCCTCCATCCTAGAGTTTTATATAGAGAAAAAGACAAAAATTTGCCATAGTCTAAAAGCACCCTAGATCTGGTTTAATAGATTTCAAAGGGTTCAGAGAATGAAATGTTAATATCCCATGGACTTAAAATTCTATGGCAATGGTTAGATAAGGAGGAATAGAAATCTCTCAAGAATTAATTTTTAAGTCAGATACAAAACAACTCCAATGTGAAAGAAACAGAGGAGTTGTCTACGGAATACAGAGAGAACGCCCCAACCAACATAGAGTTTTTTAAGCTATAATAAAAGATGGATGGAAGGGAAGATAAAGAGAGGATAAAACTATGTTAATGAGCCTGTACTAATACTGTCAGGAGTGTTGAAGTTTTGAATAAATTTAATTTGTTGATAAAAGCCAAGGAAAAAAAGAAAGTGTCTTTATATTGTTGTTGGTGGTGGTGGTATTTTGATTTGTTTTGTTTTGTTTTGTTTTCAGTGATATAGGAGAAAAGAAGAATATCAGAGGAAGGATATAACCACAGCATAGGGTGGATGGAACAATGATGACTGACACAAAGAAGATAGCTACTCAAATGGTATCTGTCTTCTGTTTTCTTTGAGAAGGAGAATAACCTATGGATTAAACAAAATGGAACACAAATGACTAGTAAAAGTCATTTGCTAGTATTGTGTGCCTTAAGTACATAGCTATGTGACTTTTGTCCAACAAACAGGCTGAGAAAATGCTGGAAAAACTGAACCACACCTGTATGGAATACAATCCTTACATACCAGACTTTCCCTCTCATGACCCTGTTTGAGTTCCCCTTTTCCCCTACTTTTCATTTCCCACTTCATGTTGTTGTCTTCTCCCATTAGAATATCAGCTCCTTGAGGGGAGGAAAGGAATCATCTTTCTACTTGTGTTTGTATTCCTAGCACTTAGGACAATGCCTGTCACACAGTAAACACTTAGTAATTGACTTGAAAACAGAGAAACAAATTAGGAATCTATTATAATAACCCATCTGAGAAATGTGGAGCAGGGGCACATAGATATGAATTAGGACTACTGATAATGGTCTCCTGGTCTTAGTCTTCAAAGTGTTTTCCCCAAAAACTTATCCTAAACATCACTGCCAGTCTAATATTTCTAAAGTACAATTCTTATTCTATCATTTCTTTGAATCCAGTCTCTGAGATCAGTGTTCAAGGTCTCAGGATCATACATTTAAACCTATAAGGGGCCTACAATGTTATCTTATCTATCCTATTTATTTTACAGATGCAGAAATGGTGGTTTTTCCCATGGTAAAAGTAATAGCAAGAGGGGCAGCTAGGTGGCGCAGTGGATAGAGAACTGGCCCTGGAGTCAAGAGGACCTGAATTCAAATCCAGCCTCAGACACTTAACACTTACTGGCTGTGTGACCCTGGGCAAGTCACTTAACCCCAATTGCCGTGCCAAAAAAAAAGTAATAGCAAGTAAGAGAACCAATTTTCCAACCCACAATCCATGATTCTGAATCAAGCAATTCTCCCTTTACCACATATTTCTTTACCTCTTGGGCCAGATGTGCACCAAGGATAGAGAAGGGCTCAGAAAGTATGATATAAGACTCAAGAATGTGGCTTGACACATAACTCATTGCACAAAGGTGTTATCAATGCTCAACATTTTGGAGTCCTGTGTGCCTAAAACCTTAAATGACTGATAGCATAGAACAGTCTAGTGCACAAGACTTTTCTCGGGAACATGTAGGATGAGAAAATAGAAACACAGAGAAAGACATCTAGGTTAATGACAATATAATCATACAAGGTTTAGGATTTACAGAATACTTCATATACTTTATGTTGCTTGATCCTACCAACAACTCCCTACAGTAAGTCCTGTTGTTGTCATCCTGTCCCTTTAGAGATGAGAAAACTCAAATTTAGAGAAGTTAATGTTATTCACCCATACTCACACAGAGGGTAAATGCCAGAAGTTGTATTCAGGGCCTCAAAGCTCCTTCTGTTACATCATATTCATTCCCCAAAGCCTTCATGCTCTGCAACAAAGATGTCACCACCTAGCTTTCTTGTTTTCTTTCCTTCCAAAGCTCAGTTATTCCAAAACAGTATGGTGGTCTACCCTCAATTTCTTCTTGCTCATAGACCCAAATTCACCTTGCTTTGGCATGCTGTTTAGAAACAGCCTCAGAGGGGCAGCTAGATGGCGCAGTAGATAGAGCACTGGCCCTGGAGTCAGGAGTACCTGAGTTCAAATCCGGCCTCAGACACAACACTTACTAGCTGTGTGACCCTGGGCAAGTCACTTAACCCCAATTGCCTCACTTAAAAAAAAAAAGAAAAAGAAAAAGAAACAGCCTCAGAGGGAGAAAAAGGTTCGGGCTTTTACAGGGCTACTAAAAAGAGTTGTTGCCTTCCTACGCCACAGATAACTTTCCTTTGTTCAGAAACCTTCAAAATGTCAGCATCCTCTGACCTCTGTCTAGCATATGTACTCCTGAAAGAGTAGGGAAGGGCTCATGTTGTCAAGGATGAAACTCTTTACTGCCCTGTCCTGTGCCATCTTCCCTACTCAGCCCTTTGTTCTGGACTTCAGATCTCCTGGAGCACAGTTCAGCCCACTACAGAAAAACTTCCCCAAAAATACATATAGGATAGGATTACACAACCATAGAAACCCACCAGAGGAACAAGACTCCCCAGAGCTTCACTACTGTGCTATACTGAGGTCTCACTTGTCTTTCTCATTTACCCTCAATAAATAAATTCAGCTCTCTAGTATGAGGGCCAGTTTAAAATACATCAGACCAGAGACTTAGATTATATCTTTTTTTAGCTTTTTAAAGGCAGCCTTAAAACAGTAGTGGGGATGATCCCCTCCCTAGAGCAGCTGACAACAGCTCTTCTTTTCCTGTTCCCACAGAACAATTGCACTGCCTCCTTGATGGTGGGAATGCAGTGCTTCAATTTTTCCTGATAATCAAAGTCTACATTTCTTAACCTGACATTCGAGTTCCTCTATAATCTGCTTTTGGCCTATCTTTTGAGGTAAACTATGTAAATTTTAGGAAATCTTTATTTTTTCTTAATTTTCCTCCCCTAAAGTCCTCTTATAATGCATTATCATGGTGAGGATGACCCTGGATTCTTACAGGTTAGGCTAACAGAGGATTATCCCTACAAATCCTATGAAAGTGAAAAGCGTTTATATTAGACTCATTGATAGTCTGTGTGACTGTAGTATGAAGACCAGCCTAGATGAATTTGGAGAGGGTCCTCAAGAGGGTTTTTCATTGTGATAAATTACCAGCCACACACTAACTCCCAAAGGTTGTCCACTATATGAATAATTGATGGTGATCCTAAGCAGTGGCCTACATCCATGAAATTATGGATCCTTGAAATACTGAAGAAGTATGTCCTGTGCTTGGTTGTTTCAAACCAAGAGACTAACTCTAATAGATACCTCCTCAAGGTAAATATCTTCAGAGCATCAACAAAGCCATAAGAAAGTTATAAAGAGGGGCAGCTAGGTGGCACAGCAGATAAAGCACTGGCCCTGGATTCAGGAGGACCTGAGTTCAAATTCAACCTCAGATACTTGAAATTTACTAGCTGTGTGACCCTGGGCAAGTCACTTAACCCTAATTGCCCCCACCCCCACCCCCCAAAAAAGAAAGCTATAAAACATAAATTAAGCATTAAATGGTCAACAAGAACTGTTCCTTAACTATAGAGAAATGAACATAGAGCATACATATGGCATGGCATTCTGGATCTAACATTGGATTTAAAGATAGGAGACCTGAGTTCAATGCTTAACTCTACTACTTTCTAGTCTTGTGAACTTGGGCAAGTCCCATGTCTCTGGGGCTCAGTTTCTTCATCTATTAAGTGAAAAGGTTGGACTAGATGACCTCCAAGATTATTTCTTGGTCTAAGTCAACACTTCCAGGGATGAATAATTTTGCACAAGGCAGCCACACATCTTACCTTTGCCACACAGAGATGGCCATGTGTCAAACTATTTTAATCCTTCTGGTTCACTCTGGAATTAAGAAGGCATAAAACTAATTGCTAATTCAAAAGACTAATTACTAATTCATAAGACTATTTGTTAACAAATCATATACTAAAACTTAGCCCTTAGGGTTCCAGTAAAAGTTGTTCATATTTTCTTAAATTGGATTGACCTTTGTAAAAAGGTGAAAGCAAATACCTCTATGTTTATATTTCTCTGTTCTCAAAGGTACTGTACAAGAGTGTTCAGGGAGCTCATATGGGCCAAAAAATCTTATACAATCCCTCAGTATATCTGGTCTCCTTTGACTAGCCCTTCCTGACAAAAATGGTCACTGTTATGAGAGCAGACAAAAGTTCTGCTTAAAAAAATCATTCCTAATCCCACTCGATTACTTGAACTGACCACTCTGCCAAACACTATTAATTTCAGGATTATATAATTAAGAATTCACTGAACACATCCCATAGTAAATTCTGAAGCAATTTGGGATTATTATTGCTTTAGTTTGTGGTAATGAGAACTCAGCTTGTATTGAGAAAACAAAATAGATCCAGTCAGCTCTCTGATGGCATATTCCCTGTGGAGGTCAGTATCAAAAAGAAAAGTTTGATACACACTGAAATACCCATAGAAACATTTTATAAGAGCAAAAAAATGGAAACAAAGTGTGTGCTTTCAATGTGGAATAACTTAACAAAATTTAGCCTAGGAATATGACAGAAAATTATTAAATCATATTAAAAAACAAACATGAAGAATTTTGATAAACTCAGGAACACCGATATGAATTGATACAGAATAAAGTAAACAGAATCAAGAGGTGCTGGGAGTCGGAAGGGCATGGATTTATATTATATCATTGATACTACCTCTTTGACCTTAGGTAAATTACTTAAACTCCATGAGCCCCAGTTTCCTCAACTATAAAATGAGAGTTGAACGTGATAGCCTTTAAAGTCCCTTCTAGGTCTGTATATTATTCTATAAGCTGTGATGTTTAAAATCTAAATTGTGGTCACCTTAAATTAGAAGCTTTAGCACCAGTCCTTGGGCATTAAACATTTATTAAAGCATACAGATATTCCCATGGAGTTCAGAAAGTTAAGAAAAAACCTATATAGCCTAGAGTTCCAGCCTGGTCTGGCTCTTCCTCAAGTCCTCTGCCTCAAGCCTGCTTTAATCAGGAACTCTCCAGCAAACTGATTGTGGAAGCTTTTTATAGGTCTGGAACAGAGGCGGTCCTTACACACTGCTTCAAGCTGATTGGTTGGCATCATCCAAATCCATTGGTTCCGAAGGTGTTCTCAAGGTGTGATTACAATCCAGTTAATTTGAAGTAGGCTAATCAGCAGTTAATCACTCTCACTTGATTCAATCAGTCTAGATTAATCTCCAGGTGGGTCTTTGAGTATCTGCTAAATCTCATTATTTCATCACAAAGCTTATATAAAATTATACATAATGTCCATGGTACCAAAAAGGGAGAAAAAACACTAAAAGGCATCATTTCAATACACTGATCAATTTTGAATTCAGAGGACTTTCATTTTCAAAAAAAGGTGGTGGACTATGGATGAAGAATTAAACATAAACTTTCAGACATAGTTAATATGCCATTATAGTTTGCTTAAGTATATTTCCTTTTTATGAGGGAGGGTTCCTTTATATGTTAATAGCATTAAAAATTATAGGGTTCTAAGCATGGACAGTTTTCTTTGAAAACTGCTCTAAAAGGGGGAGGTGCCAAGATGGCAAAGGAAAGGCTGTGACTTTTCAGGGCGCCCCATGATGCATCCAGATACCTCCAAATAATGACTTGACAAATCCTGGAGTAGAAGAACTCACAAAAGAACAGTGATGTAGTTTTTCCAGTTAAAGATGGCTTAAAATGGTGTCGGGGAGGTCTGCTGTACCAGGCTCAGAGGGGAGTGCAGCCACACCTCAAAGATCCAGCCCTAGGTAGGCCACTTCACCAGAGCCTCTGAATCATCAGCATCAGCAGCTACTTCTAGAACTCAGCTCATGGACAGGTGAGGGCGTCCAATAGTTGGCCAGGGAATATAGCAGGGGTCTCTGCTGGAGCTGAGGCAGAGCACTGTTGTGTTGCCTAGGAAGCAGACTTGAGTGTCATTGGCCTAGTGGGGGAGGGGCACAGGCATCCTAAGCTTAGAACCAAAGTGAATTAGATTTCTGCTTCCCTGTTAAAGAGTAAAGGGGTCCATGGTTACTTACAAAGCAGAGCACAGGCCAGGTAAGCTGAGAACATGCCGCTCCTTAAATCATACCAACTGGGACCCCCTGAAGCTTGGGACAGTACATCCTGGAAGCAGTACCCCACTTTAAGAAGGAGTTAAAAGCCAAAAAATGGCCAAGCAAAATGAGCATGCAGAAAAATATGTGGACCATTAAAAGTTTCTTTGGTGACTAGGTAAATCAAAATACACCCTCAGAGGAAGGTAACAAAGTCAAAGCTCCTACATCCAAAGCTTCCAAGAAAAATATGAATTGGTCTCAGGCCATAGAAGTGCTCAAAAAGGAATTTAAAGATAAAGTAAGGGGGCATCTAGATGGCGCAGTGGTTAAAGCGCTGGCCCTGGATTCAGGAGTATCTGAGTTCAAATCCAGCCTCAGACACTTAACACTTATTAGCTGTGTGACCCTGGGCAAGTGACTTAACCCGCATTGCCCCGCAAAAAAAAAAAATAAATAAAGATAAAGTAATAGAGGGAGAGGGAAAAATAAGAAAGGTAAAAGAAAAAATGGAAAAAGAAATGAGAGTGATACAAGAGGGTCATGAAAAAAAGTTAACAACTTGAAAAGTCAAATTGGACACATGGGAAAGGAAGTACAAATGGTCTTTGAAGAAAATCATTGCTTAAGAATTAGGATTGAGAAGGTGGAGCCAAGATGGTAGAGGAGAAGCTGTGACTCCCACAAGCTCCAGATAAACCCATCCACTCACTCCCAAATAACACCATAAAAAACAAACTAACAAACAACAAAAACAACATAGCAGCCTAAGGCACATAAGAAGAGAGTAAGACTATTTTCTAGCCAAAGACAGCATTCGGGATCACCTGCTGATCAGGCTGAGCAAAGGAGCTTAGCACATGGTCTGGACCCAGCCAGAAATAGACAGTGCTTCCAGTGTCTCAGAGTGTTCAGCTGTAACGATTGGAATGATGCCACCTGCTGGAGACTTACTGTAGAAGAGTTCTGCCCACGAAGCGAAGGTCTTTGAGGGTAAGACCAGGAGTCTTTTCTTTGGTGTCAGGAAGTGACGCGGACTAGTGGGAGGAGGAAGGAAGAGACTGGCGCTGACTCTGGGGCTCTTTCCTGAGGACGCTGGCGGAGAAGGGAGCTAGAAATGTGCTCTCCCTTTAATAGATAGGAATCTAGGCTTTTCTCTCTCTTTACCAAATTCTTATTCTCCTTAATAAATGCTTAAAAGTCTAACTCTTGCTAAAGCTTATAATTTATTGGCGACCACTCATTAGATATTTTAGACAGTTTAGCTAGAATTTTAGCCCTTAACAGATGGCTGACCACGAAGAGGAAAGCTAAACCTCAGTCTTCTTCTGATCTTCTGGTTGGGTAAGAAATTTCCCCTCCCTCTCCCTTTAACTGCTAAGTACTGGCGTACTGGCTGTGTTTTCCTTTAAATTTTTTCGAATGGACCTTTTAAACTCCCTAATTACCCTATTTTTGATTTTAGTCTGTTTAACCAGACAAATGGGAGATAAGATCATGTTAATGCTTTGTTTTTGTGGATTTTCTATTTTTCTTTTTATTTTTGTTAGAAGAGCCAGCAATATACTCCCACAAAGAAATATCTCCCCCTCTCCCAACCATGCTTTTTCAGAGAAACCTGAAGAGATTCCTGCAGCTTTTCCCAGTTCTAACACTAATTGTTGCTCTAATTTTGCATGCCTGGAGGCAACGACCCACCCTCTGGAAGCTTTTAATCCCCTAGCACCTAGAGGCAAAGTGGGGGAAGAGGAATCCAGGCCTGAGTTCAAAATCAAGTCTGATTCTAATTGTGCTGGTCCCTCCCCTCCTCTCCAAACCCCACCCTCTACTCCTCCCATGGCCAAGCCCATTGCTTCCCCTGCCTGGGAAGTCCAGAGATCTGATGCGCATGCTCAACTTTCTCTAACTACATTTGCAGCTTCAGGCTCAGCCCTTCCCCAGCCTGGATGTGCTTCTGAGACAACCTTAGAAAGCCCTTTAAATTCCACATATGCCCGTTTTGTTCATAATTTTGCTAACCTGCTTTTGTCTTTAATTAGTAATCTTCTAAAGCATTTGTATGGTGAAAAGACTGACAGACAATATAGAGGGGTTAAAGAAGAAAAATTTAAGCTAAATAAGAATGACAATCATCAACATAGTTCAAGACTCCACTTCTTTTGCCATGGAAGGGTATATATTGTACAGAAATGTGGAAGTAAGCAGCAAGGTATTGATATGAGTATTGGGGATTTTAGATATCGGAATCAAGAGTGTTCTGAATTTACTCAGAGTATTAATGTCAGTTCAAAGGTTACATAGGATTTCTATGCTATCACGTATACATTTTGAAATTAATGGTATGGGTTTATTTTCATAGAGATTTTCATGCTTTTGAGATTGTGTCTTATACTTAGTTTCTAAAACAAGGAGAATATTTGTAAAAGCTTTTTATAGTCATGTGATCAAGTTTATATTTTATAATAGTCTTATTAATATTAAGTTCATATTCATTTAGATTTCCCTAGTTTGAATTTCACTGTCTTTTATTGTTCCATGTGTATTTTCTTCTATTCATTTGTCTATCTAATTTTGAAACATTGCAAGATGGTTTTGATTTTATTATACAATGTTAATTCTAGGAGTATTGTGCTCCCATATTCTGAGTTGTTTGTTTTTGTTGTTTTTTCTCAACTGATTATTTGATCAAACTCTTTAAAGCATTTCCCTGGCAAATTGGTTGCCATGGCAAGTGTAAATTGATTCTAGAAGTATTATTTTTGATAAGCATATTCCAAAAAAAAAAAAAAAGAGGGGAACATTTGTAAAAGTTTTCTTTTTTCAGAAAAAAGTTTTCTTTGAGATTCTGTTGTGCTTTAACTTATATTTAAATATGTTCTGATTTTTCACAAAAGTAATTGTATACTAAGTAAAAAAAAGGGGTATTATTTGAAATTGTTGCATAATTATATAGTGTGTTCTGAGTCAAGATGTATTCACATTTTTTGCAATCATTTATTATCCTCAATTTTTAAATCCATATGAGATTTTAAATTATGGGAACTTATCATTTAAGACATTAATTGCCGTTATTCTGAGTTATCAGATGCCAGTTGGCCAAGATGCCATCCAATCACGAGAGGAATACATGCAAGAGCAGACACTGAACTGTCACATGAGGGGAGACATGCATGAAGTCAAGGTATGGCCGAGGGAACGGCTTTTGACAAATGTTGAGGTTGGATTCTCTTGGTTTAATATTTTATTCTCTTTTTCCCCACAATATTGTACAGATGGCTGGAAGTATTCATCCCACCCATCTCACTTCTACACCTGGCTTCTATGCTCCCTCCTATATGCCTGATGCCATGGACATCTCAATCCCATGCATCTGATTAAGTCTGACTCAGTTTCTTCCAATATGTTCGGTGGCATGGACATATATTCCATCCACCTATTTTAAGCCTGGCATACTGTATGGGCAGTACATATTGCTCAAGTGTGGGAATGCTCATATCCCATCATTTCTCTGTTCTTTTATGGTAACCCCCATAATTATCTCAGGTGTCATGATAAATACAGTGTTGAATTTGGCCTTGACACCTGTTACCAATTATATTAGATTTTTTAATTTCCCATAATGGCATGAGGATAATTAGGCAGATGATGCAAAAAGTGATGAAACAAAGATAAAAAATTATTTTTAATAATTAATATTGCAGCATTTGTCTTCTCCATTACCCTCCATA
The DNA here is from genome assembly GCF_019393635.1 of Dromiciops gliroides. Lineage (NCBI taxonomy): Eukaryota > Metazoa > Chordata > Mammalia > Microbiotheria > Microbiotheriidae > Dromiciops > Dromiciops gliroides. The sequence continues at coordinate 553,664,771 of NC_057862.1, forward strand.
AGGGGGGGACTATAGTAATATTATAATTTTAAAGAATGGTTCAATTTTTGTTTTATTATATGTTTCATGTGTAACAACTAAGATTCTGAATTCCCTTAGACATGTTTTTGAGAACTTTCATTGTTTGATTTGATTATTGACAAAGCTATTTTAAAGTTGTGTTAAGCTCAATTTTGTAGGAAATTTTCCTGGCTGATTACCAGCATCCACACATCAACCCCTGAAAAGACTTCCATTCCACGACTACACCTAGAGGACATCTGAGAAAAGACTTTCAGAGACTTTAAATGAACAGTTTTGATTTGTTGTTTTTTTTTTCTCTTTCTGTTATAATATATACCATCTGTAACATGTATTCTCTCCAGAGGCCCTCCCTTTGCAAGACTAATGTCAAAGCGTCGGTTCATGAGGACAAAAAAAAAATCGCCCCTCTGGACAAAACTTTCCTCTCTTCCTTTTCTATATTGTTGTTCACATATTATTAGTTAGCAATAGTTATTATATTGTTTTTACTGTTCCGTCAAGGAAACATTTTGTTTCTTGAGGAACAACAGGGGGGACTGTAACGATTGGAATGACGCCACCTGCTGGAGACTTACTGTAGAAGAGTTCTGCCCATGAAGCGAAGGTCTTTGAGGGCAAGACCAGGAGTCTTTTCTTTGGCGGGAGGAAGTGACGCAGACTAGTGGGAGGAGGAAGGAAGAGACTGGCGCTGACTCTGGGGCTCTTTCCTGAGGACGCTGGCAGAGAGCGGAGCTAGAAATGTGCTCTCCCTTTAATAGATAGGAATCTAGGCTTTTCTCTCTCTTTACCAAATTCTTATTCTCCTTAATAAATGCTTAAAAGTCTAACTCTTGCTAAAGCTTATAATTTATTGGCGACCACTCATTAGATATTTTAGACAGTTTAGCTAGAATTTTAGCCCTTAACACAGCACTAGCAGCTTCTTCTGAGGCTTGGTTCATGGACCAGTGATGGGGTTCAGTGGTTGGCCAGGGTGAAGTGGCTTAAGTCTCTGCTGGAGTTGGGGGAAAAGCTCTGTAGTCTTGAACCAGTAGGCCAAATCGAGTGGTGGAGGTCCAGTGGTGATGGGGCACAGGCAAACCAAGCTTCCAACCAAAGAGAATCAGATTTCAATCAGACATCTGCTTCCATGTTGAGATGAGTAGGCAAAAAAGGCAGTGGGGAAAATAAACAGCTTCTTTGGGGGAGGGGTAGACTGGAATATACTCTCAGATGAAGAAAATAACAAAGTCAAAGCTCCAACATCCAAAGCTTCCAAGAAAAATATGAATTGCTCTCAGGCAATGGAAGCACTCAAAAGGGACATTGAAGAGAAAGTAGGAAAGATAGAAGATTTAGAGAGATAGAGGAAAGAATGGAAAGAGAAATGAGAGCAATGCAGGAAAGTCATAAGAAAAAAAAGTCAACAGCTTAAAAAGCCAAATGGGAAATAAGATACAAAAGCTCTATGAAGACAATAATTTTCTAAGAATTAAGATTGAAAAAATGGAAGCTGGTGACTTTATGAGCACAGTAAAGAAAATCCAATTGAATAAAAAATAGAGAGTAATATGAAATATCTCTGTGGAAAAATAGCTGACCTGGAAAATAGTTTGAGGAGAGAGAATTTGAAAATCACTGGACTACTTGAAAACCATGATCAAAATAAAAGTTTAGACATCATTTTCCAACAAATTGTCTGGGGAAATTGCCCTGATATTCTAGGATCAGAAAGTAAAATAGAAATGGAAAGAATGTATCAATCAACTCCTGAATGAGATCCCAAAAGGAAATCTCCAAGGAATATTATAGCCAAATTCCACAGATCCCAGCTCAAGGAGAAAATATTGCAAGTAACTAGAAAAAAATGATTTAAAATACTGTGGAGCTACAGGAAGGATAAAACAAGATCTAGCAGCATCTATATTAAAGTACCAGAGGGTATGGAATATGATATTTCAGAGGGCGAAGGAACTGGGACAACAGCCAAAAATCACCTACCCAGCAAAACTGCGTAAAATCTTTCGGGGGAAAAAATGGGACTTCAATGAAAAAAGAGGACTTTCAGGCTTTCATGATGAAAATACCTTAACTGAATAGAAATTTTGACTCTCAAATACAAGACCCTAGAGAAGCATAAAAAGACAAACAAGAAAAAGAAATCATGAGGGATATTAAGAGGTTAAACAGTTTACATTCCTACATGGAAAGATAATACTTCTAACTCATAAGATCTTTCTCAGTATTAGAGCAGCTGAAAGGAATATACTTAGACAGAGGGCACAGGTGCAAATTGAATATGAAGGGATGTTATGTGTTAAGCATTTATTTTTTGTTTATCCTTGTTTTTTGTGGGGCAGGCAGGATGGGGTGGCTTATGTCTGGGGCCAGATGTGGGCTTGGGGCCTCCTGGGTCTAGGACTGGTACTTTGTCCACTGTATCACCTATCTGACCCATGATGACATCTTCAACATAAAATTAAGGGGTTAGAGGAATGCATTGGAAGAAAGGGAAAGTGAGAGGTAGATTGGGGAAAAGTAGTTCAATTACAAGAAGCAGGAAAAAGCTTATGGAGTAGAGGGGAAGGAAGGGAAGGAGCAGGGGAGTGAGTAAGCCTTACTGTCATCAGAATTGGCTCAAAAAGTGAATAACATACACACTCAAGAGGGTATAGTAATATATCTTGCCCTGTGGGAAAGTGGGAGGGGAAGGGAATGGGTGGGGAGACAATGGAAGGAAGGGCAGATTGGGGAGGGGAGCAATAAAAAGCAAAACACTTTCCAGGAGGGATAGGGTGAAGGAAGATAGAGTAAATATCAAGGGGTGGTAATAAGATGGAGGGTAGGGGGCAGCTAGGTGGCACAATGGATAGAGCACCAGCCCTGGAGTCAGGAGTACCTGTGTTCAAATCCGGCATCAGACACTTAACACTTATTAGCTGTGTGACACTGGGCAAGTCACTTAACCCCAATTGCCTCACTAAAAAAAAAGAAAAAAAAGATGGAGGGTAATACAGTTAATAATAGTAACTGTGAAAGAAACGATTAGCAGGATGCTATCAGAAGGACATATGAAAAATGCAAACCATCAACAGAAATAGAACTGATGGTATGTGAATACAGATTGAAGTATAATTTTATTTGTTAGCTCCTCTTTCTAAACGTATTTTGTCTATTTTCATTCACAACCTGACTAATGAGAAGATATTTTGCATAACTGCCCATGTATGACTTATATTGAATTGCTGGATTTCATAGGGAGGGATGAAGAGGGAGGGAAGAAGAAAATTTAGAAAACAAAGTTTTAAAAATCAATGTGAAAAGTAATGATTAGCAGGAGGAGTTCAGAGAAACCTGGAAGGACTTACATGAACTGATGCCAGCTGGGAGGAGCAAAACCAGAAGAATATTGTAGATAGTAACGGAAAGATTCTGTGATGACCAGTGGTGATAAACATGGCTCTTTTTAGCAATGCAATGGTCCAAAACAATTTCAAAGAACTTCATAAAAGAAAATGTTCTTAAAATCCAGAAAAAGAACTGTGGTTTATGAATGCAGATTGGACCATACTGTTTCTACTTTGGGGATATTTTTTCCTTCTTTTTTGAGGTTTTTCCCTAGAGCTCTGACTCTTCTTTCACAATATGAATAATGCAGAAATGTGTTTAATGTGATTGCACATATATAACCTATATTAAATTGCTTTCTGTCTTGGGGAGGAGGGAGGGAAAGGAGGGTGGGAGAAAAAATTTGGAACTAAAAATCCTATGAAAACAAACATTGAAAACTATCCTTATATGTGAGCTATAAAATAACAAAATACTGAAAAATGAATTAGGTTTAAAAAAATAGAAGGTAATTACTTTATGGGAAATCAAAACACAATAAATCCAAATGAATAAAAAATAGAGGGCAATGTGAAATTTCTCCTTGGAAAACAGCTGACCTGAAAAATAGATCCAGGAGAAATAATTTGAAAATTTTTCGACTACCTGAAAACCGTGATCAAACAAAGAGCTTAGACATCATCTTCCAAGAAATCATCAGGGGAAATTTCCCTGATATTCTAGAACCAGAAGGTAAACTAGAAATTGAAAGAATCCACACATCACCTCTTGAAAGAGATCCCAAAATGAAAACTTCCAGCAATGTTACAGCCAAATTCCAGAGCTCCCAGGTCAAGGAGAAAATATTGCTAGCAGCCGGAAAAAAACAAATCAAGTACTGTGAAGCCACAGTCAGGATAACACAAGATCTATCAGCTTCTACATTAAAGGAGCAGATGGCATGGAATATGATATTCTTGAGAGCAAAGGAACTAGGATTACAACCAAGAATCACCTACCCAGCAAAACTGAGTATAATCTTTTGGGGAAATAATGGGACTTCAATGAAAAAGAAACCTTTTGGGCATTTGTGATGAAAAGACTTGAACTCAATAGAAAATTTGAATTTCAAATACTAGACCCTAGAGAATTATAAAAAGGTAAAAAGGAAAAAGAAACCATGAGAGATGTTAAACAGTTAAATTGTTTAAATTGCTACATGTGAAGATGATACTTTTAACTCATAAGAACTTTCTTAGTATTAGGGCAGCTGAATGGAATATACTGAGAGGGCATGGTTTTGAATTGAATATGAAGGGATGATATCTGTAAAGCATTTATTTTTTATCCTTATTTTTTGTGGAGCAGGCAGAGTAGGGTGGCTTATGTCTGGAGTTGGATTTGGGCTCAGGCCCTCCTGGGTCCAAGGCTTGTGCTTTGTCTACTGTGTCACCTAGCTGACCCATGATATCGTTAAAATAAAATTAAGTTGTGAGAGGAATGCACTGGAAGAAATGGAATGTGATAAGTGGAATGGGGAAAAGTAGAACACATAAAAGAAATAAGAAATAAGCATATGTTGTAGAGGGGAAGATGGGGAAGGAGCAGGTGAATGAGTGAGCCTCACTCTCATCAGAATTAGCTCAAAGAGGGAATAACATGTACACTCAAATAGGTATAATAATATATCTTGCCCTGAGGGAAAGTGGGAGGGGAAGGGGATAAGGGGGGAGAGGGGAAGGAAGGGAGGGAAGATTGGGGGAGGGGACAGTAAAAAGAAAAACATTTTTGAGGAGGGATAAGGTGAAAGAAAATAGAATAAATATCAAGGGGAAGGAATAGGATGTAGGGTAATAGCAATAGTAATTGTGAAAGAAATGATGAGCAGGATATTATCAGAAGGACTTGTGAAAAATGCAGTCCATCTACAGAAAAAGAACTGATGGTATCTGAATACAGATTAGAGCATAATTTTTTTAGTTCCTCTTTCTAAAGTTTTTTTGTCTATTTTCTTGCACAACCTCACTAAAGTAGAGTTGTTTTGCATGACTTCACATATATAACTTATATTGAATTGCTTGATTTCTTAGGATGGGGTGGGGAGGGAGGGAGGAAGAAGATTTTTAACACAAAGTTTTAAAAATTCAATGTAAAAATTTTGTTTTTACATGTACTGTGGAAAATTATAAATAAATTTATTATCAAAAAAAGAAAATTGCAAGTGTCCCCTAAAGCATCAACAAAAATTTTAATATATATAGTCCTTCAAGAAGAGACATTAAGGACAATCATATTCATACCCATGGCAGCTAGAATTTATATAATGTTTTAAGGTTTACAATGTATGAATTTGGTGGACTTAGTTGATCAACACACAATGTTGATGATACTGTGTACAATGTTCTTCTGGTTCTGCTCATCTCACTCATCATCAGTTCATGCAAGTCCTTCCAGTTTTCTCTGAACTCCTGCTCATTGTTTCTTACAGTGCAAAAGAAGTCCATTACATTCATATACCACACCTTGTTCAGCCATTCCCCAATTGATGGACAGCCCCTCAATTTCTAATTCCTTGCCACCACAAAAAAGAATAGCTAAAAATATTTTTGTACATTTGAGTCCTTTTCCCTTTTTAATGGTCTCTTTGGGAAAAAGATACCAAAAGTGGCATTTCTGGGTCAAAGTGTATGCACAGTTTTATAGCCCTTTGGGCATAAATCCAAATTGCTCTCCAGAATGGTTGGATCAGTTCAGAGCTCCACCAACAATGCATTAGTGTCCCAATTTTTCCACAGCTCTCCAACATTTATTATTTTCCTTTTTTGTCATATTAGCCAATCTGATAGGTATCAGGTGGTACCTCAGAGTTGTTTTCATTTGCATCTCTCTAACCAATAGTGATTTAGAACATTTTTTCATATGGCAAAAGATAGCTTTGACTTCTTCATCAGAAAACTGCCTGTTCATATCCTTTGACCATTTCTCAATTGGGGAATGACTTGGATTCTTATAAATGTGATTTAGTTCCCTATATATTTTAGAAATGAAGCCTTTAGAAGAAGTACTGGCCATAAAAATTGTTTCCCACAGCCTTCTGCCTCCCTTCTAATTTTGGAGGCATTGTTTCTGTTTGTACAAAACCTTTTTAATTTAATGTAATCAAAATCATCCATTTTGCATTTCATAATATTCTCTATTCTTCTTTGGTCATTGTTTATCTTTCCACAAATCTGAGAGGTAAACTATTCCTCCCTCTACTAATTTATCTATGGTGTCACCTTCTATGTCTAAATCAGGTACACATTTTGACCTTATTTTAGTATAAGTTGTAAGATGTTGGTCTATGCCTAATTTCTGCACTATCTTCCAGTTTTCCCAGCAGTTTTCTTCAAATGCTGAATTCCTATCCCAGAAGCTGGAGTCTTTGGGTTTATCAAACAGTACATTACTAAAGTCATTTACTACTGTGTCTCCTGTGCCTACCCTATTCCATTGATCCTCCACTCTATTTCTTAGCCAGTACCAAATAGTTTTGATGACTGTAGCTTTATAGTACAGCTTCAGATTTGGTACAGCTAACCCACATTCCTGTGCATTTTTTCCCATTATTTCTCTTGACATTCTTGACCTTTTGTTTTTCTGGAAGAATTTAATGTTATTTCTGAGGGAAACTCAGGAGAGCTCTGTCAACTTCCTGGCTTCATTCATCCATCTAGATTCTGTCCTCGACCACATCTAAGTCTAATGAGCCTATATTGCTTTCAGCTATGTCAATTTATCTGATAACACTTGATAACTGATGAAAGATTAGCATTTATTTTTTTTCTTCTTTCTTTTTTTTTCTTTTGAGTGGCAATGAGGGTTAAGTAACTTGCCCAGGGTCATACAGCTAGTAAGTGTCAGGTTTCTGTGGCTGGGTTTGAACGCAGGGCCTCTTGAATCCAGGTCCAGTGCTTTATCCACTGTGCCACTTAGCTGCCCCGTTTTATTTTATTTTTAAATTATGAAATAACACAAATATTTCCATAAGAGTCAAATTTGATCATTGCATGTGAAACTGTAAATCTATTATATACAACTTGCTATTCCTTTTAAATATATAATAAAATTAACATGTAACGTTTTTTTCTTCCTTTCTAGCCCTACCCTAGAGATAGCTACCATTAGACATAAATATGCATATATGTGTAAAACCATTCTATACACACTTCTATTCATCAGTTCTTTCTCTGGATATAGATTGCATCTTCCTTTATAGGTCCTTTGTAGTTAATTTGGGTATTCATAATAGTCAAAATACCTTAGTTTCTCAAAGTTGTTTTTAAAACAATATTGTTGGGGCGGCTAGGTGGCGCAGTGGATAAAGCACCGGCCCTGGAGTCAGGAGTACCTGAGTTCAAATCCGGTCTCAGACACTTAACACTTACTAGCTGTGTGACCCTGGGCAAGTCACTTAACCCCAATTGCCTCACTAAAAAAAAAACAAAACAAAACAAAACAATATTGTTGTTACTGTATTCAATGTTCTTTTGATTCTGTGCATTGAGGATTAAGTTACTTGTAAGCCTGATGACTCTTATTTTTGCCATGAATTTTTCCTAAAAAGTAGGATATGGACATTCAGTTGAATAGATGTCTTATGTAGTTGTGCATGTTTTTGTTGTTGTTGTTTTTTTTTAGTTGTGCATATTTTAATGAATCCAATGGTAAATAAAAGAAAGCAAGTAGATACAAAATGGATAAAAAAACATTCTCATGGAAAACTGATATTAGAAAAGTAGAGTTCCAAATTTCCCTAATATTTCCTGCTGGCTGTTTTCTTCCAGATTTTCAGTTCAATGTTATAGAAGTCAACTGTTCCAGAAAAGAATCTAGGCTCTGTGAGTTGTGCATTTCTCTACCAAAATTTGCTTTATTTGATGCTCAGATCTTCTATGGTACACTTTAGGAAGGATTATTTACAAATAGTTTCATGTCCAGAGGAGATTGATGAGGATGGTGAAGACAATGGAGACAATTGCTTAATTAAGATTGGCTGAAGGAAGAGAAGATTGGTATGTATGTTTGGAATTCAGAGGGGGTCATGATAGCTGTTTTCAATTATTTTAAAGGTTCTTATTTGGAAAAAGAATGTTACTTGTTATCTTTAACTACAGAAGTCATACCCACTGTTTTTTATCTGTAAAATGAAGGGACACAGATAAGTCCTCTAAGATCCAATCCAGATCAAAATCCGTAAATCTATAAACCTATGAAGTTTCTGAGAGTCAGGTTTAGACTCAACAAGAAAACTTTTTAAAAAGTGGCATCAGATGTTTTGTAATATGAAAGAGTTCCCCTCTTTGGATATCTTCAAAGGAAAACTGAATGACTACTTCCCAAGTCTGCTGTAGATGGCATTCTTTTTTCAGGTACAGGTAGATGCCAAGGCTTCTTCCAACTATGAGAATCTATGTGATTCTTTGTATGAGTTCAGAAAATGGATACCATTTTTAAAGTGTTGTGGATATATTTTAATGCCCAGAGGACATTTCTACGTCTTTTACAAAAATAGACAAAATGAAAAGTTGTGTCAAATGTCCAGAATTTTCCAACCATCCAGATCATTCCAACATCTGATTTTTAAGGGCTGGAGTTAGAAAAGGAATTTTTCAGGCTTTCTAAGATTATTCAGTACTATGTAGCTACAACCACTGAGTCATTGTCAATGCTTCAGAATTCTAAATATAAGCCTACTCACTAAGCAACAGACTCTAAGTAACCATCCAAGGTTGGCTCCCTCTAAAAGCAATGTTTTTCCATTAAAATAGTATATCACATAATTTTCTGTATACTTTTCTTTTTCCTAGACACTCAATTTTTTTTTGATGTTTATATCTGATAGGCACAGTTTGGAATATTACTTAAAAATTAGAAACAAAAATTTCTGAATATAAAGCTCTTACCAGTTTTATTATTTTGAGCGGTGTTAGAGAAAGGAAGTCTAAATTCTATAAACCTTAACTAATTCAGGCTCCAGAAGTATGTGGGAAAAGCAGACTGCCAATAAAATATCACTTTGTTTTCTAACTCTCTAATACATTTATCATGAAAAATTGCATGGTATTTTTTGCCTATAGAGCTACAAATTCCATGAGCAGAGACTTCGTCTTATTGATTTTTAATTTAATTTAATTTTTTTTTGTTTTTAGTGAGGCAATTGGGGTTAAGTGACTTGCCCAGGGTCACACAGCTAGTAAGTGTTAAGTGTCTGAGGCCGGATTTGAACTCAGGTACTCCTGACTCCAGGGCCAGTGCTCTATCCACTGTGCAACCTAGCTGCCCCATTATTGTTTTTTTTTTTTTAATTTCACTCATTCTCTAAAAAAAAACATCTGCACATAATATTCATTTAGAAAATGTTTACCACTTATAAATTATTGATTGATGTCTGGTAAAAAAGAAGGTTCATTGAGTAGGACCTGATTAGTGAGAATAAGGAATCTCCTGAAGTGGTCACATAATTTGAATTTTCACTGCATATGTCCATTGGTCTGGAACCAATTACTATATCTTATACAATGATAAATTTGATAATTATTAATTCAAATACATGTGACCACTTTTGAAAACTCATTATTCACAATCACTGGGACCTAAATATAAATTATGACTGTGATTTCAATCTCCCCAACACTTTGTCCCCTAGATCTTGTACAACTAAATAGGCCATGTCCTTTTATCCACTTGACTCCAAAGCCCCCACCCTAATAAATGGTCTCTTTTATGATTCCCTCTTCAACCTCCTTTGAGTTCAAGAACAGCCCTGGAAATTGGATTTCATAATCAGTCATTTTGCCTAACTCTGACAACTCAGTAAATTAGGTAAATTCAGTATTTCAATTGGGCACAAACTTAGAATCAATGAATAAGCATTTATTAACCACTTAGTACATATCAAGAACTCTACCTGTGTGCTATGGATTCAAAGACAATTAAACAATCTTGGCACTCAAGGAGCCAAATTTTACTGGGGAGACAACATATACACTTACAAAGATAGATAGATAGATAGATAGATAGATAGATAGATAGATAGATAGATAGATAGATAGATAGATAGATAGATAAATAGATAGATAGATAGATAGATAGATAGATATAGATACACATGCATATATATGTATGTATATGTAGATACACACATGTATATGTATATATATAGGTGTATATATAGAGAGAGATAGATTTATATATCTGTAGATATAGAGACATAATTCTAGGTATAGGTTAATATACAAATATGTGTATATGTATTTAAATTACTGGGTCCCCAACTGTTTTTAGCTAATGGGGGGGGGCTGGGCTAGGCTGGGTTTTCTAAACTATGCTATTTTATATATTAATGGCTATTCATACAATAATGGCTATTGTGCCAGTTCAGGAAGTAGGCATTTATTATTAAAATATATTAAATATTAGAAGACTATTGGAGACAGCTAGGTGGCACAGTGGAAAAAGCACCAGCCCTGGATTCAGAAGGACCTGAGTTCAAATCTGGCCTCAGCAAATGTCCTAACAACCTACCTTTTCCTCAGAGGGGAGTGATCACCAACCAATAGTGGGTCCAGATCCAGAATGTGTTCCAAGATGGCACAGTGTGGGGAACCTTGCATGTTCCTTCCTTTTATCCTCTTTTCATGGAGGTGTGTCACTACACACTGATCAAAGCTAATTTGTTAGTGTCATTTAACTCCATTGGTTGACATGATTTGAGGGTGGTCAATATTAAAGTGAGCTTTACTGCGATGACATCAGGGTCTAATGGGAGAGAGACCCCCTGAGGGGCAAAGTCAAAGTCCAGATAGGTGCTGCTTAATCCCCTCAGTTCACTGAATTAGATACAAAGAGTCTGTCTCCATTTCTAATGTATGCCATACATGAGATTAAATGTTAAATATTTTAAATAATAATAATTCATTCTAATTTTTTTGTTTTTATTGTATCTGTTTCATATGTAACAACTGGACAATCTATAATTGTAAAATCTCTAAATGATTCTGAATTACATTAGACGTATGTTTTTGAGCTCACTTTAATTATCTGATTAGTTTATAGACAAAGGTTTTTAAAGTTGTTTTAAGATCAATTCTGTAGGAGATTTTCCAGGTGAGGAAGAACATCTAAAGAACCTGGGAAAGACTTCTCTGCAATCACACCTGAGATGACACCCAGAATATAGAGCTGCACCAAGATGAGGTCCCAAGAATCATCTGTAGGAGATGAGACTTCCAAAGACTTAAACGGACATTTTCCTTTCTGTTCCCCTTTTCTCTGTTGTATACACTCTTTGTAATGTCTACATTTTAAAGGTGACTGCCCTCTTATTTTTGTCAATTCATTGCTCAGTTTTATTTTCTTTTATTCCCCTTCACTTTGTTAAACATCATAAGCCCCATATTTAAGTACCCTTTGTAAATTATTTGTAAAATTAATTTGGTTCTTTGAGGAAACAGTTTTTCAACTAATCAGATGGGGGATTGTGAGAAAAATAATCCTTTGGAGGATCCAGGAAGGACCCAGTTTTCATTGGCTTTCTAACCCCACTTCAGAGACATCAAATTCTTAGGAGGAAGTAGGCTGTTAGGACATGTGCTATCTCTCTTAGAAATATGACACTGGGGGGTTTGGACTTATGTTAACTGGCACTTGGTGAATACTCTTCTAATAGTTATTATACTTTACTAATAAATGCTTACTGCCTAAACTGGTACAATAACTATTATTATATAAATAGCAATTAATATATAAGTAACAATATTTTAGAAAACCCAGTCTAGCCCCACAATAATTTAGGTAAAAACAGTTGGGTACCCAATAATTATACACACACACACACACATATGTATATATGTGTATATATGTATATGCATATGCATGCATAAACAGAGCGACATATACAATAAATATATGATAATTTGGGAGAAGGCTCTAGCAGTCCAAGTGGGATGGGGTGGGGGAGATTCAAGAAAGACCTCATGTAGGAAGTGGCACTTGAGCTGAACACTTAAGAAAGCTAAAGATTCACAGAAGTAGAGGTAAGCAAGGTGTGCATTCCAAGGAGAGAGTACAGAATCTTCAAAGGCCCCAAGACAGAAGATAGAATATCAAAACAGCAATTGTGAAAAGGGCACTTTGGCTGCCCTGCAGCATGCATAAAAGGTTTTGTGGATCATACAAAAGCAATTTGTATGGGATCCTAGAGGCAATAAGGAAGCATTGAGGCTTATCAAACCTGGTCAGACCAATGTACTGGTCAGGACATCACAGTGGAAGACATAGGGAGGGTGGACTGAAGAAGTGTGATAACAAGGCTGGGGGACCTGGTAGGAGACTATTGCAGAGTCTAAATGAGAGGTAGTAAGTTCCGGGGTTAAAATGGTAGTCAAGTTGATAGAGAGAAGGAGGCAGAATTGAAATGACTGATCAAATAAGTTGATATCTCAGATGAGGGAGAGCAACGAGTTTAGAGGCAATGATTTATGATAAAGTCTTGTGCTTAATGGAAATTGGATAAAGCTGAGAAAACTAATTTGAAGTAGTTAAGAACAAGGGTGAGGTAACAGCTCTTTCATTTTTACTATAACAGCGAGGCAATGGGTATTTGGAATGAGCCAGTAGATTAGAGAGGGTGTGAACTTTCAGCAATACAAAAGACCCAGATTTCTTTGCTATGACCCCAAAAGGCATAGGTATGGAAATGTGCTGTCATCACTCTTTTTGGTTAACTATACTATATTTTTGACACAAAAGTGCTCATCTGACCCCAGGGATTGATTGTCTTTTTGTTCCAAAGGCTCAATGCTCAGGTGCTGTGAGTATTTCCTGTCATTAAACACTGCTCCATAGCCATATGTAGCCATAGGCCTACAGCTGTTGAAAAATTTGTATGGAAAACCAAACCACATTTGGCAGCTTTCCTGTGAAATCTCAGTTTCATTACAGAGGCAGTGGTTGAAATGATGCCAGGGAGATGATTTGTAACATGATGTGCTAAAATTTCTCTTTGAAGGAGGATCCAAGTAGAAAAAAAATCTCTTAATGTCCATGTAATTTGATATACCCAAGGTATAATAAATAACCTAGTGGGAAAGCATATGAATAAGTACTGAAAACAAGGTAAAAATGTCCACTTGGCAGCCAATATAATGTTTTATATGTGTGTATGTGTATGTGCATATTCATATGTATATATGTATATATATATTCTTAGAGATGAGTTCAGTAATAATCTATATGATTTCTATGAAACACCCTTTATAGCCATATGGCTTAACACTGTTTATAACCTCATAAACATATTTATTTGTCCAGTAGAGCAAATCAGCAGCTCATCTTTAACTTATTATTGTTTAACAGAGACAATTCTTGAATTCAGGTTTTAGCAACTCTAAGGCCATATTTCAATGTGTTATCCCCCCCCCCCCCCCCCCGGACTCTCACAGTTCTAGACCAAAGATGCAGTAGAATCCCCTTGAATAAAGGTTGTGAAAAATACCTCCTCTGGCTTTGAAAAATGTCTACAGTGATTTGGGTGGATGAGGAGAGGAATAGGATCTTACTGATTTTCTTTCAATGCCCTCATTTTATTAAAAAGGAAACAAAGGTCCAGAGGGTTGGAGTGATTTATCCATTATCTCTTAGCTAATTAGCACAATCCCTAAGATTAAATCCCTGATTTCCTTTGTGTTCTTCTACCAAAGATATCAAGCAGTTCCCCTTTTACTCTGCAAAGCCAAGTCACAGTCCACTTTCATTCTTCAGGGGCATTTTGTTCCATGAAAAAGAGAGAAAAGAGAGGAAAAAACCAAGACAGGAGATAATTCAAGCAAGAAAAGCCAGCAGTAGAGGGTTATTTTTTTTTCTTTTATTACTTAAGAAAGATGAAAGTGTTTTTTGTCTTTCTCTCTTGACTTATTCAAGTAAAGGAATCCTTGATGATGAAAACAAAATGAGAATCTCAACAAGGCACAAACTGTTCCAAATATCAAACATTTTATTACCAAAAATTCCTGGGATTGAACTGTATCAAGTGTCCCTTACCCACCTTGGGGCTGAATGTAATAGAATTAAATCACTTATATTCCCATTCATGAGTTCATACATAAACATAGCATGTTATTAACAAAGCAGAAAATGCACAACTGCAGAGGCAATGACCCTATATAATTTATTTCTACTAGTAAATGAATAGACCCTTAAGTTCTGAAGAAAAAAGATGGAAATAGACTGAGGCAAAGAATGTCCTTTTCCCAAGGATTAAAGACACCCTTACATCCTAGTGGCTGTCCTGAGACTAGACCAAATTCAGAGTTAATGTTAATTCATCCAGGAGCTAAGTAGATATCTACCTTCATTGCCATGGAATGAGAATTAATAAACATTAGTGGTAAGCCTTTCATTTATCACACAAAATACCCTATTCAACCACTAACTACTGTTATTTAGAGGTTCCTATTACCCTAAACTACATAAAAATGTAATTTTCCTTAATTCACATTACAACATAACAATAAAAGGTCAGGCATGAAAATAAGTTCTAAGTCACTAGTCTTAAGGAAGACAGTCAAAAAGATAAGGATTTGGTTTGCATGAGACTGGATTCTATGGCTAGGGTGATAAGATCCAGTTCTCTAGAGAATATAAAATGAAAGGAAGTTTGCATATATACAGGTTGTTTTTGTTTGTTTGTTTTGGTGAGGCAATTGAGGTTAAGTGACTTGCCCAGGTTCACACAGCTAGTAAGTGTTAAGTGTCTGAGGCCGGATTTGAACTCAGGTCCTCCTGACTCCAGGGCTAGTGCTTTTATCCACTGTGCCACCTAGCTGCCCCATATATAGTTTTAAATAATAAAAACAGAATTAAGTATGGCTTTCAGATTAAAGTAGTTGACCCAAAACATTTTATTAACCAACTGATGTATACTGAAGACATCAAATGATATTGTTCCATTGAAAAATAAACAGCTCCTTCATCTAGTAATGTCTTTCTCCAAAAATATCAAAATATCATCTTTATGTAATAAATGTAAAACTACCATGTATGCCAAGGAAATATAGAGGCTAAAGGTTTTAAACTTTGATATTGAGGCCACATTGAACCAATGGATAAAAGCAATAACCACAATAAACTTCATCTCTCCAGGAAAGACACACTGAGAATGAAGATATCAAAGAGAAGCCAAGTGATGAACATTAGGAAATTTACTAACATTTTGAATGGGAATGAACAAGTTTAATGTAATGAAAAATACACATGGAGGTAGAGCCAAGATGGTGGAGAGAAGCCAGTAAGCTGCTTGAGCTCTCCCAAGTTTCCCTTAAAAACAACATTAAATCAAGCCTCTAAACAGATTCTGAAACTACAGAACCTACAAAAAGACAGAGGGACACAATCTTCCAAACAGAGATAATTTAAAAGACTTCAGGAAAGGTCAGTCCCACTCAGGCAGGGAAGGAGCTCAGCACACCTCAGCACAGTACAGCATAGAGGGGATTGGGGTAAGTCAGCAGGAAGTAACTGAGGTCCCTTGATCCTGGCTTGGCAGGTTAGTGGCGCAGTGGGCCAGTGGTGAGATTCACCAGCACCAGATGAGAGGGCAGGCTGCCAGATAGGGGGCCACCCATAGGACAGGTGTGACCAGGCCTGGCCATAACAGCACACCAGGAGCAAGCACAGAGAGCAAGCCCAGAGAGCAAGCCCAGGGCAGTGAGAAATCCACAAACCATGGAAGCCTCAGAGCAGAAAGCCAGCAACACAGTTCCTATCTCTCAGCACAAGAAGCTTGAAATAGTGACCATGGTGCCCAAGGAGTGTACCTCAACTTAAAAAAATAATAAGCTGCAATATGAGCAAGAAACAAAAAGAGATATCATTATTGAGAGCTTCTGTGTCACCAGGGAAGAGCCAAACACAAACTCAAATGAGGACAATACTTTCAAATTGCCTACATGTGAAACCTCAAGACAGAAGATCAATTGGTCACAAGACCAAAAAGCTTGCTTGGAAGAGCTTAAAGGGATTTTCAAAATCAATTGAATGAAAAAAAAATCAATTGAGAGAGGTACAAGAAAAATTGGGAGAGAAGTGAAAGTAACAAAAGAAAATGATGAAAAAAAATCAGCAGTATGGAAAAGGAAGCTCAAAGGATGAGCAGCTTGGAAAAGGAAGCACAAAGATTGACTGAAGAAAACAATTCCTTAAAAAATTAATTTGGACAAATAGAAAAGGAGGTGCATAATCTCACTGAAGAAAACAATGCCTTAAAAATTAAAATTAAACAGTTGGAAGCTAAGGACTCCATGAGACAACAGGAATCAGTCAAACAAAATCAAAAGAATGAAAAAATAGAATAAATATGAAATACCTCACCCAAAAGACAACTGACCTGGAAAACAGATCCAGGAGAGATAATTTGAGAATTATTGGACTGCCTGAAAGCCATGTTCAGAAAAAGAGTCTAGACACCATATTCCAGGAAATTATCAAGGAGAACTGCCCTGATATTATAGAATTAGAGGATAAAATAATCATTGAAAGAATCTACCAATCACCTCCTGAAAGAGACCCCAAAAGGAAAACTCCAAGGAATATTGTAGCCAAATTCCAGAATTATCAGGTGAAGGAGAAAATACTCCAAACAGCAAGAAAGATGTAATTAAAATATCATCGAGCCATAGTCTGGATTGCTCAGGACCTGCCAGCTTCAACATTAAAGGATTGGAAAGCTTGGAATATGATATTCCAGAAGTCAAAGGAGCTTGGATTGCAGCCAAGAATCTATTACCCAGCAAAACTGATCATTCTCTTTCAAGTGAAAAGACAGACATTCAATGAAATAGGGGACTTTCAAGGTTTCCTGGTGAAAAGAGCAGAAGTGAATAGAAAATTCAATCTTGACATACAAGACTCCAGAGAAGTTTAAAAAGGTAAATGGGGCGGGGGGGGGGGGGAATTATTCAATAAGGTTAAACTGTTTATATTCCTACATGGGAACATAATACCTATAACTCTTGAGAAATGTGTGTGTGTGTATATATATATATATAGTGATGAAATAATGGGATTTAGCAGATACTCAAAGACCCACCTGGAGATTAATCTAGACTGATTGAATCAAGTGAGAGTGATTGACTGCTGATTAGCCTACTTCAAGTTAAGCGGATTGTAATCACACCTGGCTAGCCCTTTAGAAAGTATTGTTCTCAGAAGCTAGACTGTGAACTCAACTTGAGAACACCTTCAAAGCCAATGGATTTGGATGACACCAACCAATCAGCTTGAAGCAGTGTGTAAGGACTACCTCTGCTCCAGACCTCTAAAAAGCTTCCACAATCAGCTTGCTAGAGAGTTCCTGATTAAAGCAAGCTTGGGAGGAGGACTTGAGGAAGAACCCAACCAGGCTGGAACTCTAGGATAGATAGGCTTTTTCTTAACTTTCTGAAATCCTTGTGAATACCTGTATGCTTTAATAAATGTTTAATGCCCAAAGACTGGTGCTGAAGCTTCTAATATAAGGCAACCACAATTTAGATTTTAAACATCACAATACACACACACACATATATGTGTGTGTGTGTGTTATATGTGTACATATATACATATATTGTATGTATGTATGTATGTATGTATATATGTCTCTGTGTGTATGTGTATATATATATATATATTTGGGCAGACAAAAGGATTATACAGAGGGTATAAATATTAATTGTCTTTGATGTGATGATATAAAGAAAATGAAGGGGTTAAAATATAGTTTATGGGGAGAAGAGGAAAGGGGAGGTGTAATGGGATGAATTACATCATATGAAGTGGTGCAAAATACCTATTATAATAGAGGGAAAATAAGGGAGGGGGAAACATTGTTTCAAACTTACTCTCACTAGACTTGATTCAAAGAAGGAATAACATATATGTTCATTTGGATAAAGATACTTACCATATTCTTTTTTTTTTGGTGGGGCAATTAGGGTTAAGTGACTTGCCCAGGGTCACACAGCTAATAAGTGTGAAATGTCTGGAGCCAGATTTGAACTCAGGACCTACTGAATCCAGGGCCATTGCTCTATCCACTGCACCACCTAGCTTCCCCTATTTTTGTTTTTTTGTTTGTTTTTTATTGTTTTTTATTTTTTTAATTCTGAATAGAATTTTATTTTCCAAAATGTATGTAAAAATGAAATTTTAACATCAATTTTAAAAAAACTTTGTGTTCCAACTTCTCTTCCCCCCTCCATTCCCACTCCCCACCCATAAGAACTCAAGCAATTCAAAATAAGTTATACATGAGTAGTCATAGAAAAATTCCCATATTAGCTAGTTGTGAGAGAAAACAGTCAAAAAAACCAAAACTTCAGATTAAGGAATTGTCAAAGAGGAAATGAAAAAAAAAATTTAATGTGTTTCCATCTGTTTTCAGATACTGTCAGTTCTTTCTTTGCAGGTGGGCTGCAATCTTCATAAGTCCCTCAGGGTTACATTGGATCATTGCCTTGCTGAAAACAACCACATGCTTCCCAGCAGATCATCCCCTGCTATTGCTGTTATTTTGTATGCAGTACATTTCACTCTGCTTCAGCTCATGTAGGTCTCTCCAGGGTTTCCCGATAGCATCCTGTTCATCACAACCTCTATATAATACCTTAAGCTTGACTGAGAATCTTCTTCACCAAAGCCCAGCAAAGTAGGTACCATATATTTTGCCATTATAATCAATCATCATAACTATTTCCCTCCATCCCACTCCCTTCCCATGACATTTACTCTATCTTCTTTTTACCTATTCCTCCTCAGAGGTGCCTTAATTCTGACTATCCTCTCCCTCACTCTGCACTCCCTTTTTTCACCCTTCCTTCCTTCTCCTCTTCCCCTCCTACTTTCCTGCAGGGTTAAATCAATTGCTCCTCCCAATTGAGTAGGAAAGCTATTCCCTCCATGAGCCCACTCCAATGAGATCAGGGTCCCTGAGCTAATTCTGTGTTCTAAATTTTTCTTCCTCCCTCCCTCCTCAACCCTCCCTATGAGATCAAGCAATTCAATATGTCATACTGGTGCAGTAATGCAGAACATCTTCATCTTCCTTGAAAGTGTTTTGCTTTTTACTGCTCTCTCCCCCAATTTGCACTTTCCTCCTTCCCTTCTCTAACCCCTTTTCTCCCTCCCCCCCAAGGCAAAAGTATATTACTATACCTACTTAAGTATGTATGTTAGTCCTTCTTTGAGCAAATTCTGATGATCTTAAGGTTCATTCACTCCCCAACTCCTTCCTCCTCTTCTACTCTCCTCCATAGGCTTTCTTCTTGTTTTCTTCATGTGAAATACCTCTCCGCAGACCATCTCTCCCCTTCTCCCTCCCCCAGTTTATTCCTCCTACACCTCAACCCTATTTTAATGATGTCATCGTGTATTAACTAGGTGGCACAGTAGACAAAGCAGTAGCCCTGGACCCAGGAGGCCCCAAGCCCAAATCCAGCCCCAGACATAAGACACCCCTCCCCGTCTGCCCTACAAAGAACAAAACATAAATGCTTTACAGATATCATCTCTTCATATTCAGTTCAGCCCTTTCTTTTGTGAATTTCTTGTGAAGAATTTTTGTTTTGTTTTGTTTTGTTTTGTTTTTTGGTGAGGCAACTGGGGCCAAGCGACTTGCCCAAGGTCACACAGCCATCAATTGTCAAGTGTACAAGGTCACACCTGAACCCAGGTTCTCCTGAGTCCAGGGCTGGCACTCCATCCACTGCACCACCCAGCTGCCCCTGAATTTCTTACTGAGATAGTTCTTATGATTTCAAAGTATTATCTTCCCATTTAGGAATGTAAACAGTTTGATCTTTTCATATCCCTCATGAAGTCTTTTTCCTGTTTACCTTTTTATGCTTCTCCAGGATTTTGTATTTGAAAGTCAAATTTTCTATTCAGTTCAGGTCTTTTCATCACAAATGCTTGAAAGACCTCTTTCTCATTGAAATACCATTTTTGCCTCTGAAAAATTATACTTAGTTTTGCATTTGAAGCAGAGAGATCTACACAGAATAAAGGTAAAATGTTGGAGCAGAATATATTATGCTTCACTTGAAGTTTAAAAAAGCAAGAGTAGCAATCCTTATCTCAGACAAAGCAAAGGCAAAAACAGATCTAATTAAAAGACATAAGGAAGGAAACTACGTCTTGCTGAAAGGTAATATAGATAATGAAGTAATATCAATACTAAACATGTATGTGCCAAGTGGTATAGCATCCAAATTCTTAGAGAAGTTAAATGAGTTACAAGAAGAAATAGACAGCAAAACCATACTAATGGGGGATCTGAATCTTCCCCTCTCAGAATTAGATAAGTATAGCCACAAAATAAATAAGAAAGAAGTTAAAGATGTGAATAGACTGTTAGAAAAGTTAGATATGATAGATGTCTTGAGAAAACTGAATGGGGATAGAGAGGAATATACCTTCTCAGAAGTACATGGCATATATTCAAAAACTGACCATCTATAAGGGCACAAAACCATCATAGCCAAATGTAGAAAGGCAGAAATAGTAAATGCATCCTTCTCATATCATGATGCAATAAAAATTACATGTAATAAAGAGGCATGGAAAAGTAGACTGAAAATTAATTGGAAACTACATAATTTCATTCTAAGGAATGAGTGAGTCAAACAACAAATCATAGAAACAATCAAAAACTTCTTCCAAGAGAATGGCAATAATGAGACAACAAACCAAAATCTATGGGATGCAGCCAAAGCAGTGCTTAGGGGAAATTTTATAGCTCTAAATGCTTACATGAATAAAAAAAGATAAAGAGGAGATCAATGAATTGGGCATGCAACTAAAAAAGCTAGAAAAAGAACAAATTAGAAATCCCCAATTAGATACTAAACTAGAAATCCTGAAAATTAAAGGATAAATTAATAAAATTGAAAGCAAGAAAACTATAGAATTAATAAAACTAAGAACTGGTTTTATGAAAAAACAATAAAATAAAGTATTGGTTAATTTGATTAAAAACAAGAAAGAAGAAAACCAATTTACCAGTATCAAAAATGAAAGGGGTGATATCACCACCAATGAAGTGGAAATTAAATCAATAATTAGGAATTATTTTGCCCAACTGTATGCCAATAAATTTGACAATCGAAATGAAATGTATAAATATTTACAAAAGTACAAACTGCCCAGGCTAACTGAAGAGGAAATAAAATCCTTAAGTAAGCCCATATCAGAAAAAGAAATTGAACATGTCATTAATGAACTCCCTAAGAAAAAATCTCCAGTGCCAGATGGGTTTAGAAGTGAATTCTACCAAACATTTAAAGAACAATTAATTCCAATATTATTCAAATTATTTGAAAAATAGGTGAAGAAGTAGTTCTACCAAATTCTTTTTATGACATAAATATGGTGTTGATACCAAAACCAGGCAGAGACAAATTGAGTAAGAAAATTATAGACCAATTTCCCTAACGAATATTGATGCTAAAATCTTAAATAAGATATTAGAAAGGAGATTATAGCAAGAGATCACCCAGATTATACACTATGACCAGGTGGGATTTATACCAAGAATGCAGGGCTGGTTCAACATTAGGGAAATTATTAACATAATCAACCACATAAATAAAAAAGTAACCAAAATCATATGATTATTTTAATAGAAGCAGAGAAAGCTTTTCACAAAATACAGCACCCATTCCTAATAAAAACACTAGAGAGCTTAGGAATAGGTGGTGCTTTCCTTAAAATAATAAGCAGTATCTACCTAAATCCATCAGCAAGCATTATATGTAATGGAGATAAATTAGAGGCACAATCAATAAGATCAGTGGTAAAACAGGGATGTCCATTATCACCTCTATTATTTAATATTGTATTAGAAATGTTAGCTTTAGTAATCAAAGAAGAAAAAGCAATTAAAGGAATTAGAATAGGCAAGGAGTAAACAGAATTATGACTCTTTGGAGATGATATGATAGTATACTTAGAGAAGGCTAGAGAATCAACTCAAAAATTACTTGAAACAATTAACAACTTTAGCAAAGTAGCAGGATATAAAATAATTCCACAGAAATCAAGCATTTCTATACATGTCCAACAGAGTCCAGCAGCAAGAGATAGAAAGAGAAATCCCATTTAATGTAGCGGTAGATAATATAAAATACTTGGGACTCTACTTGCCAAGCAAACCCAGGAACTCAATGAACACAATTACAAAACACTTTTCACACAAATCAAATCAGATTTAAATAATTGGAAAAATATCAATTGCTCATGGATAGGCTGAGATAATATAATAAAAATGACAATTCCACTTAAATTAATTTATTTATTCAGTGCCATACCAATCACACTACCTAAAAATTATGTCATAGAGCTAGAAAAAATAAAAAAAATTCATCTGGGAAAACAAAAGGTCAAGAATATCAAGGAAAACGATGAAAAAAAAAAGCACAGGAAGGTGGGCTAGCTGTACCAAATCTGAAGCTCTACTATAAAGCAGCAATCATCAGAACTTATCTGGTACTGGCTAAGAAATGGAGTGGAGGATCAATGAAATAGGTTAGGCACAGGAGACACAGTATTAAATGACTTTAGAAATGTACTGTTTGATAAACCTAAAGACTCCAGCTTCTGGGATAGGAATTCAGTATTTGATAAAAACTGCTGGGAAAACTGGAAGATAGTGTGGCAGAAACTAGGCAGAGACCAACATCTTACACCTTATACTAAAATAAGGTCAAAATGGGTACATGATTTAGAAATAATAGGTGATACCATAGGTAATTAGTAGAGGAAGGAATAGTTTACCTATCAGATCGTTGGAAAGGAGAACAGTTTATGACCAAATGAGAGATCGAGAGTATTATGAAATGCAAAATGGATGATTTTGATTTCATTAAATTAAAAAGGGTTTGTACAAACAAAAGCAATGCATCCAGAATTAGAAGGGAGACAGAAAACTGGGAAACAATTTTTATAGACAGTATTTCTGATAAAGGTCTCATTTCTAAAATATATCAAGAACTAAATCAAATTTATAAGAATCCAAGTTATTCCCCAATTGAGAAATGGTCAAAGGATATGAACAGGCAGTTTTCTGATGAAGAAATCCTAGCTATCTATTGCCATATGAAAAAAATACTTTAAATCAGTATTGATTATAGAGATACAAATTAAAACAATGCTGAGTTAGCACTTGACACCTATCAAATTGGCTAATATGACAAAAAAGGAAAGTAATAAATGTTGGAGAAGCTATTGAAAAATTAGAACACTAATGCATTTTTGGTGGAGCTATGAACTGATCCAACAATTCTGGAAAGCAGTTTGGAACAATGCCCAAAGGGCTTTAAAGCCTTGCATACCCTTTGTCCCAGCAATACCATTATTAGGACTTTTTCCCAAAAAGATCATAAAAAAGGGAAAAGGACCCACATGTACAAAAATATTTGTAGCTGTTCTTTTTGTGGTAACAAGGAATTAGAAATTGATGGGTTGCCCATCAATTGGGGAATGTGGTATATGAATGTAATGGAATCCTATTGTGCTGTAAGAAATGATGAGCAGGCAGATTTCAGAGAAACCTGGAAGGACTTGTATGAACTGATAATGAGTGAGATGAACAGAGCCAGAAGAACATTGTACACAGTATCAACAACATTGCCTGTTGATCAACTGTGATAGACTAGATTCTTCTCACCAATCCAATGGTACAAGATAGTTCCAAAGAACTCATGATGGAAAATGCTTTCCAAATCCAGAAAAAAAAAAGAACTGTTGAATCTGGATGCAGATCGAACCATACTATTTCTATTGCTTTTGTTGTTGTTGTTTTTCTTTTTTGAGGTTTTTTCATTTTGCTCTGATTCTTCTCTCATTACATGACTAATGCAGAAATATGTTTAATGTGATTGTATATATATAACCTATATCAGATTATTTGCTCTTTTGGGGAGGGGCCAGGGAGGGGAGGGGTGGAGAAAAATTTGAAACTAGAAATCTTATAAAAACAAATGTTGAAAATTATCTCTAAATGTAACTGGAAAATAATAAAATATTTATATGGGAAAATACACAATATAAGTGAACACTTTGAATATTGCAAGATAGATTATCATGGATTTGGAAAATATTCTAAAAAGAAAACAAAGCACATATGATAGTAACAAAACAGAATGCCCATAACCAAGGGTGCACTGAAGTCAGCTTAAACCAGTTCATGAGAGTATATTATTAAATTTTCAGTGTGAACACTCATACCTCAGTAATCATTGATTCTATAAATCAAAGCTTTATTGACTTACTAATTGCTTTGATTTAAGATAGAGAAAGTGTTTATAATATCAATTAAGCTGAAAAGTGTATTTTCCATACATACCTATATGTGTGTATGTGTGTGTGTGTATATATATATTTTTTTCCTGGAGACCTAGTTGTTAAACATTTAAGAGCATACCACCACACATGACCCTAAGGAAACTATAGAAACATTAAAACTTCCAGCCCCAAAAGGAATAAGATGACAACAGATACTTTGGGAACACAAACACAGTGTTTCTGACAAACAAGTAAGAAACCTACCAAAATATGTTAGTAATAAGCAGATATAATTTCACCAAGTTATATGGCAGGCATAAACCATTACATTTGTTAAGTATAACCAAAGGTTATATACCCCGAGATGCCACATATGAAATAACAAAGATCAAACAAGGGAATAAAAATGTTCTCCATGGCTGAGATCCACATGAACTCAGTCAATAGGTAAACAAAGAAACATCAAACAAATGAATGTCGTGAATATTTTTGTGTAGAGAGTTTTATGATGAAAATTCAGGACCAGGTTGTTGCTATCCAACACTATTCAACATTACTACACACTGTAATTGTTTTTTAAGTAATATTTTTATTTATAGTTTTGGGTTCCAATTTTTATCCCTCTTTCTCTCCCCCACCTACCCCCTTTGCTCCCTTAGGAAGTAATCAATCAGATATAGGTTATACATATATGATTATGTAAAACATTACCATATTAGTCATTTTCTATAAGAAAACTTGAATAAAAAGAGAAAAAATGAAAGAAAGTGAGAAATAGCCTGCTTCAGTCTGTGTCCATCAATATCAGTTCTTTCTTTGAAGGTGGATAGCATGTTTCATCAATAGTCCTTTGTGATTGACTTGGATCATTATATTGTTGAGAATAATCAAGTCATTCAGTTCTTCACCAAACAATATTACTGTCTCTGTGTACAATGTTATCTTGATTCAGCTCACTTTACAATGCATCATTTCATAGATGGTTTTCCAGGCCTTTCTTAAATCATCCTGCTTATCATTTCTTATACCACAATAATACTCCATCACCATCATATACCATAGTTTGTTTAGCCATTCCCCAATTGATGGGCATTCCTTTTATTTCTAATTCTTAGCCCTCACAAGGACAACTACTATAAATATTTTTGTACAAATAGGTCTTTTTCTCTTTCTGGGGATGTCTTTGTGGTATAAACCTAGCAGACATATTCCTGGATCAAAGGGTATGCACAATTCTATAGCCTTTTGGGCATAGTTTCAAATTGTTCTCCAGGATGGGTGGATCTTTTTCAAAACTTCACCAAAAGTAGATTAGCATCCCAGCTTTCCTACATCTCCAACATCCAATATTTTCCATTTTTCTTATATTTGCCACTCTGATAAGTGTGAAGTGATACTTCCAAGTTGTTTTAATTTGCATTCCTCTGATCAATAGTGATCTAGAGAATTTTTTCATATGATTATAGATAGCTTTGACTTCTTTGTGTGAAAACTGCCTATTCATATCCCTTGACCATTTATCATTTAGTGAATGACTTCTTTTTTTCAAATTTGACTCAGTTCTCTGTATAACTGAGAAATGAGGCCTTTATCAGAGATAATTTGTTTCAAAAATTCTCAGTTTTCTGCTTCCCTTGTAATCTTGGTTAAATTAGTTTTGTTTGTGCAAAATCTTTTTTTTGATTTATATAACCAAAATGATCTGTTTTACATTTTGTTTTACTCTTTATATTGTCTTGGTCCTAAATTCTTCCTTTGCTCATAAATCTGACAGACAAATTATTCCATGCTCTCTTAATTTGCTTATGGTATCATCCTTTATATATATAAATCTTCTACTCATTTAAAGCTTATTTTAGTATATGTAGTCAGATGTTGGTCTCGACCTAGATTCTGCCATACTGTTTTCCAGTTTTCCAAGCAATTTTTGTCAAACAATGAGTTCTTGTTCTAAAAGCTTGGATTCAGGGCCAGTTAGGTGGCACAGTGGATAAAGCACCAGACCTGGATTCAGGAGTAACTGAGTTCAAATCTGACCTTATACACTTGACAGTTACTAGCTGTGTGACCCTGGGCAAGTCACTTGACCCTCGTTGCCCAGCAAAACAAACAAAAACAAACACAAAAACTTGGATCATTGGGTTTATCATATGCTAGATTACTAAAGTTATTTAGTATAGTGTAATTTTAATTTGTACCTATTTTATTCCACTGTTCCACCTCTCTATTTCTTATCCGGTATCATATTGTTTTGATAATTACCACTTTATAGTACATTTTGAGATCTAGTAGTGCTAGACCACCATCTTAATCATTTTTTCATTGATTCCCATGATATCCTTGAACTTTGTTTTCCAAATGACCTTTATTTTTTATTATATCTACAAAATATTTTTTTTAATTTGATTGGTATAACACTAAATAAATTGCCTTAAGTAGGATTGTCATTTTTATTATATTGGTTCAGTCTACCCATGAGCAAATAATATTTTTCCAATTATTTATATTTGTGTAAAAAGTGTTTTGTAGTTCTGGTCATATAGTTGCTGTGTTTCTTTTGGCAGGTAGACTCCTAAGTATTTAATATTGGCCACACTCATTTTCAATGGAATTTCTCTTTCTATCTGTTGTTGCCAAACTCTGTTGGTAATATATGGAAATGCTGATGATTTATGTGGGATTATTTTGTATCCTGCAACTTTGCTAAAACAGTTAATAATTTCAAGTAGCTTTTTAATTGATTCTCTAGGAGTTTCTAAGTATAATATATTATGTTTCCCCATTACCTATTCTAATTCCTTTAATTTCTTTGTCTTCTCTTCTTGTTATAGCTATTATTTTGAGTACAATATTAAATAATAGAGGAGATAATGGGCATCCATACTTCAGCCTGATTATATTGGGAAGGCTTCTAGCTTATCCCCATTAAAGATAATGTTTGCTAATGATTTTAGGAAAATATTACTCATCATTTTAAGGTAAGCTCCTTTTATTTCTATGTTCTCTAGAGTTTTTAATAGGAATGGGTGCCTTTTCTGCATCTATTAAGATAATCCTATGATTTCTGTTGATTTTGTTATTGATATGGTCAATTATGCTAATAGCTTTCCTAATATTAAACCAGCCCTGCTTTCCTGGTATAAATCCCAACTATTCATAGTGTATGATCCTCTTTTTGCTAATTTTTTTAAATGTTTGCATCAATATTCATTAGTGAGATCAGTCTATAATTTTCTTTCTCTGTTTTGGCACTTCCTAGTTTGGGTATCAGCACCATATTTGTCTCATAAAAGGAATTTGATAAGACTCCACTTATTTTTTTCAAATAATTTAGCTAGTATTGGGATTAATTTTTCTTTAAATGTTTGGTAGAATTCACATGTGAACCCATTTGGTCCTGGGGTTTTTTTCTTAAGAACTGCATTGAAGGCTTGAAAACCATGTTCAAAAAAGAGCTGATATATCATTATCCAAGAAATAGTCCCAGAAAATTCCCCATGTATTCTAGAAACAGAAGGTAAAATAGAAATTGAAAGAATCCACCCATCACCTCCTAAAAGATATCCCAAAATGAAAACTTCCAGGAATATTATAGCCAAATTATAGAGCTCCCAGGTCAAGGAGAAAATATTACAAGCAGACAGAAAGAAAAAAATCAAGTACTGTGGAGCCACAATCCGGATAACCCAAGATCTAGCAGCTTCTACATGAAAGGATCACAGAGCTTGGAATATGATAGTCTGGAGAGCAAAGGAACTGGGATTACATACAACAATCACCTACACAGCAAAACTGAGTATAATCTTTTTTGGGGGGTGGGGAGGAATGGGAATTCAATGACAGAGTGGACTTTCAAGCATTCATGATGCAAAGGCCTGAATTGAATAGAAAATTGACTTTCAAATACAACACCTTAGAGAAGCATAAAAAGGGAAACAGTAAAAAAATCATGAGGGATATGATAAGATTAAATAGTTTATATTCCTACCTGGGAAGATGATACTTCAAAGTCATAAGAACTTTCTTATTATTAGGGCAGCTGAATGGAGTATAGAAACAGAGAGCATAGACGTGAGTTGTGATTTGAGGTTTTTATGAACCCATCTTTCAGCTAAAATTAAAACCTGGGGCAGCTAGGTGGCACAGTGGATAGAGCACCAGCCCTGGAGTCAGGAGTACCTGAGTTCAACTCCAGCCTCAGACACTCAAAACTTACTAGCTGTGTGACCCTGGGCAAGTCACTTAACCCCAATTGCCTCACCAAAAAAAATAAAATAAAATAAAATAATTTTTTAAAATTAAATTAAATTAAATTAAAAGCCCTGGGGCATGCACTGGCTGGAGCTCAGATGCTGTACCTCTGCCCCAGCATGGTGCCCCACCCACTGGCTGTAGCTGTCCCCATAGGGCTGGCAGCTCACATCATCACCACACACCAATGCCTACATGGATCTGGCAAAATTATAATGACTGGAAGCCCAGTGAGGGCAGTCATGTGACTGTCAATCAGGGCTGCCAAACAATTAACTTGGGGCTGTGTGTGTGGATGACCGGAGTTTGCTGGGAAGGAAAAAGGAGGAGATTCGCCATTCTGGCATGTGAGCTGGAGAGAGAGATGAGGTGCAGCCATTTTGCTCTTTGGGAACAGCTGCATCCAGTTGGTGTGTTTTTTCAGGTCATATTATTTTCCTTCCCCTTTTTCCCTTTTTCCTTATCCCTAGTTCTGCTAAACTGATTCCAACAATCTGTAGAGTAATTTGGAACTATAAAGGCTTATAAAACCATGTATATTATTTCACCTAGCAATACCACTACTAGGTTGGTATCCTAAAAGAGATTTTTTAAAAGTTGAATTAAAAGTTGGGGTGATGCCCATCAGTTGGGGAATGACTGAACAAATTGTGAAATGACATTAGGATGGAACACAATTATACTGTAAGAAATGATGAGCAGGATGCTATAAGAAGGACTTATGAAAAATGCAATCCATCTACAGAGAAAAAATTAATGGTATCTGAATACAGATTGAAGTATAATTTTTTTTATTAGATCTTCTTTCTAAATTTCCCAACCTGACTAATGTGGAAATGTTTTGCATGACTGCACATGTATAACTTATGTTGAATTGCTTGAGTTCTTAAGTAGGCGGTGGGGAGGGAGATAGAGAATTTGGAACACAAAGTTTTAAAAATTGATGTGAAAATTTGTTTTTACATATAACTTGGAGAAAATTCTAAATAAATAAATAAGGAGAAAAAATAATTTTATTCATTTCCTTAACTTCTTTCTTGCTTATTTTTTCTTAGATTTATCTAGTTCAGAGAGGTCCCCCACTAGTATAGTTTTATTATTGATTATTTATTTCCTCCAGTAACTCATACAACTTCATCAAAAATGTAGATGCTATACAATTTGGTGCATATATATTAAATAATGATATAACTTCTTTGTCTATAGTACTTTTCAGAAAAATATATTTCCCTTCTTTATGTCTTTTAAATAGATATATTTTTGCTTTTGCTTTGTCTGAAATCATGATTGCTACCCCTGCTTGCTTTGCTTCAGTTGAAACATAATAGATTCTCTTCCATCCCCTTACATGTTCCCTGTGTGTATCTATCTGCTTCAAATATGTTTCTTGTAAACAAAATATTGAGGGGCAGCTAAGTGATACACTTGATAAAGCACCAGCCCTTGATTCAGGAGGACCTGAATTCAAATCCAGCCTCAGACACTTGACACTAGCTGTGTGACTCTGGGCAAGTCACATAACCCTCATTGCCCTGTGTAAAAAAATTATATATATATATATATATACACATATACATATACATATACATACACATACACATATACATATACATATACATATATGTGTGTGTGTGTGGTGTGTGTCTGTATGTATATGTGTATACACACAAACAGAGAGAGAGAGAGCGAGAAGAATTTTGGTTTTTGATCCATTCTGCTATCTGCTTCCATATAATGGGAGAGTTCATCCCATTCACATCAATAGTTATCATGACTTAGTGGATATTTCTCTCCATGCTATTTTTCACCTGTTTATTCCCCCACTCTTTTTTTTTAATTACTTTTTTTTTAATTTTGGGTGAGGCAATTGGGGTTAAGTGACTTGCCCAGGGTCACACAGCTAGTAAGTGTCAAGTGTCTGAGGTCGGATTTGAACTCAGGTCATCCTGAATCCTGTGCTACCTAGCTGCCCCTATTCCCCCACTCTTAACCCCACCCTTTCTCTCCTCACCAACCCAATATCCCTTCTCTCATATCATTCTCCCCTTCTCCTTCTATTATCCCCTTCCCTTTTTGAACTTCCTTATGGATGTGTTTGTTATTCCCTCTTTGAACCAACTTTGATCAGAGTAGGGTTTAATCTTTCCCCATTCCAACCCCATCTTCCCTTCCATTGTTATACTTCATTTATGCCTCTTTTTGTGTGTGTATGGGGGAATATTCACCCCATTTAATTTCCCCCCTCCTTTTTCTTCCATGCAATTACTTTATTACACCTTTATTTTGTTTTTTGTGGTGTCTTCCCATCAATGTTACCTTATAACTACCACATATACTCCTAATTATTCTAATAATAAAGTTAAGACTTACAAATATTATCATCCCTTCAGTATCACCTTATGACCATATGCTCTTTCTACATATACTCCTTTTAATTGCTCTTATAATAAAGTTAAGACTTACAAGCATTATCTTATCATATAGAAATATGAACATTTTTACCTTATTGAATTTTATAGTTTTTTTCTTGTTTCTTTTTAAAATTTTTTATATTTCTCTTGAGTCTTGTATTTGGAGGTTAAATTTTTTATTCATCTCTGGCCTCTTAATCATAAATGCTTGAAAGTGCTCTATTTCATTAAATATCCATTCTGCCCCCCACCCCACCCCCCACAAAGAATGTATTTAATTTTGCTGAGTAGGTGATTCTTGGTTGTAAACCTAACTCCTTTTCCTTCTGGTATATTAGATTCCTAGCCCTGTGAATGGCATGATCAAAAAAATTAAATTAAATTAAATTTTAAAAGCCTGGACAATATCTTTCAAGAAATTATCAAAGAAAAGTGCCCTGAAATATTAGAAACAGAGGGCAAAATAGAAATTGAAAGAATGCACTGATCACCACCTGAAAGAGATCCCAAAATGAAAACTCCTTGGAACATCACAGCCAAATTTCTCATTGAAAAAATAACTGGCCTAGAAAATAGATCCAGGGGAGATAATATCAGAAATTTCACATTTTCTTCTATTTTATTTTATTTATTTGATTTTGTTTTATTGTATCTTGGTGTCTCATAAAGTCATTAGTTTCCATTTGTTCAATTCTAATTTTTAAAGAATTCTTTTCTTCAGTGACCTTTTGTACTTCCTGTTCCATTTGTCTTAATCTGTTTTTTTTAGGGATTTATTTTCCTCAGCAAATTTTCGTATTTCTTTTTCATAGTTCTCTTGAATTACTTTTATTTCTTTCCCCATTTTTTTCTTCTACTTCTCTAATTTGCTTTGCAAAGTCCTTTTTAAACCCTTCCAGGATTTCCTTTTGGGCCTGAGACCAATTCGCCTTTTTCTTTGAAGTTTCCCCTGTAGCCATTTTGTTACTATTTTTCTTCTCTATGTTGGTGCCTTTATTTTCCCTATCACCATGGTAACTGTCAATAGTTAAGCATTTGTTTTTTGTTTTTATTTTTGTTTTATCATTTTTGTGCCTTGATTTTTTTTGGCACGGCAATGAGGGTTAAGTGACTTGCCCAGAGTCACACAGCTAGTAAGTGTAAGTTTCTGAGGCCAGATTTGAACTCAGGTACTCCTGAATCCATAGCCAGTGCTTTGTCCACTGCACCATCTGCTGCCCCAAAACTTTATATTTTTATGAGAGAGTTGGGCTTTATTCCTACATTGTCCCAAGTTTTTGTGCTGAGAATCTGGGTCTTACTTATGGCTATCACTTAGCTTTAGGGCTTAGTGCTTGCTTTCTTTGTTGGGTATGCTCCCCTTCTGATTGGTATCTGGGGTTTAGTCCTCCCTTTTGCTCTCGTTTGGGTATGGGCTGACCTTCTCCAGAGTTGGTTTCCCAGTGCTGGGTTGCAAAAGTTAACAAAATCTTTCTGGTGGCTGGGCCAGGACGAGTGATTTTATTGTTGGTATGACCCAGTGGTGGTACCCTGATGTTGGGTTGCTCTGTTAGCAGGGCCTCTAGATTAACAGGCCCCAGAAGGGAAAGAGTCTCTCTCTGCGCAGAGGACATAGCAGTGGGAACGTGATGTTGACCAGTCTTGGGAGGAGCTGCACTACTGGTTAGCAGTGGAATCAAAGCCTCCCTGGTGGTTTCTGATACCTGTGGTGTGCCTGGTGAGGGTCCCTATTATGCTGCCCAGACTGATCACCTGCCCATTAAACCGTTGATTTTCAGGTAGGTGGAGCCTCACTGGTGATTTGCCTCAGGCTCACAACCCTGCTTTCAGCCCCCTGCTGTGAACCCAGAAGCTGCTGCTGCTGTTGTTGTTGCTTCTCCTGGATCTTCCTTTCCTCCCACCCAGGTAAGACAGACCTTTCCTGCTCTGCTGATAGGATGCTTCCCTGTTGCTGGAATGATTCAGAAGCAGTTTTATATTAGTTTGTAGGGAAAATTTGGGAGAGCTGCAAAGGGTTGCTTCCTCACTTGGCCAGATATCTTGGCATAGAAAGTCCCAGATTATAAATTTTTAGCATCTTCCAAATACCTATTAAGAAATAACCTGCTTCTAGAATTATATATCAGAAAGTCACTGTTTTTCATGGACAGATATACAAATAACCATATTACAATTACAGACTTCAAAATACCTTCAAGAACTCAACCAATAAACTGGATAGGAAGTAGAACATTATGACACACCAAACTTCTACACACAATTTTCAATATGGCATTGATTCATTAAAAAAGAATAGTAATAAAAAACCAACCTTAAGAACATTTTAACCATTCCAATCCTTGCCATTTCACAGCTACATAGAACAAAATGCTTTCGAAGTATAGAAACCTGACTGAGAAGATAAAAATTACGTAGATGAGATACAATCAGTCATCCATGTTGTTCTGTCTCCTCCTAGAGTTGTACCAAGGATGTATTCAATGAGTCTACAGAGGATGAGTATACATCTTTTTATTCAACTACAAAAAAGCAGCTATTTTACCTCCCTGTGAAATAATCTATAGACTATTTAATATAAAACAATAATAGCCAGGTAATGACTTGTTCCAGGATCATTTGTATCAGAACTCCCTTAAACAAGCTAAAAAGAATAATTTTCAATGATATTAAATGGTATATTATTAGACACATGCCTCAGGAAGACTATTTTGTCATCTTTCTGAAGATAGATTGGGACTGGGGAACACCAGTAAGAAGACCAATTACGCTCTTTTTAGAATCTAGGTGAGAGGTGATGAGAACTTGAAACAGGGTGATAGAATGTGGGTAGAGAAAAGGGAGATGAATATAAGAAACTGGCATTCTCATTGCTTTGTTCTATCCTTGATATGCCTCCTAAATTTCATATGGCTTCTTCAATAGGCTGCAGCAGGAGACTTCACAGCCTAACTTACTACATTCTCATATTTGAAATAAACAATCAGACATCCCAGAGTTAGTTATTTTGTCCTAACACTAGGCATTGTAATGATAGCTTGTGGGCATTAAAGCAAGCATCCAGATAAATTTTGCAGGTAGGATGAAGAAACCCTGGTCCCTACTGACTGAGTCATACTCATTCCATAAACTATTCCAAAAATATAGACAAGTTGTGCCTGAGTCCCTGGAAGTGTTCATATTAGAAAAGTTAAATCATCAGAATACTTTTGGCTGCTGGACTAGATGATCTCTGAGGCCCCTTTTAGCTCTGACAGTCTATAATATTCTTCTTGCAGAGACTTACTCATTAATTTATTAAATGCAATAGCATATGAAAAGTGCTTTGCAAACTTTAAAAATTTGTATTGGGGCAGCTAGAAGGCACAGTGGATAGAGCACCGGCCCTGGAGTCAGGAGTACCTGAGTTCAAATCCGGCCTCAGACACTTAACGCTTACTAGCTGTGTGACCCTGGTCAAGTCACTTAACCCCAATTGCCTCACTAAAAAAATAAAAAAGAAGAAAAGTTGTATTAATGCTGTGATTATGATTATTATTATCATCATTGTCTTTGACATCGTCATTTTGCTAAATCTACCCAATGTGATTCTTGGAGTTACTTTGGTCGATGAGAATTTTCACAGAATTCCTATAAACTGAACCACACTGACTGCAAATGACTGGTGTGACATCTTTGGGCTGCCTATTAACCTCTTCTTCAAAGATACCCTGAAAGCAATTTTAATATCTACTTGGCAGAGGATGGTACAAAAAATGCTTTGCTTTGCCATCTGCAACAATTAAGGAGAGCAATATTTTGTTTCCATGCCACTCACTGACTGATCCTTGTACATTTTTCTAGTGCAAACAAGAAACATATAGTTAATATATACAGAATTTCTCTTCCATATCTGAAAATCTGAGATCTAACATGGCAATCTTGTTCCCTGGATAACTCACCATACCTATGTGTGTATGTGTGTGTATACATGTGTATGTTTTCTTGCTTTGCCACTTACTATCCAAGAACACTGGTTAAAGCCAATATTTACAGAGTGCCAGGCTAGACACTTTAAAAAGCGAGTCAACAAACTGGGATCCAGGGCAAAGATGCAGAAATGCAGAATTCTTTTTTTTTTTTTAGAGAGTTCAGGGATTGTGCATGTAAAATGTTATGTTCTCAGAGGTGGTTTATATGTCTGTTGATTTTGCTGAAGTGTTTTCTTTAGGTTTTTAAATCTTTGTTAATAATGGCTAACATTTACATAGTACCTTTTAAAAAAATGTATCATGGGGCAACTAGGTGGCGAAGTGGATAAAGCACCAGCTTTGGATTCAGGAGAACCTGAGTTCAAATCCAGCATCAGACACTTGACACTTACTAGCTGTGTGACCCTGGACAAGTCACTTAACCCTCATTGCCCTGCCAAAAAAAATTGTATTCTGAACTTAAGAAATGAAATGTACATTTCCATAACATGGTAGAATAGGAGGAAAAAAGATGATAGAACATGAAGCTCCTAATCTATTATGTATAGCTTGCTATTCCTTTCAAATGTTTAATAAAGTTACCATGTAATTTTCCCTTTTTTCTTTTTTTTTCTTCCCGCCCCACCCCCTGCCTTAGACATTGTTTACCCTTAGACACAAATATACATATATACACATGTGTGTATGCATGTGTATAGATGTGTATGTATGTGTATATATGCATGTATACATGTGTAAAATCATTCTATACATACTTCTATTTATCAGTTCTCTCACTGCAGATAGCATCTTCCTTAACATGTCCTTTGTAGTTAACTTGGATATTTATAATTGTCAAAATGATTTATTTTCTCAAAGTTGTTCTTAAAACAATATTGCTGTTACTGTATATAATAAGGTTTATAAAGTGCATGTATTATTTCATTTGATACTCACAATAGACCGAGGAGTTAGGTGTCATTATTTACTCCATTTTACATATGAGGAAATAGAGACAGATGGAGTTGTTTCAGGGCCACATAAGCCATTAAGCATCTGAAGCAAAATTTGAACTTGAATTTTACTGACTCCAAAACTAATATTACCCACTGTATAAACTAACTACAAAGGAAGTCTTCTAGGGACAGGAGAAAAGTAGTAATATATTCAGAAATGATTAGAATATAAAAAAGCATTAATAAATTATTTTTTGTTTTTAAAAGAATATATTTACATTTAATTTAAAAAAAAAGGGGGGGGGCAACCTGAGACAGCTTCTCACCTCTGTGAGATGATTGACTAAATATATATAGTATTAATAAACCTGGGGGGGGGGTGCAGCTGGGTGGTGCAGTGGATAAAGCACTGGCCCTGGATTCAGGAGGACCTGAATTCAAATCTAGTCTCAGATACTTGACACTTACTAGCTGTGTGACCCTGGGCAAGTCACTTAACCCTCACTGTCCTGCAAAAATAATTAAATAAATAAACCAATCAACCAACAAATAAATAAATAAATGCATTAATAAATAAATAAATAGATAAATAAATGAATGAATGGATGAATAAATAAATAAATAAATAGTCCAACCTAAACCCTTTCAGGGAACACATGCAACTGAGAATAGAACAAATAGTTTTTAATTTCCTAGAATACTATTTGCAACTTATTTTCTCCCATTGTCTTAATCTTGGGCCACTTAATCTTTCTGGCTCAATGGAATGGAAAGCAATATATTTAGTGAAAATAGTAATAGACATGGCATCAGGAGATATGTGGGTTCAAATCCTCCCTCTGGTAACTAGCAGCATAATGATGCATTTTATCATATTGTTGAGTTTTGAGTTGTAAAAGGTTACAATAAAATTGCCATATTTTAAGTCTAGAAGGTACCTTGGAGATCACTGAAATCTTCTTTTTACAGATAAGAAAACTGAGGCCCAGAGGGGTTAAATGGCTTGTCCCCTTGCAACTAGGTAGTACTGTAGATAGAGCACTGGAATTGCAGTCAATAAGTCTTAAACTAAGATCTAACCTCAGACATTTACTACTGGGTAAGATGCTGAACCTTTATCTTCCTCAGTTTCCTCATCTGTAAAACAGAAATAATAATAATAACTAACTCCCAGGGTTATTGTGAAGATCAAATGCATATAAGGGACTTTGTAAACCTTAATGTGCTATACAAATGCTAGGCATTATTATTATTATTATTATTATTATTATTATTATTATTATTATTATTATTATTATTATTGCCCAGTAACACACAGCATGTAAGCATTTAAAGCAGAGTTTGAACCTGACTCCAAAACTTGTGCTCTACCCATTCTATGATACTCAAAAGTATTGGGAAAGTAGTTTGGTCCCAGGTTGTAAAAATTCTTTAATAAAGTGGAAGCACCAAGAGTAAAGCACTAACCCTGGTAGTTTTCAATGAGGAAAAAAGAGATCTAGAAAAATGTCCTGAAGGGGTGGCAGGACCCACAGAACCTTTTTTTTTTTAATTTTGATAGAGGAGACCTGGGAAAGTTCATAGGTATTAAGTAAGGAGTCACTAAATAAGGAGATGTTTAAGGTGAGAGAGAGAGAGAAGAAATGATCAAATAGTAAATCCAATCAGAAGATAGGAAGGAAAAAGATCTTTCTAGGAACAAAAATAAAAGGTAAAGGGGATGGCCTTGGCAAGAATAAGGTCAGAGATTTGAGCAAAAATGTTGAAATGAAGAACTATACAGTGGGCTTATGGAGCAAAACAGAATTTCTATTTTCTCATTAGAGTACCAGTCAGGTCCTTTGGGGAGATGGACTAATGAGGGGAGCCTGAGAAGAAAAGGGGAAAAAAAAAAAGGTTTGAAATCACCACTGTGGGAATGATTCCTAAAGTCAGTCAGGAAAGAATAAGATTTCCACGTCATATTGAGGGTACAATTGAGAAAGTAGAACATAAATGTATGGTGAAACTAATCAACATGGCTCTTTGTCGTTCTCAATGGAGTTAAGTGGTAGCAAGTAGAAACATAAAACGTAGTAGGCATAATCCAAGGATAGGGTTTAGCAAATCACAAGTGTAAATACCACAAGGGATTTAAGGATATCAGATAGTATTTGGTTTAATTGATCCACCAAAGGACCAATAATGTAAGGAATGAGAAATGAGACAGCGAAGGAGAAGTAGCAATAGGTATTAGGTAGTAGGAGTACATAGTAGTCATAGTAGTAATGTCAGTAAATATTTATTAAGTACCTACTGTGTCCTAGGCACTGTGCTAAGCATTGGTGATACAAAAGATAAAGACAAAGAAAGGCAAGATATTCCCTGGCCTCAAGGAACCTAAATTCTAATGCATTAGACAACATATAACAATAAGCAGAAGAATAGTGTGTGGTGGGGATTAGTGAGGAGTAGGAGAGGGTGGACATGAAGTACATGATGAAATCCTGCATCCAGGTAGGAAATTATTGGGTGTCTGACCTGGGCCCCCCTCTTTACATATAGGATATTGTTCTTATTAGTATTTAAATTTTAATATTATATTAAATTATAAAATAAATTATTTATAATGTTATAGTATTATAATATAATCTTAATATTCTAGTGTCATGTAAATAATTGATATCAATAATAACAGTTGGCATTTATGTAGAACTGATTGGTAGAATAGGGATTAGTGAAGGGACTACAGGTCCTAGTAAGAAAAATAGGATTAGGAACAGCTAGGTGGCACAGTGGATAAAGCACCAGCCCTGGATTCAGGAGGACCTGAATTCAAATATGGCCTCAATCACTTGACAATTACTAGCTGTGTGACCCTGGGCAAGTCACTTAACCCTCATTTCCCCTCAAAAAAAAAATAGATTTAGTTGGTGGTGTTGAATCCAACAGTAAGGAAGAACACTAGAAAGTAGAAGCTCACCCTCTGTCATGGCCTTTTGCCACCTATTTGGCCCCCAACTAACAGACTACTTTACTGGTTGCCTCTATGATTCCACTTTTCTAATCAGAAGGCAACACACATCTACTATCAAAAGAGAAGAATATCGGTGACCTTTCCAAACACAATCTAATTATATGTTTATGTAATTTATGCAAAAGCATTCATTTTGGGAGGGAGTATTTTGGGGGGGGGTAAGTGAGGGTTAAGTGACTTGCCCAGGGTCACACAGCTCGTAACTGTCAAGTGTCTAAGTTTGGATTTGAACTCAGGTCGTCCTGAATCCAGGGCTGGTACCTTATCCATTGCACCACCTAGCTGCCCCCAGCATTCATTTTTTTTTTAATGTATGAGGTATTTTATTTTTTCCGTTACATGTAAAGATAGTTCTCAACTTTTGTTTATACATGCTTTACAATTTCAGATTTTTCTCCCTCCTTCCCCTCCCTCCCCCTCCCCTAGACAGCAGGCAATCTGATATAGGTTATATCTATATATCTCTATACATATACATATAGATATATATATATACACACACACATATATATACACATAATAACATTAATCCTATTTCTGCATTAATCCTGTTACAAGAGAAAGAATCAGAGCAGTGATGCAAAACCTCAAAATAGAAAAAAAAAAAAAAACAACAGCACCCAAAACAAAAGAAATAATATGGTTCAATCAGCATCTATACTCTACAATTCTTTCTTTCTTTTTTTTTCTTGTTGTTGGAGATCCTCTTCTATCATGAGTCCCCTGGAACTCTTCTGTACCATTGCATTGGTGAGAAGAATATAGTCCATCACAGTAGGTCAACACTCAATGTTGATGATACTGTGTACAATGTTCTTCTGGTTCTGCTCATCTCACTCATCATCAGCTCACGTAAGACCCTCCAGGTTTCTCTGAACTCTTCCTGCTCATCATTTCTTACAGCACAATAGTATTCCATTGTATTCATATACCACAACTTGTCCAGCCATTCCCCAATTGATGGGCACCCTCTCAACTTCCAATTCCTTGCTACCACGTAAAGAGCAGCTATAAATATTTTTGTAAATGTGGGACCCTTTCCCCCTTCCATGATTTCTTTGGGCAAAAGACCTAAAAGTGGGATTGCTGGGTCAAAGGGTATGCACAGCTTTATCGCCCTTTGGGCATAATTCCAAATTGCTCTCCAGAATGGTTGGATCAGCTCACAGCTCCACCAACAATGCATTAGTGTTCCAATTTTCCCACAGCCTCTCCAACATTTATTATCTTCCTTTTTTGTCATTTTAGCCAATCTGATAGGTGTCAGGTGGTACCTCAGAGTTGTTTTAATTTGCATCTCTCTAATCATTAGAGATTTAGAGCATTTTTTCATATGGGAATAGATAGCTTTGGTTTCTTCATCAGAAAACTGCCTGTTCATATCCTTTGACCATTTCTCAATTGGGGAATGACTTGGATTCTTATAAATTTGATTTAATTCCCTATATATTTTAGAGATGAGGCCTTTATCAGAAGCACTGGCCTCAAAAATTGTTTCCCAGCTTTCTGCCTCCCTTCCAATGTTGGATGCATTGCTTCTGTTTGTACAAAAATTTTTTAATTTAATATAATCAAAATCATCCATTTTGCATTTTATAATATACTCTATCTCTTGTTTGGTCAAAAACTGTTTTCCTTTCCAAAGATCTGATAGGTACACTATTCCTTTCTCTCCTAATTTACCTATGGTATCACCTCTTATGTCTAAATCATGTATCCATTTTGACCTTATTTTAGTATAAGGTGTAAGATGTTGGTCCATGCCTAATTTCTGCCATACTATCTTCCAGTTTTCCCAGCAGTTTTTGTCAAATACTGAGTTCCTATCCCAGAAGCTGGAGTCTTTGGGTTTATCAAACACTACATTACTAGTGTCATTTACTACTGCATTTCCTGAGCCTAGCCTATTCCATTGATCTACCACTCTATTTTTTAGCCAGTACCAGATAGTTTTGATGACTGCCGCTTTATAGTAAAGCTCCAGGTTTGGTACCGCTAACCCACCTTCCTGTGAATTTTTTTTCATTATTTCCCTGGATATTCTTGATTTTTTGTTTTTCCAGATGAATTTTGTTATTATTTTTTCTAGCTGTATAAAATAATTTTTAGGTAGTCTGATTGGTATGGCACTGAATAAGTAAATTATTTAGGTAGAATTGTCATTTTTACTATATTAGCTCTGCCTATCCATGAGCAATTGATATCTTTCCAATTATTTAGATCTGATTTGATTTGTGCGAAGAGTGTTTGGTAGTTGTGTTCATAGAGTTCCTGGGTTTGTCTTGGCAAGTAGACTCCCAAGTATTTTTTATTACCTACTGTTACTTTAAATGGAATTTCTCTTTCTATCTCTTGCTGCTGGACTTTGTTGGTCATGTATAGAAATGCTGATGATTTATGTAGATTTATTTTATATCCTGCTACTTTGCTAAAGTTGTTAATTGTTTCAAGTAATTTTTGACTTGATTCTCGAGGATTCCTTAAGTATACCATCATATCATCTGCAAAGAGTGATAGTTTTGTTTCCTCCTTGCCTATTCTAATTCCTTTAATTCCTTTCTCTTCTCTGATTGCTAAAGCTAACATTTCTAGAACAATATTAAATAATAGGGGTGATAATGGACATCCCTGTTTCACCCCTGATCTTATTGGGAAGGCCTCTAATTTATCTCCATTGCATATAATACTTGCTGATGGCTTTAGGTAGATACTGTTTATGATTCTAAGGAAAGCTCCTCCTATTCCTAAACTCTCTAGTGTTTTTATTAGGAATGGGTGCTGTATTTGTCAAAAGCTTTCTCTGCATCTATTGAGATAATCATATGATTTTGGTTGGTTTTCTTATTAATGTGGTTGATTATGTTAATAGTTTTCCTAATGTTGAACCAGCCCTGCATTCCTGGTATAAATCCCACCTGGTCATAGTGTATTATCCTGGTGGTCACTTGCTGTAATCTCCTTGCTAATATCTTATTTA
Source organism: Dromiciops gliroides (assembly GCF_019393635.1). Classification (NCBI taxonomy): domain Eukaryota; kingdom Metazoa; phylum Chordata; class Mammalia; order Microbiotheria; family Microbiotheriidae; genus Dromiciops; species Dromiciops gliroides. The sequence goes on from NC_057862.1 coordinate 553,707,016, forward strand.
AGATTTTAGCATCAATATTCATTAGGGAAATTGGTCTATAATTTTCTTTCTCTGTTTTTGCTTTGCCTGGTTTTGGTATCACCACCATATTTGTGTCATAAAACGAATTTGGTAGAACTCCTTCACCTATTTTTCCAAATAATTTGTATAATATTGGAATTAATTGTTCTTTAAATGTTTGGTAAAATTCACCCATAAACCCATCTGGCCCTGGGGATTTTTTCTTAGGGAGTTCATTAATAGCTTGTTCAATTTCTTTTTCTAATATGGGTTTATTTAAGGATTTTATTTCCTCTTCAGTTAACCTGGACAGTTTGTATTTTTGTAAATATTCATCCATTTCATTTAGATTGTCAAATTTATTGGCATACAGTTGGGCAAAATAATTCCTAATCATTGATTTAATTTCCACTTCATTGGTGGTAACATCACCCTTTTCATTTTTGATACTGGTAATTTGGTTTTCTTCTTTCTTTTTTTTAATCAAATTAACCAATATTTTATCTATTTTATTGGTTTTTTCATAAAACCAGCTCTTAGTTTTATTGATTAATTCTATAGTTTTTTTGCTTTCAATCTTATTAATTTCTCCTTTAATTTTCAGGATCTCTAATTTAGTGTCTAATTGGGGATTTCTAATTTGTTCTTTTTCTAGCTTTTTAAGTTGCATGCCCAATTCATTAATCTCCTCTTTCTCTTTTTTATTCATGTAAGCATTTAGAGCTATAAATTTTCCCCTAAGCACTGCTTTGGCTGCATCCCATAGATTTTGGTATGTTGTCTCATTATTGCCATTCTCTTGGAAGAAGTTTTTGATTGTTTCTATGATTTCTTGTTTGGCCCATTCATTCTTTAGAATGAAATTATTTAGTTTCCAATTGATTTTCATTCTACTTTTCCCTGGCTCTTTCTTACATGTAATTTTTATTGCATCATGATCTGAGAAGGATGCATTTACTATTTCTGCCTTTCTACATTTGACTATGATGTTTTTGTGCCCTAATACATGGTCAATTTTTGAAAATGGGCCATGTACTGCTGAGAAAAAGGTATATTCCTTTCTATCCCCATTCAATTTTCTCCAGACATCTATCATGTCTAACTTTTCTAGTAACCTATTCACCTCTTTCACTTCTTTCTTATTTATTTTTTGGCTAGATTTATCTAATTCTGAGAGGGGGAGATTCAGATCCCCCACTATTATAGTATTACTATCTAATTCCTCTTGTAACTCATTTAACTTCTCCTCTAAGAACTTGGATGCTATACCACTTACATACATATTTAATATTGATATTACTTCATTATCTATAGTACCTTTAAGTAAGATGTAATTTCCTTCCTTATCTCTTTTAATGAGATCTATTTTTGCCTGCACTTTGTCTGAGATAAGGATTGTTACCCCTGCCTTTTTTACTTTAGCTGAGGCATAATATATTCTGCTCCAGCCTTTTACCTTTACTCTGTGTGTATCTCTCTGCTTCAAATGTGTTTCTTGTAAACAGCATATTGTAGGGTTCTGGTTTTTAATACACTCTGCAATTCACTTCCGTTTTATAGCAGAGTTCATCCCATTCACATTCACAGTTATTATTACAGACTGTCTATTCCCCTCCATTCTATTTACCCCCTTTGTACTTTCCCCCCCTTCTTTCACCCTATTCCTCCTCACCGACGTTTTACTTCTTACCCCTGCCTCCCCTGATCTGCCCTCCCTTTTTATCACCCCCTCTCTTTTCTTTACCCTTTTCTCCCTTGCTTTTGTCCTCCCTTCTATCAGTCCCCCCCTTTCCCTTCCCCTTTTGTTTCCCTAAAGAATGAGTTAAGTTTCTTTATCCCAATGAATGTATATGTTATTCCCTCTTTGAGTCAAATCTAATGAGAATAGGGTTGAAATCATGTTCCCCCCTCCTTTCTTTCCCTCTATTGTAATAGGTTTTTTTCCACCTCTTCATATGATATAATTCATCCCATTCCACCTCCCCTTTCCTCTCCTCCCCATAGACTCCCTTTTTATCCCCTTAATTCTTTTGTATCATCACATCAAAGACAATTTATATTTATACCCTCTATATAAAGTCCTTCTCTCTGCCCAAATACATTTACAGTTCTTAAGAGTTATGAGTATTATCTTCCTGTGTAGGGATATAAACAGTTTAACCTAATAGGGTAACTTTTTTTTTTCCCCTCTGTTTACCTTTTTAAACTTCTCTTGAGTCTTGTATGTTGAGATCAAATTTTCTATTCAGTTCTGGTCTTTTCACCAGGAAAGATTTAAAGTCCCCAATGTCATTAAATGTCCATCTTTTCTCCTGAAAGAAAATGCACATTTTTGCTGGGTAATAGATTCTTGGCTGCAATCCAAGCTCCTTTGCCTTCCGGAATATCATATTCCAAGCCTTGTGGTCCTTTAATGTTGAAGCTGCCAGGTCCTGAGCAATCCTGACTGTGGCTCCATGATATTTAAATTGCTTCTTTCTGGCTGCTTGGAGTATTTTCTCCTTCACCTGATAATTCTGGAATTTGGCTACAATATTCCTTGGAGTTTTCCTTTTGGGGTCTCTTTCAGGAGGTGATCGGTGGATTCTTTCAATGATGATTTTATCCTCTGATTCTATGATATCAGGGCAGTTCTCCTTAATAATTTCCTGGAATATGGTGTCTAGATTCTTTTTCTGGTCATGGCTTTCAGGCAGTCCAATGATTCTCAAATTGTCTCTCCTCGATCTGTTTTCCAGATCAGTTGTCTTTCCAATGAGGTATTTCACATTTTCTTCTATTTTTTCATTTTTTTTATTCTGCTTGACTGATTCTTGGTGTCTCATGGATTCCTTATCTTCCAACTGACCCACTTTAATTTTTAAGGCATTGTTTTCTTCAGTGAGATTATGCACCTTTTTTTCCATTTGGCTAAGTGAATTTTTTAAGGTATTGTTTTCTTCAGTGAGATTATGTAGCTTTTTTTCCATTTGGCCAAATGAATTTTTTAAGGCTTTGTTTTCTTCAGCTTCCTTTTCCAAGCTGCTGATTCTTTTTTCATAGTTTTTTTGTTTTGCTTTCCTTTCTCTCCCCATTTTTTCTTCTACCTCTTGCAATTGATTTTTAAAATCCTTTTTGAGCTCTTCCAGGAAGGCTTTTTGTTCTTGTGACCAATTCACCTTCCCTTGTGAGGCTTCAGATGTAGACAATTTGAGGCTATTGTCCTCATCTGAGTTTGTGTTGGCTTCTTCCCTATTGATACAGAAGCTCTCAATGGAGAGGGCTCTTTTTTGCTTCTTACTCATTATTGCAGCCTATTTATTTATTCTTTAAGTTGAGGTCTGCTCTGGGGGCACCAGGGTCCCTGTTTTGGGCTTCTTGTGCAGGTGTATAGGTGCTGTGTGACCGGGTTTTTACTCTGAGGCCTTTATGGTGTGTGGAGATCCCCTGCCCTGCACTTCCTGTCTGATTGTGCTCGGCCAGGCAGGCGCCAGACCCCGGCGTCTGATCCCGCCGTTCGTGGCCCTTTCGGGCCGGTGCAGGTAGGTTTTTCCACTGTCCTTCTTGGCCACCAGATTTTTGAACCAGGTTCTGGGAGCCTCAGTTGTTCGGCTGTGGCCCGCAGCTCCTGCTGACTTGCCCCGACCCCCTCGGCGCTGGGTTGCTGCCCTGCGCTTGGCCTCCCTTTTGCCCGAGTCAGACCGACCTTTTCCTGAAGTCTTCTAAATTATCTCTGGTTGTAGGACTGTGTCTCTCTGTCTCTTTGCAGGTTCTGTAGTTTCAGAATCCATCCAGAGGCTTGATTTAATGTTCGTTTTGAGGGAATAGAAGGAGAGCTCAAGCAGCTTGCTGCTTCCTCTCTGCCATCTTGGCTCCGCCCCCCAGCATTCATTTTTAATATCACTAGAAAATATTTCTATTAATAATTACTAGAAAACAGTAGAATGACCAAGGAACCAAAAGAGTGTGTCAATAGGTCCAAAGACGTAAAGAGCAGCTTATTCCTGATTCAGCAATTATTGAATGAGAAGCCCCAAAGTACCATAACATTTAAGCTGCCTCCATTAATTACTGAAAAGCCCTGTACTCAGTGTTGTACTTGTGGCTTACTCATGTATTGCAAATGTGTAAAATGGACCCAATAAGAATGCTATAGTAGGGGGAGGCTAGGTGGTGCAGTGGATAAAGCACCAGCCCTGGATTCAGGAGTACCTGAGTTCAAATCTGGCCTCAGACACTTGACACTAGCTGTGTGACCCTGGGCAAGTCACTTAATCCCCATTGCCCCACAAAACAAAAAGAATGCTATAGTATTGTATGGCCATGTAGTATATTAAAGATGTATCACCAACACAATAATTTCAATCACAATTTTGGTAAGACATAGTATATTTCAGGGACTCAATTTAAGTCATTTATGTTTCTTCCATTCCTTAAGCCAATTTCCATGTTTCCTAAATACAAATAAATATAGTTTCCAAGTTAAAGAGGGAAATTAATACATTTTTAAAATGTCACCATACCAAGTATTTTACATTTTCAAGCTTCACGGAATTAAAAGCTTTCGAAACAGAGATTTTGAGCAGAAGAAAGCAAAATCATGTGGGAACAATATAAAGGATCATCCATCACCCAACCTGCTACTGAGATTGTCCAGAGACTGCCTTCAGTGAGCATCTCAGTACTTTGATTCAATTACGAAAGGCAGTTATTTTGTCCATCTGTCGACCAGTCAAAGAATAACAGCAGGGTAGGGATGTAGCTCAGGACCATTTCTCTATGAACCCCATTGAAGAACATAAGAACGAGATGAATGATAATAAAATGTATACACTATTAAGGAAGTATAGGGCCCATCTCACCCAAGCTGCTATAGAAAGATTAGCACTAGCTTTTTAAAGAAGAGGGGGACAAAGATTGCCAGACTCCCTAGAGTGTACAATAACTTAAAAACTTGCATAAATACTCACAACCAGCAGAGACACCACTTCATCAATAATAGCGAGCATTCAATAGTGCTTTAAAGTTTGCAAAACCCTTTATATATGCTATCTCCTCTGCTCCTTACAACAACCCCATGAGGTAATTGCCATGGCTACCTCCAGGGCTTGTTGTGAAGACTTGATAAAATCATGTAGGCAAAGTGCTTTATAAGTGAAAATCATGATACAAATAGAAAAGCTTATTGTCAACAAATTTGTATAATGAGACTTCTATGTATATATAAAATATTATATTATGAATTACATATATAAATATATATGTTTATGTTTATGTGTGTTTGTATCCATGTATGTATGTACATATGTGTGTATGTATTACAAAGGGCAGCCAGGTGGCTCCATGGATAGAACTCAGGGTCTGGAGTTAGGAAGACCCGAGTTCAAAATTGGCCTCAGATATTTACTAGTTGTATGTCCCTGGCCAAGTCATTTAACCCTGTTTGCTTCAGTTTCCTCATCCATAAAAGGATCTGGAGAAGAAAATTGCAAACCACTCTAGAATCTTTGCCAAGAAAACCCCAGATGGGGTCAAAAAGAGTTGGACCAAAACGACTGAACAACAACATAAATATATTGCAATTTCAGTTTTTCTTAGGGAAATCCCTGTATAAATCTATTTCAAGGAAATAACCATAGCTGTAGTGCTAGATTTTATATTAATTAATAAATTAGTTTTACACACATGATACTCTCTCCCTCAGCCTCATCTATCCTATTCTCTAGGTCCTGTCAAAGTTTACTTCAATTGCTACTTCATACAGGAGGCCTTTCTAGATGATCCCAGTTGTTATTGATTCTCTCTTTGTTCCCTTCCCTCCCCCCCAAAAATAGAATGTAAGCTCCTTGAGGGTAGAGAATGTTTCATTTTTGGATTCACATATTCCAGCACTTAACATGATACCTTATACAAATAGCCATTAAATAAATGCTTGTTGAATGTAATAGAATTGACCTCATCTTCCCTATCTGTAAAATGAGGAGTGGAGGGAGGGAGGGGGGTATATGACCTCTATGCCTGTGATCCTATGGTTCTTAGATTTCTAGCGACAGGAAATTCATTTACCCCTCCACTATTATTATTAAAGGTAGGTAGGTGGTGCCTCAGATAGAGTAGTAGTCCCAGAGTCAAAAAGATCTGAGTTTACATTTGACCTTAGACACTTAACTAAATGTGAGATCATGGGCAAAGTCATTGAACCTCTGACTACCTTGGTTTCCTCAAATGTAAAATGGGGATAATAATAACACCAACCTTCCAAGGTTGTTGTGAGGGACAAATTGGGTAATATTTGTAAAGTGCTTATCCCCGTAGGTATTTAATAAATGTGTGCTTTGTTCCTTCCCTCCTTTCTGAAGGGGAAGTATTATAGAAGAGCAAGTGCCCTACGTTTGGAGTGAAGGGCTGTCTGTTCAAATCTGGTTCTGACTTAGGAACTCAGGGACATAACTTCATTTTTCTCAGCCTGAGTTTTCTCACCTTTAAAATTGACATCATGTTAGTGATTCTACCTGTCTCACAGACCAGACCATTGTGAAGTACATTGCAAATATTAGACCACTTAGAATGTGAGTTATTTATTGACATCCTCTTCATCTCTACCCTCCAAAGTGATCTATTCTATTTTTTCCTTTTTTAATTTATTTATTTAGAATTTTCCCCAAGTTACATGTATAAACAAATTTTCACATAGATTTTTGCAACTTGGTGTTTTAAATTCTTTCCCTCCCTCCCTCCCCACCCCTCTTTAAGAACTCAAGCAATTGAATATAAGTTATACATGTATAGTCATGCAAAACATTTCCATAATAGTCAGGTTGTGAAAGAAAACAGATGAAAAAACCTTTAGAATGGGGAACTAACAAAAGGAAATTATATTTCAATCTGTATTCAGATACCATTAGTTCTTTCTCTGTAGATGGCTTGCATTTTTCATAAGTCCTGATAGCATTCTGCTCATAATTTCCCACAGCACAATAGTGTTCCGTCCCAATCTCACCCCACAATTTGTTCAGCCATCATCCCAATTTCAAATTCAATGGTTTGTTTTTGCTTTTGTTTTTGTTTTTTTTTGTTTTTTTGTGAGGCAGTTGGGGTTAAGTGACTTGCCCAGGGTCACATGGCTAGTACCTGTCAAGTGTCTGAGGCCAGCTTTGAACTCAGGTCCTCCTGACTCCAGGGCCAGTTCTCTATCCATTGTGCCACCTAGCTGCCCCTAAATTCAATGTTTTTAAATTTTATTTTAGGATACCAACCTAGTAGTGGTATTGCTAGGTCAAAGAGTTTGCATGGTTTTATAGCCCTTTGGCCATAGTTCCAAATTGCTCTAAAGAATGTTTGAATCAGTTTGCAACTTTACCAAGAGTATATATTAATGTCTCATTTTCCCCATATCCCCCACAACATTTGTCATTTTCCTCTGCTGTCCTATTATCCAATCCAATAGGTATCAGGTAGTACCCAGAATTTTTTGACCTAGATCTCTCTAATCAATAGTGAGTTAGATCATTTTTTCTTATGGATATAAATGGCTTTATTTCATTTGAAGCCTTCATGTCTTTTGATAATCTATTCTCTTTTTAATAGCTCCAATTATTTTGTAAGGAAGTGTTTCCTTATACTCAGCCAAAACCTAACACCCTATAAAAAATTACGTCATCTTAGGTCACGAAACTTGGGTTAATATCCTGCTTCTGACATTTACCAGAGTTATAACTTAATTCTTTCCAGAAGTCATATAACGTCTCTGAACTTCAGTTCCTTCATCTGTAAAATGTGGATAGTAATAGTTTACCAACTTCACAGGATAGTATTGAGGAAAGTATATAATATAAAACTCATTAACACACACACACACACACACACACACACACACACACACACACACACACCCTTAATAGAATCCCCTGAAGTCACACAGAACTAGGATTAGAACTCAGGACTTCTGGCTTTCTCATCTAGCATTCACTATTTGCTGTTCAGATGTTCAGTCATATATGACTCTATGCTCCCATGGACCATACTATTCTTTGGGTTTTCTTGGCAAGGATACTGGAGTGATTTACCATTTCCATCTCCATTGGATTAAGGTGAACAGAGGTTAATTGACTTGTCCAGGGTCACACAGCTTGTAAGTGTCTGATGCAGGCTTTAAATCCTAACTCTAGGCCCAATATTCTATCTACTGAGCTGCCTAGCTCAAAAAACAATTCTATTCTTTCCCCCAAAGAATTCTATTTGATTTCTGGGACTGCCATTCTATTCTATTTTGGGACTGCCATTCTGTTCTATTCTGACTAATTTCTCATCAACTAAAACAAGAGGACCTAAGCCCTGTTTCCATTATTCTGCTATTCTCCCAGCACATCTTTCTATTAGCTTCCACCCTTGCAAAGGAAAAAATCAAAATAGCCAAAGGAACTACTAGGATCCTAAGAATGCACTAACTGTGAACCAATTTATCTCTGCCCTCCCGTCCCTGTGAGGCTCAAGTAAGGTGACAAGCTCCCAAGTCCTGTTTTCCCTCTGCTATAGAAGAAAGATAACAACACTCACTCATCTCACTGGGCTGCTGGGGGGTAAACTAATACAGATGATTACAGCAGGTTTGCCCATATGAAGTGTTACAGAAATGAGTAATGAAGGGGGAGAACAAGCCAATATACCTGTGTCCCCTTGAGAGTCAACAGCTATCTCTGCTACTGAATTAATAGGTTGGTTATTGTGCTTTACTGCATTGCACTGTGAGTCCCTGGGGTAGGGACCATATCTTTTCCAGTGTCTCACAAGTTGCCAAGTACCCCCCAAGTGAGCTCCACAAATCATAAATAAAAATTATGTAGCTGGGCCTGTAGCATATTGCTTGTCTTTGCTAAAACTAGGAATGAATGAGAACAGCATTAGTGTAGTCACCCAAATAGCAGTGATAGCAGCACCTCTCACCCCACAACCTATGCACCAACACAGTGTCTGGCAAAGGTTTAGCTTGGACCAAATGGAATTTCCCACAGATGATTGAATGAGCAAACCGACCAAGACTAGGCAAAACACGTGCATTGAGTGAAATTAATTTAGATAAGTAGATAATACTAATCCTCCCAGTGTATAATTGATCACCTGGGCTGGGATATGTGGAAAATGAATTAACTCGTTCATGGTATGAAAGTATTGGTAGTTAAGTTCTTACTATAAGCTGGCTAGGAGAGACTCAACAATGGAGACATTGAGCTCAGACACAAAAAGAAAAAATTCCGGAGAGCATCAGCTGCCCACTGAATTGAACTCACCCACCACTTCAGGAAATCAAAGACTGAATATCTGCAAAGTATGAAGGAATGAATTTAGGGATCAAGGGATTTAGAATTAGATGGGATCTTAGAAGTCATATGATCCAGTGCCATATCTAGGATTACTGAGCCCAGGGCAAGTTCAGTTGAGGGGAAGAGAGACTTAAAAATGAAATACTAGTTAGGCCGACTCTGAAGCAGGAGATATCACCATAAGACTCCGAACCAGGTACTATTTAATTTCCAAAGCATTTTGGGGGGGGGTGGGAGGAGGTATATTATTAACAAGAACAGGGCTAGAAAGGAAATCTCCAGAAAGTGAAGCATGCATATGCCAACCTCTCAAAAACGTAAGATATATAAGTTTATCTCATCAGAACTGGTTGTTCTCTTCGAAGGCCCTACCTCTTTGCACTCCTAATTAAATTGACCTTGGTTACAATAATGAGAATGTGATAATGAGAATATGCAGACTGTAGAAGAGTTATACCATGGTAATAAGACCCTAAAAGCATTGACTATGAAAGAGGTGGTATTCTGGAGCCATTCAAGAGAATGGGGAAAACCATGGGGATGAAGCATGCCCTCCCTCTAAAACACATCCTAGGTTAGTGACCCAGTTGCTCTACCCTAGTTATGGGTCTCATATAGTCAAATCTCCTCATTTTACACATTAATATATGAAGAAAATGGGATCTGAAGAATTTGAGTGAATTGCCCACAGTCACAAATTTAGCATCTGAGTATTGCTTCTCCGTCTCCAAAACCACCACACTATCCATTGATTCATGCTGGTATAAAGAAGGGCTGGGCAGGGAGGCAGTGCACTACAGTGGAAAGAACCAAAGTCCCTAGGGTCAAATGCCACCTCTGACACAACATGTATGACCTTAGATAAATCACTTATCTTCCCTTGTCCTCAGTTACCTCATCTGCAAAATGATTTCATCAATACAGTTCCTGAGGATCCTTCTTAGCTATATGTTCCTATGAAAGTGCCTGACACATCATAGGCACTTAATAAATGTTTATTAACAAAGTCTCCAGAAAAAAATAATAATAAAAAAGAAGAAGAATGAAGAAAACTCGTAGATTATAGAACATCATTATCTACCAGATGGAATAAATGATTAGAGTATAGTAGAATTTATACCATTTGCCAAATCAATCTCCCTGCTGCCCTCAGATTTAGTCTTCTGTGCTCAAACGAAAGACAAGCTATAGGGGTTTTCTGGTGATGAGTTCTCCCTCTTCATGATTTAACACAGAAAAGGAGTGTGGCTGTAATGATTTATAAGAAGGAAATCAACAGCCCGTATAATCTGGAGAGCATTTAATCTTTACTTCTGCACTCACCAGCTCAGCAAAAGAGGGAATTTCCTTCCCCCACCCCAGCTTTTCATCACCTTATCCTGCTGTTCCCTCCCTGTCTTGAAATCACTTGTCACTGAGCAATTGTTATGATGACTGACACTCAGCAAGAGCTGCTTTTTAAATCTTCATAATGTCCCCATAGTAAGGTCTGGTCCTACAATAATTCCTTATATGAATTACAAGTAGAGGAATCAAGGACAGCCTGTAACCTGGTATAATAGAAAGAATCCTTAACTGGAGGAGTCTAATCTTTGTTCAACCACCAGCTGTTTCTTCTGATTGGAGATCCCTTGAACTCATCTGATTTTGGCAGATTTCATAACAAACTCTTTCCATAATAGGCTTTCTAGAGGAAATAGGATACAATGGAACTAGCCCTGACTGGAAATTCAGAGGACCTAGACCTGAAATTCCAGCCCTAAAACTTACTGTGTGACCTTGGGCAAGTCATTTCCTCCTCACTGTACCTCAATTACCTCCTCTCTAAAATTCAGACACTGGCATCTAAATTCTCTTCCAGCATTCAATCTGAGATCATATCTCACAAGTGAGGTCAGATTTAGGCATAGGGAGGTGAATATCTGTGTGTTATGAACTCAAAGAAACATTTAAGGAGCCCTACAAAGGTATGTCTTTTCCTCCGTTCTTCCCAAATAATATCACAGAATGGTAGAGCTGGAAAGGACCTTAGAGATCATCTACTTCAATTCCTTGATTTTACAAATGGGAGGGAATCAACATTTATAAAGAGCTTATCATGTCCCAGGCACTGTGCTGATCACTTTACAAAAATATTATTTCATTTGATTCTTTCAACAACTATGCAAGATAGATATTGTTATTATCCCCATTGTACAGTTGAGGAAAAGAGTCCAGCAGACATTAAGTGGCTTGGCCAGGGTCCCAGGGCTAATAGGTGTCTGACACAACGTTGGAACTCAGGTCTTCCTGACTCCACACCCAGCAATCTGTCCACTATATTCTCCCAGCTCCCTCTAAATGGTAAAACCGAGGCCCAGATAGGTCAAGTGATTTGTCTGAGGTCACACTATTCATAAATAACAAAAGAAGGATTGGAATCCAGGTCTCCAACATGACATATAGAGTTCTAATATTTCACATCAATTCTTGGAAATATTTCCTTAATGATTCATTCTTTAAAATTAAGGGAACAATGTTCTCTCCTTTCATCTTGCATTAAGATGTGGGGAGTTATGGGCAGAATTGTGTATTAATTGATAAAATCATAGATTAAGAACTGGAAAGGGACCTTAGAGTCCAACACACTCATAAAGGTTAAGTAATTAGACTAGGGATAAATACCTTTGAAGAGTCTAAGGGTTGGAGTTGAAAACAGGTCTTCTTGATTTTAATATTACTGGGCTTCAGATGGCGGAGAGAAGCTAGGAAGTTGCCTGAGCTTTCCCATATTTCTCTCGAAAACAACATTAAATCAAGCCTCTAAACAGATCCTGGAATTAGAGAACCTACAAAAAGAGAGACACAATCCTGCTACTTGAGATAATTTAGAAGACTTCAGGAAAGGTCTGTCTCACCTGGGTGAAAGGGGAGGGCAGATCAGCACTACTCATCTCAGCTAGCAGCTCAGCTCAACACTGCTGCAACTCGACACAGCTGAGCGTGGGACAGCTGAGAGAAGTAAGAAGCTTGCAACAGTGAACCCTGTGCCCCAGGAGGAGACTTCAACTTTATAAGTTTAAAAATAGGTTACAACATGAGCAAGAAACAAAAAAGGACTCTTACCATTGACAACTTCTATGGTGAAAGGGAAGACCAAAACTCAAACTCAGATGAGTTTGTCAAAACACCTACAAGTTAAGACTCAAGTGGGAAGATGATCTTGTTTTAAGACCAAAAAGCCTTCTTTGAAGAGCTCAAAAAGGTTTTTAGAAACCAAATAAGAGAGGTAGAAGAAAAAAATGGAAAAAAGAAATGAGAGAAATGAGTTACACTGCAAAAAGAAGCACAAAAATTGACTGAGAAAAACAATCCCTTAAAAAATACAATTGGCCAAATGAGAGAAAAAAATGGTCAGATGGGAGAAAAAAATTGGCCAAATAGAAAAAGAGGTACAAAAGCTTACTGAGGAAAATAAGGCCTTAAAAATTAAAATGAGCATATGGAAGCTGATATCTCCATGAGACACCAAGAATCTGTTGAGCAGAATCAAAAGACTCTTTCTCTGTTTGGCTCTCCCAACTTTAGAGCACTGAGCTCATGCAAAAGACAAGATACTAGTGGAAAGGCAAGATTCTCAGAAATGACAATGAGAACACCAAAAAGAAAGTTTTACTTACTTCATAATTTTGGTAAGGACTAGCCTTTAGGGGTAGCTGGGTAATACAGAGAATAGAGCACTGGACTTGAATTCATCTTCATGAGTTCCAATCCATCCTCAGACACTTACTAGCTGTGTAACTCTGGACAAATCATTTAGCCCTGTTTGCCTCAGTTTCCTCATCTGTAAAATTAGCTGGAGAAAGAAAATGGCAAATGAATGTAGTATCCTTAACAAGAAAAAACAAAATGGGATCACGAAAAATCAGATAGGACTGAACAAGAGCCCTTCTCAAAGGATTGTAATGGAATTACAATTATAATAAATTATAATAGTTATATCCATTGACTGGTTATTATTATTATTATTATCATCATCATCATTATACATTATGACTATCATCGTGATGATTATTATAATGGTAGGTGTTATGGGCCTGTGGTAGCCCAGAAGTTTTCTGGGGAGATCAAGGAACCTTCTGCTTGAAAATCCAGAAGTTTTCTGGGGAGATCAGAAACCTTCTCCTTGAAACTAAACCAAAGGACAGACACACCTAGAGGGATAAGCAGCACTGGATCTGGACTGAGATAACTCCAGGTCCACCACCCTTCATTCCAGTCTTCCCCACCCCTCCATAAGGAAATCCTGTTAGGCATGACTATGGAGGGGACAGAACAACCACCCCATACCAGACTACTTCCAACCCACTGCCAGACTGCTTCCAACACACCACCCAATAAGGGACATTTCACCCTCACTCAGGGGATCACACTATCTAGGCCCTATAAAAGGCTGCTCCCCAGTCTGGTTGGAGGAAGAAAACATTTTGAACTTTCCTCCTGGCCAGTTTCTCTTCTACCAAATAAAACTGTTCTTTTATTTCTAACTAGGACATGTACACGAGAATCCAGTTCTTTACAGAGGAATCCTAAGGACCCACATAATTTCCCCATAACAGTAGGGAAGAAAGGTTTGTACTTAAAGCCAAAAAGACCTGACTGCCATTTATCAGTCACCTGATATGGGGAAAATCAATTAACCTCTCTGAGCTTCAGTTTTTTCATATGTAAAACAGGTACAATAAAATCTATACTGCTTGTGTCCAAGGGCCATTATGAGCTTCAAAGTCCAAATATGGATGTATATATTCCTATGAATAAATAGAAACATGCACATTCCTATATAGGAATTTAGGTGTCCCACAGATAGAGAAATATGTATAATTCTAAATGCATATGAATACATATGTGTATTTTGTTAACTTTAAAATACTACACAAATTGAAACTATTGCTATTATTGTTGTCACCATTACCACAATCATTAACTTTTGCCAGGAACAGAATAAAAAATGAAAGGGAACTTAGATCTGCCGATTTGATTCAGGAAAAGGGAGCTAGGAAATATATTACTGTCTGGAACTATAAAGAAATTATCTTATTTTTGAATTCCCCAAATCTTGAGATTACCAGACCCCAACCCACCCCACCCCCCAATATTTAACCATGTGACTTGTTATTTTATTTACCGTATGTGGTTGTGTTGTTGTTGTTTTTTTCTAATGATGGCTGTTTTCACCAGTGGAAATGGGGAATACCCAAGTATTTTTGCCTTTAAAACATCCTGTGAAAAAATAAGTTAGCAGAGAGGACTGAGTTCATCCCTATCCCTTCAAAAACAAAAATTTTGGCCAACCCTGAGTAGTCATGTTTGAGAATCACTTTTTTTCCAGCCAAGTTCCTCACCTGAGATAAACTTACATGGAAAACAGGATCAAAAATCCTTTAGGAGTTTCCATGGTAATTTACAGCCTGGCTGCCTGCTATAAGTGGCTCCAAGAAGCAAGCAGTGAAGAAACTAATCAGTACTTAATTGCTGATGGTGGTGCCCAAAGAGGAGGAAAGAAAGTAAAATAAAAGACAATTTTCTCATTATTTCAACTTTCTATGCAATGTTCCCAATTACCTAGTAAATCACACCATTTCATAGCTACTGTCTGGAAGTCAGCCCAAAGTTTTGGAGTCACTTAATTTCTCGATACCTTTAAATTCAGGTCCATTGAGAATGAGATATTTGCTTTATGCTGATGTGATTAAGGGAACTAATTTCAATTTTGAAGTACATAAGATGTATGTAAGTTAATGGCCTGAGGCACTCGGCATCCAAACAGAAGCTGAAACTTCTTCAAGATTTAATAACCTGTGGGATACATATGGGCATTTATATAAATTGGAAACCATGCATCTCATCTGATTTTTTAAACAATTGCCTCCCTGATGGGACAATATTTATCTTTAATTCTATAAATGTTCAAATTCCTTTTATTTGTTCAGAATATGACAATGCCATTTATTGGGGCTGTCATAATGGAATAAAGACCCTCCTGGCAATGCCTTGTAAGACTACAACCCAATGATCGGGAAACATCAGGGTTATAGAAATGCCAGCCTCTGTATACTATGTTCTGCACAACCCCTTTTTCCCAGTCCCTTTTCACAGAGTGCTTTTGTATGTGCCAATGTGACAAACATTCAATTTCCTTGACATTCTTTTCTCATTTACAGCCCTAGTGAATGCGAAAACCCGTGCCACTGTTATAGTCATTTTGTGAGTTTTATTTATGAGTATGTTATGTTTTAATGAAGAAATCATTTGGGGGGGCAACTACTGCCAGCCTGTTTTATTGTTCACCAGCAAAACAATTCCTACTGACTACTCCATTTTATAAAATGAATAGCAGAAGTATTTTCCAGATTCTCCTTCTTTTTTCATGGGAAATGGTCCCTAGGTCTGTAAACATCATTTGTGATTCAACTCAGCAATAGCAAATAGCAATGCCTTTGTGCAGCACTTTAAGGTTGTTGAAGAGCCTTATACATATGATCCTGAATTGATCTTCACAACAACCTGGAAAGTAAATGCTATTATTATCCCCATTTTACAAATGAAGAAACTGAGGCTAAGAGCACTTAACTTTTTACAGGATCCTATAGCAAGAGTCTGAGGTAGGATTCAAACTTAGGTCTTCTAGACCTCTGTTCAATATTCTCTTCAATGTTACCCTGTCACATATTTTATTTCATTTATATTATTATTTATTATTATTGTTATCATTCATGATCATATTTATTAAGCACTCACTATATACAAGGCACTGTACTTGGAGGTGAAGATACAAAGACAAAATGAAACTGCTCCTGTCTTCAGAGAGCTAATATTCAACTTACATTCAAAGGGGATGCTGTGAAGGATTGCTCTATGGCTAGGCCATAGATCACAGAAGTAATTCTATGTTTAACCACTGATTGTCCTGCCTAAGTACTAAGACATTCCTGTGTGCCCATTAATTGATTTAGCCAACTTTCTATAATCTACATGTGCAAGGAATACAAAGTTCTACTGATCTTAATCAGTTTAGCAAACTTCCCTACTCACAATTCCCTTGTAAGTGGAGTACTCTGGCCAAATGATAATTGACTGTCACTAAGGTTCCCTTCCCGCTTGGTCCCTGTAAAATCTTCCTAGCAATAACCATCAGATATGAGAAGACAGAGCCAGAGCTCTAGGCTCTTGAGCAGCGTATAAGTTCCTCTAAAATCCAAGCCCCTACCCATTGTAGTTGTAGTTATTGGTCCTTCTTTCTTGAAGAGGGCCAGTGACATCACAAGATGTCTTGACTTGTCTATGAATTGGATTTAAATGAGGTAGAGCAGCACAACATCATCAGCCTCAGTCTCTCCTCCAGAGTCATCTAAGTCCAGACAAAATGAGACATGACAAAAATCAAAATGACTGGTGATGGCCTGGGATACAATGGTTTTCCTTCCTATGGGATTGATGCATACTTGCATGTCTGCCATACTTGTGATCTTTGAGTGCTCTGCTCCTTCTCGGTACCTCACTTACCACCTCCTCACAGATACAATACGTACAGATAAGGAAATGTCGGGAAAATATTTATTTAAATATGCAATAAATCAACACTGAAAAATAAAAATGAAATAAAATAACTTGAATATGGGGTTGTAAGCACTGAAAGCATTAGAAAACAAGGAAAACAAGGTATTAAATGGCATTTAGGATGACCTTTGAAAGAAGCTAGGAGTTCCAAGAGGCAAAGAGAAAGAATTCCAGGCATAAAGGGACACTGTGCAAAGCTGTGGAGGTGAGAGATATACTGCCCCAGATAGGGAACAGCAAGTAGATCAGTATGGCAAGACCACACAGTACATGCATTTTCTTTTTCTTTTTCTTTTTTTTGGGGGGGCAGGGCAATGAGGGTTAAGTGACTTGCTCAGGGTCACACAGCTAGTTTGTGAGCTCAGATTTGAACTCAGGTCCTCCTGAATCCAGGGACAGTCCTTTATCCTAGCTGCCCCTGAGTACATGCATTTTCACTGGTTGTACTCCTCTCTCCCTCTTTTGCCTCCAGGCTTCCCTGGCTTCCTTCAAGTCTTAGGTTAAATCTCACCTTTTGAAAGAAGCCTCTCACATTCCTTCTTAATTATAGTGCCTTCCCTCAGAGATTATCTCCAATTTACCTGTGTTTATCTGATTTGTATGCAACTATTTCCACAGTCTCCTCCATTAGAATGTGAGCTCCCTAAGGGCAAGGGACTGTTTTTGCCTTGTTTGTATCTTCCAATCTTAGCACAGTGCCCTGTGGCACATAGTAGGCACTTAATGAAAACTTCTTGCATATTTGCTTGCTAGTTATATTTACATCACTTAATTCACAGTATTGCTGTGAGGATCAAATGAAATAATATATGTAAACCCTCATGTCAAAGTCATCTATTATGAATATTATATCTACTGCTGTTATTACTTTTCATTACAACTTCCCTCCATAGTGAGGCAATTTCTCAGAAGTATAAAAAAAGAAAAGGGAAAAAAGTAATTGTCCTAGATAGATCACTAGAGAGAAGCAGAGTGATTAGTGGATACAAAGCCAGCCTTGGACATGGCAAGGCCTAGATCCAAATCCTACCTCTAACAAATATTAGCTAAATGATCATTGAAAAATCATTTAACCTTAATGTTTGAGCTGAGTGTTTTACACTATAAGATACAGACAAGTTATTGATAAGTATCACTGGAGTATATGCATATAAAGACACAAAGCCCTATACATATTTTGAGATCTGAATTTCAAATTAATATTCTCCTTTCAAACTATCAATTGAGAATTCATTTAATCAATTAGCAAGCATTTATTAAGTGCCTATTATGTGCCAAACACTGAACTAAACACAGGCTTTCTAGGTGGGGATAGACTGAGAATAATGTGGTAAGAAAAACAGCAGAGGGAGAGAGAAAAACAGACACACACAATATAGGTGTGTACACTATGAGGGGAAAAACCATCCTCTTCTCAATAATTCTCGGGAATTCAACAGGGATGTGACAAAGGCTCTTTATTTCCTTCTCATGAGGAGGCACCCCAATGTGCAGCTAATGGGTGGGGTTCACAGGCCGTTTTATACCCTAGTCCCCAATGCAAATGGACCCTCCCCTTTTTCATCATTGGTCTGATTACTCAAGGGTTACAATCTACATGCAAAAACTAGCTATTTGGAACACAGTATTCCCACCCACCCCTTTTCCTCATATGGATACAACTCTGGAGCAGACCTTATTGAGACCAGGGCTCCTTGAACCATGTGACTTTGCTAGCCTGAAGCTGAGGAGAGGACCTTTGTCCTACAAACAAGTCAGGAGGAGTATGACTGACTGTTATATCCACATTGAAAGGAGACAACTACCCATTTTCTCACATACATGTGTGTGCATGCACATATGTGTGTATACATATACATATGCACATATATTTTTATGCATATGTTGTCTGTGTGTATATATGTGTGTGTGTGTGTATATATATAATATGTATAATATACACAATATATTTTTGTGTATATTTTTGTTGTTCAGTCATTTTAAGATGTGATCAACTCATCCTGACTCCTGTTGGAT
Source organism: Dromiciops gliroides (assembly GCF_019393635.1). Classification (NCBI taxonomy): domain Eukaryota; kingdom Metazoa; phylum Chordata; class Mammalia; order Microbiotheria; family Microbiotheriidae; genus Dromiciops; species Dromiciops gliroides. The sequence goes on from NC_057862.1 coordinate 553,725,930, forward strand.
TTTTTGTTTTGCTTTTTTTTTTTTGGTAAAGCTACTGAAGTGTTCTGCCATTTCCTTCTCTAGTTCACTGTCAAGATAAGGAAACTGAGGCAAACAGGATTAAGTGACTTGCCCAGAGTCACACAGCTACTAAATGTCTGAGGCCAGATTTTAACTCAGGTCTTTTAGACTCCAGAACTGGCATCTATATACTCTGGCACTTCTTTTTCCTCTTCTTCTTCCTCATCTTCTTCCTCTCCCCCTTCCTGTTCTTCTCCTTCCCTTCCTTCTCCTCCTCCTCCTCCTTCTTTCTTCATTACATGTAGCCCTGTCCACATGGGAAGTACAAAAGAATATACTTTTTGGTTACATATTTTATAATATATCTCCACATTTGGGGGCTAGATTTTTTTAATTCCCTATTTATTTGTTTCATCACTATTTTTCAAAAAGTTGGCATAATTAACTCTTTGTCTTTCAGTTTTCATTTTATTAATTCTTGAAACATAGCTCTAAAAAAACTAGGTTTTATAAAATTCTATTGATTTTCAAGTGGAACTACTTGACTATGCCTTTAAACACAAATCACTCTGGCTTTCTTTGAATGGTTAATAACAGGTCCCAGCCCAAACCTCCCTTGCTCATTATTTGGGGTTTACTGGCTCAAGGTGAGTGTAAATAGTAATTGTTTTCTATTCTGACTAGAAACTCTATGGGTCTTCACCTCCCAGATTGATTCTTCTGTGATGGCAAGCTAGGTCATCTTTTTGTCTCAATTCTTACCTAGACCTCTATCGCTGAATGGGCATTGCCTCAGACAAACTGAGACCTGGGAAAGATTTTAGTTTAAAAAGGCAAAGGTAGGGGCAGCTAGGTGGCACAGTTGATAAAGCACTGGCCCTGGATTCAGGAGTACCTGAGTTCAAATCTGGCCTCAGACCCTTGACACTTACTAGCTGTGTGACCCTAGGCAAGTCACTTAATTCCCATTGCCCCACCCCCCCCCCAAAAAAGCCAAGGTCACCCATTGCACCCTGGGCCGGTATCAGTCATTTTGACTTTGTCTTGCCACTGGAATTTGATAACTCTGAAGGAGAGATTGAGGCTGATGACTTTGTGCACCTCTGCTTCATTTAAATCTGATTCATGTCCAAATCAAGACATTGTTGAATATTAAAATATAGATTTTGTATCTGCCTGTCTCCTACAAACAGATCAGAGAAATCATCTTCAATCTCTCCTACAAAATTAATAAACAGGTCAGAGAAATTATATCTTATATCTCCTACCAAAACCAGATCAGAGAACATGATATCCCTATGAACCCTCCTACAAAACAGATCAGAAACAGGCAGAAAAAACATAATATCAACTTAATATTTGGTCCCAAGAAGAAATATAACTCATGATCATATGGAGACTCCCCTCCTAAGAAGAGAGCCCAGAGACTCTCCATTTCTGAGGGTATATATGTTGTTGTTTTTTGGTTTGGCAAGGATGAGGATGCTGAGATGTTCATAATAGGGATTTATTATCCCAAGGGATAGGTAGGGTCTTTTATCTGCTAGATATCTGGGTTCAGTTTGGAGTTCAGTTGAAGGACATTTTGGTCCTATTAATCTAGGATTTCATAAAAAGTGCTTTTGGATAATAAGGTACTTCCATCAAATCCAGGTGATCCATATATTCATATTAACAACATCAACCTCATGTTATCATTGGTCCTCTTTGAGAATGAAGGACCAACTACAGCAACAAAAACTTATCTGATTATCTATTTTTATCTTATGTAAATTTACTGTATACTTATTTGAAAACATAATTTCTACAACTGCTTTTTTGAGTTCAGTTAAAACATAATGAATTTTCCTCTAGACCCTCACTTACCTCTACATGAATCTTTGTTTTTCAACTATGTTTCTTTTAAACAACATTTAGTTGGATTTAGTTTAACATATTATAAAATTGTGCTTTCTAATCCAGTCTACCATGCTCTTCAATTTTATGACTGAGTTCATCACATTCATATTCACATTCATAGTTATGAGTGTTAATTGTCTGTTTCCTTCTATTTTGTCCTCTTGAAATTTTTCTTCTCATTCTTCCCACTTCCCACTTGAAAGATAAAAGGAGGGTGGTAGAAGAGCAGGAGATTGACTTAAATGTGTGATGTTATAAGTGAAACAGGAAGTTCCTCCCTATTGTAGCTTTTCTCTTCTCCTTAATCCTGTTCCTAGGATTTTACTAATCCTTGTCCACTTTCATCACATAGAAGATGATGATAGAAGAGGGAGTGGCAAATTGGAATCATCAGTAGGATTTACCATTCCACAAAAAAAAAAAAGAAGAAATATCAGCTCCAAAGGCAAAGCTGCCTTAAGGAACAACAAATGGGACAAAGGGGGAAAGGGATTATTCCAAGACACTTTATAAGCCTCCTAAATTGTTGTGGGAAAAGTATCTGATAAACCTTAAGAGACTATAGATAATTCAGTTATTTTTGTATCATGAGCAAAAGCATATATGGATATTCCCCTCCTGGCTTCAGGTCAAATGATGTTGTAAAGACCTAGGGAGAGCTAATTTAAAGTCATGATGACTTAGAAGTTGATACTGTGTGAGGATGAAAAGTCATATAAATGGCCAGAAGAATTGATGACTGAAGAACTTATTCTTCTTGCTATCAGACTCCCTGAAAAAGAATCTCGGGATCTTACAGTCAGTGCAGTATACCTCAAGTTTACATATAATGTAATTCAAAACCAAATTTGTGTTCTCCAGAGTAATTTCTAACCCAAGATACACTGAAGTATCTTGGGTGCCAAATACATTAAAAGGCAGTATCACCACAAGCAAGCATAGAGATGAAATACAATCTCAGATACTTACTATGTGACCCTGAGCTAACCATTTAACCTCTGCTTGCTTTAGTTTTCTCATCAGTAAAATGAACTGAAGAAGGAAATTTCAAACAACTCCACTATTTCTGCCAAGAAAACCCCAAATACGATCATGAAGAATCAAACACAACTGAAATGACTGAACAAGAACAACAAAGCATCAATCAGTTATTAAGTATTTATTATCTACTATGTGTCAAATAATCCACAGGGAGTACACAAGATTCTCAGAGATTAATATATTCAGGATATATAGAAAATCAATTTAAATTGGTATGGAAGGAGGACTACCAATAGAAAAATCATAAAAAGACCTCTTGAGGGAGGTAGCATTTGACCTAAAGCTTGAATTGAGCTAAGAATTCCAACAGACACAGTTGGGGAGGGAGAGCTTTGTAGGCATGGGAAACTGCCTATGCAAAGGCAAACAGGTAAGAGTTGAAATAGGGAACAATAAGAAGGCCACTTTGACTGGATTATGTAATACATGAGAGCAGAAATCTGTAATCAACATAGAAAAAATACTGAACACAAATTATGAAGGGCTTGCTTTAGCTAGTAAAGAAAGGAGTGTGAACTTTATTCTGAATGCAAGGGAAAGACAAGATGTTTCTTGAGAAGTAACATAGTCAGATTGGATGCAATTAGAAGACCAATTATAAGTCTATTAAAATAATCAAAACAAAAGGCTCTGGACTACAGTGGTTATGGTATGAACAGATGGATGGGTGTGAAATGTCAAGGAGGTAGGATCAACAAAGCCAGGCAATTGATTAGATTGGGGGAAGGGAGGATGAAAAGCTAAGGATTACTTCTGGATTTTGAATATGAATAACTGGAAGAATGGTGGTATTAACAATAGTAGGTTAGTTAGTAGGTAGATTGAGTTAAGAGGAAAGATAAGTTCTCTCTAGACATTTTGAGTTTAAAATACCTATAGGACAGCCAAGTTGAAATGTTTATCAGGATTACAACTCAGGAGAGGGGTGAAAATTCAATACATAGATTATGAAGTCACTGGCTAAGAGATGATAGTTGAATTCATAGAAAGTACAATTATTGAAAGAGTGTAGAGACAAGAAATGAGAGTGCAAAGGATAGAATCTTGACATATACCCATGAAGAAGGCTCAGGGCATGAATGATGAACCCCCAAAAGAGACTAAATTGATCAAACATGTAGGAAATGAACCAGGAGTGAGCAGTATTACAAAAACTCAGTGTCAAATGCTGCAAAGATGTCAACTATGGATGAGGATTGAGAAAAGACCATTAGAATTAATAACAAAGAAATCACTGGAGACAGGCTCATATTACTGGGTTATATGGGTCTGGAGTAACACTCCTTGAGAAACTAAACTAAAGCACTGACACATTTAAGAACTAAAAGTGATAAGCCCATTAGATGTGGCTGCTGCCTGATCAGTGCCAGGGGACAGAGATAACTTCAGAAATCAGGACCACCACCTCTCATTCAAGCCTTTTTCCATGCCTAAAGGGAATTATCAATTGTCAGGTGGTGAACCCATCTACCATGTGTAAAAGCTTTTGCCTTTCTTCTGTTGGAGGAGAAATGTGTCTCAGAAAATCTTGTTTCTAAGCCATTTTCTCCCCTTGAGACAAAGTCATCGACTTCCCTCTTGGTCACTTTCTCTAAACACCCAAGTAAAATACCATTTTACTCTAATTGGATTGTGTGCAAGAGGTGTAATTCTTTAAAGAGGAATATCTAAGGACCTCCATCACCTGTTTTGTCCTGTGACACTGGGGATACAAACCAGATTCCAAGGGGTTAAGTAGTGAATGGGAAGAATGAAGGAAGAGAAAGTTAATATACACAGCTATTTCTTTCTTGGATTTGACTGTCAAAGAGAGGAGAGGTATATAGGATGACAGGTCAAGTAGATAGGAAGGTTAAGAAGGAGTTAGCTTGTTTTTTAATGATGAGAAAAATCTGGGCATGTTTGTAGGCAAAAGAAAGGAGCCAAGGGCTACCACTGGTAAGAAGGGCCACCTTACTCTCAGATTTGAGAAGAAGATCACAGGATTGGGGATGATTCTGCACTAATCTGAAGTATAGTTATCCCTTCCACTTCACAGAGAGAGGTTAGAGGCCCAGTGCCCCTGCAGTCTGGAAAATCTATGTAAAATTTTTTGGTCTTCCCTTTGTACCAGAGAAGATATTTGAATTTTTATTATATTAGAAAATAAAATATGTTGATATTATATAATAATATGCATATATTTTATGCATTTTTGAGTTTCTAAACTTTTTCTGTATTATTTGCTGGCCTTCATGTGTCATCTGTGACTTCCACAAAACTCCCCCCAAATTCCCATTTTATTTTTTATGCTGACCTGCAATATATTGAAACTGTGATGGGGAAACTTGCAATGTGGAAGGGATAACTATATATAATTGAAAAGCAGTGGAAGCTTATATTGCGTGGCCTCAACTTTTCAGTGAAATAAGAGAGAAGTTTTCTGCTAAAAGAGAGAAATGAGATGTGGTGTAGGTGGTTTGAGAAGAGAAGAAAAGATTTTAAATAACCACTGTGGAGAATATGTGTTTTTTTTTAAAAACTGATCATTAAATAGAAAAAAGAACAACAACAACACCAGGAGGCAAGTAGATGGTATCATGGATAGAGAAAGGGTCTTAAAATCAGAAAAACTATAGTTCAAAATCAGTGTCAGACACACTAGCTGTGAAATGCTGGGTAATAGCTAACACTTTATAGATTTTAGCTCATTCTGTCCTTACAACAAATCTGAGAAGTAGATGCTATTTTTATGCCCATTTTTTGAATGAGGAAACTGGCTGACAAGAGTTAAGTAAGTGACTTGCCCAGGTTCACAAAGCTAGTGTCTCAGACTGACTTGGAACTAAAAATTTCTTGACTGCAGGCTTAGTGCGCTATATACTGTAGCAACTAACTATGTCATGACTTAACCTTCCTCAATATATTTCCTCATCTATAAAATGAGAAAAATTTGTACTCAGTAGCCTCAAAGATTCCCTCCATCTCTAAGTCTATGATCCTGGGATTCATTGTGCATCAATGAGAGCTTGACAGCCAAAAACATCAATTTAAAGCAAATACATCCAACAATGTTTCATGACTTCCTGTTGTAGTATTGGAGGAAGCATGAGGGAGAAAAAAAGAAAAAACAAATAGCCTTTTGAAATAATCCATGGCTAGGACAGTGCAAGAATGAGCAGCTGTTTCAAAATAAATTATACATGATTAGTCATGGAAAATAATTAAAAAGGAAAAAAAAAAAGAATGAGCAGCTGTGATAGGACAATGGGGTAAGAGATACAAAGGCTGATAACAGTGTAAAGTTGAACTGGTTAAATGGAGGGCCAATACTGTGAAGCAAAGTGAAGCCAGAGATGGGATGATAGGGATGGGGGGAGGGGGACAGCTAGTGGCACAATAGGCCCTGGATTCAGACAATTGACACTATCTGTGTGACCCTGGGCAAATCACTTAATCCTCATTGCCTTACAAAGAGAGAGAGAGAGAGAGAGAGAGAGAGAGAGAGAGAGAGAGAGAGAGAGAGAGAGAGAGAGAAATGTAGAAGAAAGCTGTATGTATACTCCCTGTATACTCCCAGAGATCAGATGATACCCCAGGAAATCAGAGAGGAGTGAAAGGACTAGAGGTTTCAGTGAGTACAGAGAATGAGTTTAGGAGGGACACTATGGAGAGCTGAAAGGATAGGAAGCTATGGTCAGAAACAGGAATTTCAGAGTTAAGGATTATGGAGGTGAAATACTTGTTAATGGTGGTGGAGTAAAGGTGCAGCAATGTGGCACAGTGTATAGAGTTCTGGGTCTAGAGTCAGGAAGATTCATCTTCCTGAATTCAAATATGACCTCAGACACTTAATAGCAAACTGGGCAAGTCATGCAACCCTGTTTGCCTCAGTTCCTCATCTATAAAATGAGCTGGAAAAGGAAATGGCAAAACACTCCAGAATCTTTGCCAAGAAAACTATAAATGGGTGTGTGAAGATTTGGAAAGACTGAAAAACAACTAAACAAAGGTGCAGATAACAGGGCAAGAAATACAAAGGCTTATGACAGTGCAAAGTTGAACTGGTTAACTAAAGGGCCAATACTGTGAAGCAAAGTGAAGCCAGAGATGGGATAATGGGGGAGCAGCTAGGTGGCATTGTCCAAGTGTCATTGCAGGGTTTGGGATAGAAAAGAAGATTGTGAGCCAAATACTGAACTCCTTGAGAAGGGAAGAAAAATAACCTGGAGGCTTGTAAACAACAGCTGCAATGACCTGGATGGGACAATATATCTAGATGGTAGAATAATATATCTAGGTGGTATGAAAGTCAAAGGTGAAGGTGGTCCTTAAAGCATCAGTGAGTAGTATCTTGGAGTCCAGATGGCTTGGGTTCAAATTTTACCTTGGACACACTTAATAGCTATGGGACCATGGTCAAATTACTTAATCTCTTTTACCTTCAGTTTCCTCCTAAATGAAGGTGTTGGACTCAATAATTTCTATTCTCTTTTTATTCTAATTCTCTGACTTGGGGCCATGACATATGTCCAAAAACAGAGAGCATAGTCAGGGATTCAGCTCCAGGAAAAAATCAAGTTTCTATGACTTCAAGAAGATGTAGTAAACATGAGATAAAGAGGTCTAACACAAATGAATGATAGATATAGATAGATAGATAGATAGATAGATAGATAGATAGATAGATAGATAGATAGATAGATAGATAGATAGATGGATGGATGGATGGATGGATAAATGGATGGATGAATGATAGAGATAGAGACATAGAGAGGGATAGAAAGAGAGGAAGAGACAGAGACAGAAACAGAGAGACAGAGAGAGAACAAGCTTTCCAAAGGTATAATGGAAGGGTAGAATTGGATAGAGGCCCAGATAGGATAATACTTGTATGGACTACAATAAAGAAATGGGAAGTGGTGCTCAAAGAAGGAAGCATGTGAAAAAAAGGAAAAACAGTGGAATTATATGAAGACTAAGAAGAAATGTAACATTTATATTGAGACAAAGTGCTGGACTGGTAGTCAGGAGACATCTGAAATACTATTCCTGCAAAGAGCTTCCATTTCTTTATCTATACAATGAGGATAATAATGACAGTACTTACCTTACAGGGTTTGGGGGAGGAAAATATATTAGAAAACTCAAAATGCCATGTGAATATGGAAGAACATTAGATTTTTTTTATATATGAATCTAGTATTCACACCAAAGACTTTCAAAATTTAAATTCACATGAGATTTTGGGGAGAGTCATGAACTGATAAAGACAAAAAACAAAGGGTCACCACCAATGAGCACTTCTCTGGACACAGAGGGAATAACGGTAAGATCGTCCTGGGCAGGTTAAAGATGGAATCAATCATGTTTAATATTTTTATAAGTAATTTGAAGGAAAGTGTGTGCAATGAAATCTTCAAGTTTGCAGCTCTCTTTGGTAGTAAAATGCTCAGCTTGCAGGATAAATTGCAGGAAGATCCCATAAGTTTGTTCGAGTAGGCAGAAAAGTGATAAATGAGCTTCAATGTAGACAAGTCTAGAGTAATACATAACACACTATGGACCTATCAAGTATAACTTTATCAAAATCTTTGTTGGCAGTATTTTATCTCAAGATACATCATTCACCTCATCATGGGCTTTACCATACTCTCCCAAAATATGTCCCTTGTTGCCACTATTGGAGACATAGTAGAATCCTGAATAGATAATAAGTCTTAGCCAATATGGCCATCTTTATGTCAAGTTTTTACATAATTACTTTTTCTTCTATAGAATTTAATTCTGGGAGTATTCTTAGAGGTCATCTAGTTCAAACGGATTTTTAGTAAGACCCAGACAGATGACTGAAGACCACACAAGTACTAAATAGCAAGAGCTGGAATTTGAACCAGATCCCCTAAATCCAAATATAGTAATTTTTCCTCTAAACCAGGGATTCTTAACTTGTAATAGTATAGCCTTCCTCTCATAGGGCTGCTATGAGAATCAAATGAGGCAAAATAGGTAAAGTACTTCACAAATCTTAAAGTACCATAAAAATTAATCAATAAACATTGACTAAGTGCCTACTATGTGCTAGATACTGCTAAGCACTGGGAATACAAAAAGAGGCAAAAGACAGCCCCTGTGCTCAAGAAGCTTACATTCTAATGGGAGGGACAGCATGCAAACAAATAAATACAGAGCAAATCATATAGAAGATAAATAGGAAATAATTAACAAGGGAAAGGCACTAGAATTAAGGGAGTTTGGAGAAGGCTTCCTATAGAAAATAGGATTCTAGTTGGGACTTAAAGGAAACCAGGGAGGCCACTAATTTAATCAGAGGAGAGAAAGTGTCTCAGACGTGGGGGGCAGGGAGAGAATATCGAAAACCAAGAGACAGAGTGTCCTGTTCTTGGAACAGTCAGGAGCTCACTGTTCCCTGGATCAAAGAGAATATGTTGGGGAATAAGGTGTAAAGAAGGGAGTTAGGTTATAAAGGGCTCACTGTTAGCTATTATCTACTGTCCCATTGCAGTTCTAAGTACTATGACCCTGAATCAAGAGTTGTTTTGTTTAGTAAAGGTAAAACATGATGATGGTCAAGGCAGGTTATGAGCAAGGAGAGGAGGGGGAAAAGATCAGGATTTGAGAACACCCTCTCTTCATGTTCATAGATGATGATGTAATGTATGGCACAAGACATAACAACAGAGAAATGTCATTCTTTTTTATATCTTCTCTAGACTGATTGTCCATCCTTGATCCTGGCCATTCCCACAGACAAATTGTGCACAGGGAAGGATTTCATTATATTGCTTATATCAATGTCCTTTACGATAAATCAGATTTCTTGGTCCATAAACCCTACAGCTCTTTTTATCAGCTCAGAATATAAATGAAATCAATTTCTTTTCCCAGCTTATCTGGTTTAAAAAGAAATAATCAATGGAAGAAATACTGAATTATTTTATAAAATGACCTACCATAATCTTGATCTAATAAATTATTTTCAAGATAACCAATCAGAGTGTTGAGGTTTCCTATTAAAAAAATAAATGAACAGACAAACAAACACTAAAATGCTAAACCAAAGAGAAATGTTTGATTCAGGGTGAAAAGGTGCTAAGGATAGAGAAGGTATGATTTTGAATTTCCTTGGAAGGAGACATGCACGAGATGGCTTACTCAAGAAAGACATATTTTCAACAAACATTTCCCAGCTGTTCACAATATACCTGACTCAGTACTAGGTACTTGCAGATTTACCTCCTTTAAATTAGATCGACTCCTGTTCTCAAGTAGCTATTGATTTAGTGGGGAAATTAGAGTGACAAACAGTTCATAAGCCAACCAAGCCAATAACACCAACTCTTGAGGAGTGGTCATTTCAGATTGGCCCAGGGTCATAACTAAAAAATGGGAATCAGTTCTCTGAATAAAGTCATCTTATAAAAGCTAATCCCTAAAGATCTGCATTTTAGGATAAGGAGAAAAATGAGGATTAAGTTCCTTTAATGTCTGCAGAAAAGGAATCCAAGATTAAGTAATTACACAAAAACACTTAATTCAGTCATTAGGAAAAGATCATTTGCTCCTATATATGACAAAGTTTTGTTAGGGGTTTCAAGAAAAAGGCCTGGCACAGAAATGAAGGGAGTAGAAAAGGATATCACATTTACTTACCATTTATTGATTCTCTGTATGTACATGTACATTGTTGTTGGGTTTTTTTGTTTGTTTTTGTTTTTGTTTTTGTTTTTGTGGGACAATGAGGGTTAAGTGACTTGCCCAGGATCTCACAGCTAGTAAGTGTCAAGTGTCTGAGGCTGGAATTGAACTCAGGTCCTCCTGAATCCAGGGCCGGTGCTCTATCCACTGCACCACCTAGCTGCCCCCTACATTGTTAACAAGAAAAAAAAATAGAATTTTAAAGATGAAAGAAACATTTAAAATTTAGTCTAATCCGATTGATTTTAAAAAGCATTACTCCCCAGCACATATTTACCACCAGAAAACTTACTAAAAGGAAATATTTATAGCACTTTTATGAATCCTATAAAATCATAAAGCAAGATTTTTTTTTTGTATTGTATTGAGCACACAGTAAGGCTATTTGCCGCCAACACCCCACACACACACACGCACACACTAACTTCATGAATCATGACAATTCAATTACTTTCTTTCCTTCTTTTACAGTATCCATACTAACCAATCTGTGATAAAGTCAGAATGACAAATGGGATAGAAAGGAATCATTTAGTTATAATGAGGCATTTTGGAAAAACAACTCACCATGAGTTTCTTGGTGAGCTCCTTAGTGAAAAGGTAATATAGGTGAGTAATAGTCACTGCATACTTTTCTGGTGAGCAACAGTGAACTTTTGCCATTAAAAGGAATCAGGGAATACCCATCTTAGCATACTGAAGGAAAATGGTTGACAGGAAGTTCATCCATAAGAGAAGTAGGGAGATGGTAAGAGACTAGTTATCCTTGTGGAGTTCAAGTCACAGAGTTCAGATGAACCCTGAGTAATGAAATAGTTGATAAATGGGACTACCAAATCAATTTTATCTTTAAAACATCAGAAAGCAGGAATGGTGCTGCAGCCTTGACGAAGGCCAAATTCTGTCCTGATTTTCAAGGAAATTATGGAGGCCGGTGAGTGTGACTTTAATTTCTAAAAGAAAAATCTAGAATTTATTACTAAAAATATCTACTGGTCTCTTTAAGAGATGACATGATCTCATTAAGAACCACTCATTCCAGATAAACTTCATTTTCGTTTTTCTGATTTAGTATTTCACTTTTCACCAATTAAATGCAAAAACAATTTTTAACATTCTTTTTAAAAACTTTGAGTTCCAAATTACCTCACTTTCTCCCTCCCCCCCAACCCCTGCTTTGAGAAGATAAGGAATTCAATATAGGTTATACCCGTTTAGCCATGCAAAACATTTCCATATTAATCATATTGTGAAAGAAAACATAGACAAAAAACTCAAGAAAAATAAAGAAAGTTTTAAAAGTATGATTTATTCTGTATTCAGATATCATCAATTCTTTCTCTGGGGATGGATAGCATTTTCATCATAAGTCCTTCAGAGATGTCTGGTCATTTTATAATATTGTTGTTACTTTGTACATGGTACATTTCACTTTGCATCAGCTCTTGTAAGTTTTTCCAGGTTTTTCTGAGAACCTCTCAGAAATCATTTCTTATAGCACGATAGTATTCTACCATAATGACATACTAAAATTTGTTCAGCCATTCTGCAATTGATAGGCATCTCCTCAATTTCTAATTCATTGCCAATGGAAAAGAGCTGCTATAAATATTTTTGTATGTATAGGTCTTTTTCCTTTTTTTTTTTTTAATCACTTTTTGGACGTGGACCTAGTAGTGATATTGCTAGGTATGCAGGGTTTTATAGTTCTTTGGGCATAGTTCCAAATTGCTTTACAGAATGGTTGAATCAGTTTACAATTCCACCAACAGTGAATTAATGTCTCATTGTCCCCACATCACCTCCAATATTTGTCACTTTCCTCTTCTGTCTTTTAGTTAATCTAATATGTATGATATAGTACCCCCAAATTGTTTTCATCTCTCCAATCAATAACGAATTAGAGCACTTTTTTCATATGGCTTTAGACAGCTTGGATAACATCAAAAAACTTGATATATTTTCTTAACATTTATCAATTAAGGAATGACTCTTATTTTTTATAAATTTGACTTAGTCCTCTATATGTTTGAGAAATGAGGTCTTTTTCAGAGAAATTTGCTTAATTTTTTTTCAAAATTACTATTGCTAACTGCATTTTCCTCTATCCTATCCTCCCTGCTTATTCTATTCTCTCTCTTTTGACCCTGTCCCTCCTTAAAAGTGTTTTACTTGTCACTAACCTCTCCCCAATCTGCTCTCTCTTCTATCACCCCCTCCCATAATTTCACTTATCCCCTTCCCCTCCTACTTTCCTGCAGGGTAAGGTAGACTTCTGTCCCCAATCAAGTGTGTATATTTTCCCCTCTTTGAACCAATTCTGATGAGTAAAATCTACTTACTCTCCCTCACTTTCCCTTCCTTCCCCTCCCTGTAAAAGCCTTTCCTTGTCTTTTTTATAATTTGCCCCATTCTACCTCTCCCTTTCCCTTTCTCCCAGTTCATTTTATTTCATTCCCCTTTTATCCACTATGTGGATCCACTAGGTGCCCCCAAATATACTGACATTTTTTTTGCAGGGTAATGAGGGTTAAGTGTGTAGTAAAAATTATTTGTGATATAGGCAGCTTTTGAAGGACCTCCCCTTTTGGGGGAGAAAAGATTGAAGGCTTCCTGAAGGGAGGTTAGGAGTCCCTTCCAGAACGCTAGCTCTGGAGTCACTTCTGGAACGCTAGTTCACTTGGTCAGGCAACTCCCCTTGCGGTGGTGCATGTTCATTCTGTCTCTGGTGGCTGCTGTTTGGTTAGTTCAACTATGGAAAACACTAAATTCCTTTGAACTAGCTAAATTAGAAATTGTCTGGGTTTGAATAGGTTAAGTTCAGAGTTAAGAGTATTTATCTGTATTTCTATTTTCCTATTTCCTTATCTTTGATTTTTATTTGTTTCACCTTTGTTCTTTAATTCCCAAGTAATAAAATCTGATCCTTGTGTGAACTAAAGCTTAGAGGCTCCTTTCTTATTGGCCTGGGAGAAATATGTAAAAGGGCAGTTCAGAGTGGAGGGAGAACCTAAAAGGTCCCTCATATTTCTGGGACCCCAATATTAAGGTGAGTCACCCAAATAATGCTTCGTATATCAAATTTTGGCCCTCACAAGTGACTTGCCCAGGGTCACTAGTGTCAAGTGTTTGAGACTGGATTTGAACTCAGGTCCTCCTGAATCCAGGGCCAGTGCTTTATCCACTGAGACACCTAGCTGCCCCTACTCTGCTTTTTAAGGTGTTATTTTCTTCAGTATTTTTTTATCTCCTTTACCAAACTGGTGACTGTTTTTTCATGATTTTATTGTATCACTCTAATTTCTTTTTCCAATTTTTCCTCTCTCTCTCTCTTACTTGATTTTCAAAATCCTCCATGAATTTTGAATTCCTCCATGGCCTGAGATGAATTCATATTTTTCTTGGAAGCTTTGGATGTAGGAGTTTTGACTTTGTTATCTTCTGAGTGTATGATTTAATCTCCCTTGTCACCATAGTAACTTTTTATGGTCAGAATTTTTCTGTTGTTTGCTCATTTTTCCAGCTGATTTCTTGACTTTTAACTCTTTGTTAAAGTATGATTCTGCTTTTGGGGTGGAGGGTGCACTGTCCCAAGCTTCAGGTGTTTTGTGCAGCTCTTTTTAGAGGAACATCTAGGGATCTGTAAGTTTTCCATTCCTACAAAGCGATATGATCTAAGGAGAGCTGTGTTTACTACTCTCCTGGACTGTGCTCTGGTCTGTGAGTGACCAAAAGTACTCTTTTCTGCCCAGGAAATGTGAGGAGATCCCCTGATCCACTTTGGCTGGAAGGTTTGGTGTGCTAGTGCTCTTCCCCACCCTGGGACTGCCACCTCAAACTGCAACCTGAATCTGAGTCTGCAATAAAATCCTGCCTCAGTGACAGCAAAGAGATCCCTGTAATCTCCTTCTGACTAGTTTTTTGACCCCCTTACCATCCATGGGCTAAGAGCTCTGGAAGCAGCAGCAGCTGATGATGATTCAGTAGTTCCCAAGCTCTGCACTGGTTTTCTGGGGCCTGGTCTCTGCTAGCCCAGCCTATGCTGGACTGTGATCCACTCTCACCTATTTACAATAGACCTTTCCTGCCAACTTTCTAAGTTGTCCTTGCTGGAAAATTATTTTACCCTGTCTTTTTGTGGGGTATTGTATTATTGCATTATTTAAAGGTATTTGCAGGGGTTTGAGTGAAGGTTCAGGGAAGTCACTGCCTTTTCTCAGCCAACTTGACTACACCCCCATTTCCTTTTTTTATTTTTTTTAATTGGGATGCTAGATAGGTATCTCAAGAGTATGCCAGACCAAGGTACTGAGTCAGGTTGATGCTTTAAATATAATTTACCTGCACTGCAGCAAAGCATTTGACAAAGTATTTTAAGTTGTCTTTGCCCTTCTGCACAAGATGAAGAGGTACAGTCCACAAGATAATGGAGTTGGATAGACTGAAAACAAGTAAACAACCAAATTCAAAGAATAGGGTTTTTTTGTTTTGGTTTTTTGGTTTTTTGGGTTTTTTTAGTGAGGCAATTGGGGTTAAGTGACTTGCCCAAGGTCACACAGCTAGTAAGTGTTAAGTGTCTGAGGCCGGATTTGAACTCAGGTCCTCCTGAATCCAAGACTGGTGCTCTATCTACTGCACCACCTAGCTGCCCCCCAAAGAATAGTTTTTAATGGGTTAATGTTAAGATGGAAGGAATCCTTTTGTGGAAGGCCCCTGGTATCTGTGTCTGGTCCTGTATGGTTTAGTATTTTTTTTTTAAGGTTTAGTTTGTTTGTTTGATTTTGGTGAGGCAATTGGGGTTAAGTGACTTGCCCAGGGTCACACAGCTAGTAAGTGTCAAGGGTCTGAGGCCGGATTTGAACTCAGGTCCTCCTGAATCCAAGGCTGGTGCTCTATCTACTGTGCCACCTAGCTGCCCCTAGTATTTTTTTGAATCATTGCTTTGGAGAAAGCCATAATCAGTGATATATTGGAGCTGCCTCTTATAGGCTCATAATAGCCAATTGTTAAATTTTCAGAGTGAACATTTACATCTCAGAACCCAGAAACTGATAAATTTATTATTTTATTAATTGCCTATACTTATAAAATATATGGAAAAAATGTTAATAATGTTGATTAATCTGAGAAGATGCCATTTAACAAGATAAATGACTGAAATAACTATTTACCAGGGTTTACTAGGTAGGAATACAAATATAAAATACAGTCCCTGACCTCAAGAAGTTTACATTCTAATGGTAGTGGAGATGGGAAATGCATAAATTTACATAGGGGAGTGGTGCTGAGAGAAGGATACTTTGGTCCAGAAGGATATTCCCCCGTAGGGAACCTCAATTTCAACCCAACTAGGAATTCATTTAATAGGTCTTTATTGTCTACTATGTGCAAAGCACTATGATAAATGCTACAAATATAAAAAAAAAATTTTAAATAGTCCCTAATAGCAAGAAGTTTGTATTTGATGGGGGAAGGGTTGGATACAACAGTAAAGAGACATAAAATAATTTATCATTTTTTTTAGTGAGGCAATTGGGGTTAAGTGACTTGCCCAGGGTGACACAGCTAGTAAGTGTTAAGTGTCTGAGGTCAGATTTGAACTCAGGTACTCCTGACTCCAGGGCTGGTGCTCTATCCACTGCGCCATCTAGCTGCCCCAAGACATAACATAATTTAAAAAAGAAAAGCTCACTAACAACTAGGGACATCTGAAAAGGTTTCTTATAGGGGGAGGCAATTGATTTGAGATATGAAATAAGGTATAGATTCTAATAGGTATATGTGAAGAGCCATGTGGCAAGCTTGTGTAAAGGCATGGAGATGGAATGTTGAGTTTGGGGAATAGTGAATAGTCCATTTTGGCTGGAATACAGAATACATGAAGGGGAGTAATAGGAAATAAATATGAAAAGATAGGCTGGCATTGTGAAGGATTTTAAATACCCATGTTAGGATTTTATATTTGAGTCTAGGGACAATAGGGAGCCACTGTAGATTCTTAAAGCAAAAGTGACACAATAAGTCTTATACTTCAGGAAGTTTAATTTTCCAGCCATGTAAAGGAGTGGTGCTAAACTCAAATAAAATAGATCCTTGCAGACCACATATTGACTTAGAAAACCACAAATCAGCATTATCTGTGTTAAATTGTAATTTCATTTTGTTAAATATTTCCCAATTATATTCAATGTAGTTCAGGGAGCAACATGGATATATTTTCAGGGAAATTAGTTAGTGTTGAGTTTTGAGTCAGCAAGATTGAGTTCAAATCCAGCCTGATGCTTATTAGCTGTGTGAACCTGAGCAAGTCACTTAACCCCTGTTTGCCTCAGTTTCCTCATCTATAAAATGGGCATAATAATAGCACCTACCAGGATAGTTGTGAGGACAAAATGAGATAATAATTGTAAAGTCCTTAGCATACTTCCTGGCACATAGTAAATGCAGCCACCCAACAATGGACTTCCCATCTTTCAAGGTCTCTTTTTAGCATCATAGATTAGAACTGGAAGGAATTTTAGAAGCCATTGAATCCAGACTCCTCATTTTACAGGTAAACTTACTCAAAGAAAAATTCACCCTCATCCAGAGTCTTGTATCCTAGTTTCTCTATATCCTACTCCACTCAATTAGTCTTTGAAAAAAAAAGTTGGAGGGCATATTTTGTGTCCTTGCCCCATAATAACAAAATTGAAAGTTATATCTTTGACACTGGCCATACAGACAAGGGAGTTCTGGAGGTCCAGTAATGAGAAATAAGAACTCTTGAAATAGCACTATGAAAGGTGAGAGTGCCTAGGTACCCTAGTTCCAAGATAACTGGGTCTTCTGTAGTTTTGGATGAATTTCAATTTGATATCTGGAAAGGAAACAGGAGAGATAAGAATGTCCAGAGTCAAGGAAACAATGTTCACTGTATAGTCTCATTTGTATGTAAGGGTGATGGGAAGGGTAGAAGGCATAGGGCAGCAGTCCTAGACTGATTCTTTGGATGAAAGAGATGTTTAAAAGAGATAAAACTGATTAATATGGCAAATGCTTGGAAATGTACCCAGGGAATGTTGCTTCTTGCTTTTTAACATAATATGGGCTTTTACAACTCAGAGGTCATGTTTCAATCTCACCTGACTTCTTTGGGTCCATGGGCAGCAAGTAGACCTGCTTTCCAGTATGTTACCTCATTCAAATGAAGCGACTTTCTCCAAGGTTACTTATCATATCTTAAAGGCCAAATCCAAAGGCCTTTTTCCATGCTCATCCTTCTGAAGCTCTCTGCTGCTTTTGACACTGCCACTCAGCCTCTTTTCCTTACTTTCTTCTCTCTATGTTTTTGTGACTCTATACTTTCCTGGTTTTCCTCCTGCCACTCTGACCACTCTTTTTCTGTCCACTTTGTTGAAACTTCATCCAAGTCACTAACTGTCTCCCAAGTCTTTGTCCTCATTGCTCTTCTTTTCTCTGTCTATACTATTTGATTTGGTGATTTCAACAGTCACTCAATAAACATTTATTAAACACCTACTGTGTGCCAGGCACTGTGCTAAGCACTAGGGATACAAAGAAAGGCAAAAGGCCATTGAGAAATACACAATCTAATGGGGTAAGACAACACATAAAAAGAAGTTAAAAATGGAGGTAGGGTGAGGTAGAAGAGCAAAGGTATCAGGTGTGAGGTATGATGAAGTCCTATAGCTAGGTAGGAAACTAAAAGGTGACCACCCTGTTCCCTTCCTTAAATAGAGAATATAGGAAGAACTTTATGAATAGCAAGGATAGAAGGGAAAGGGTGGAGAGGGAAGGGGAGGGAGGGGAGGGAAAAAGAAAGACAGAGGAAGAAGTATGAAAGAGAGAGAAGGGAGAGAAGGAAAGAGAAGAAGAGGGAGAGGGGGAGAGAGAGAGGGAGAGAGAGAGAGAGAGAGAGAGAGAGAGAGAGAGAGAGAGAGAGAGAGAGAGAGAGAAAGAGAGAGAGAGAGAGAGAGAGAAAGAGAGAGAGAGAGAGAGAGAGAGAGAGAGAGAGAGAGAAGGGTGTGGGGTACTGATGTCTGAGCTCCCATGGATGATTCTCAGATTTATTTATTCAATTTTAACTTTTCTCCCAACATCCATTCTTACATTTCCAAAACCTCAAACTGGATGTCCTGGAGACATCTAAAAGTAAACATCCAAAACTGAACTCATTTTCTTTCTCCTTGAGACTTCTCTTCTTCCGAGGAGGGTACCACCATTCTATCAGTCATCCCAGCTCACAACATAAAGGTCATTCTTGACTCATCACTCTCTTTCACCTCCTCTCTCCAATCTGTTGCCAAGGCCTATTGATCCTACTTTCTTAGGATCTCCTCAATACATCTTTCTCTCCTCTGACACTTGCACCTCCCTAATGGGGGCCCTCATCAACTCACATCTAAACTACTGCAATAGTCTCTTGGTTGATCTCCCTGCCTCAAACATATCTCCCTTCCAATCCATCCCCTATATAACTCTCAAATTAATCTTGATCTAACCATGTTAACATCTTTCCTATTGAATAAGCTTCAGTGGCTACTTATCACCCCCCAAATCAAATAGAAAATCCTCTTTTTAGCATTTCACGTCCTTCACAAGCTGTCCCCCTCCTACCTTCCAGTCTTGCTACACATTCCTCCCTTCTATGTCCTCTGTACCCTTTGACACTGGCCTCCTAACTGCCACTTTCCACCTTTCAGCTTCGAGCATTTCTTCTGGTTAGTCCCCACGGCTGGTTGCTCTCCTCCCTCCTCTCTTGTCCCTTGGCTTCCCTGGTTTTCTTCAAGACCAGGCTAAAATTCCACCTTTTAAAAGAAGCTTTTCCCAATCCCCCTTAATAGTAGTGCCTTTCCTCTGAGATTCCCTTTAATTATCCTGCATATTTCATTTATACATAATTTTTTGCATTTTGTCTCTCCTTTAGACTTTGAGCTTCTTGAGATCTGGACCTGTTTTTTTCTTTGTTTTGTTTTGTTTTGGTTTGGTTTTCCTCTTGGGGGGTGGGTGGGGATTTATCTTGCCTCTCCTCACATCCCCAGCACTCAACACGGTGTCTGGCATATAATAAATGTTTAAAAAATGTTCACTGGCTGACTGATTGACTGACTGACCACCACGGTTGAATGAGGAAAATTAAAGCAGCCTTCTCAGATCCCTACTCTTTGTCCCTTCAGGCTACCTCACCAAGTGTTTCTTCACCCAATGCCTAAGCAGGATAGAAGGTATTTCACTTGAAAGTACATTTTCTGGTTATGCTGTGTTCCCTAAAATAGTTATAAGCTAAGTTAAAAAAAATTCTTATTTTTAAATGTAGCTCATATGACAAGGGGAGAGTTAGCCCAAGTTATAAAATACTATAGTAAGTATCACAAGAACTACAAGGTACCCCATTTCCTCCCCTAATTATTAATTATAAGCATTCTATTTATAATACTTCCCTAAATACCATAAAATATTTATCAGGAAATGTAATCAGAGAAGAGTCAAAGGCCTGGAACAAGTTTGACTCCACTAGACTGTTACCATCTAAAAGCAAATTAAATCTTCTATTGGGGAGAGGAGAGGGAAGAATCTATGACCAGAAAAAAAAATAGGGAAGAAAATTAACAGATATTCCAAAAGAGTAACTTTAGGGTATTCAGTCCATCTTAACATAGTGAAATGTATGTATGAATTTATATAAGTATTCAAAAACTATTCTCATTCTTTACGGAAATACAAGAGATATGACATCACTGATCAGGGTCAATGCTAAGTAAATCTATGTACATAGTCATTCAACTTTGCAAATAGTCACTTGTCCACTTATTTGGGGCCAGTAACATTTTATTCTGGATAAGGCAGAAGGATGTTAATTTCTTTTACTTTCATTTTGTCTATCTTTTGAAGAGAAGTAGAAAAAGTTCAAATCAACCCAAAGGACTATAAACTTAGGTTCCTCAATTATTAAGGGATTATTGAGATACTTTGGACGCTAGGAAATATGACTTTCACTCTTGTTCTTTGCTAGTACTATACTTGGAGACAGGAAGATCAAAACTGATATTTTTAGATTAAGAGAACCTAATATTAAGCCTAAAGCTGATTCACTATTGAATTTTTTGTGGGGCAATGAAGGTTAAGTGACTTTCCCAAGGTCACACAGCTAGTAAGTGTCAAGTGTCTGAGTCTGAATTTGAACTCAGGTGCTCCTTAATCCAAACAAAGCTGGTGCTTTATCCACTGTGCTACCTAGCTGCCTCCCACTATTGAAATCTTTTGAAATAAATACTTGCTCTGTTGCCTAGAGTCTTCTACTTTCTCATTTCTTCCTTTTGGAATCCCTACCTCTCATATTCAAGGCTCAGTCCAAATTTCATCTTCTCAAACCTCTTCTAATATCTCCAAATATTAGTGACCCCCAAAGTAATTCTGTATATACTTTACATATATACATATATATGTACATATATGTATATGTATACATATGTACTTAACTGGTTCTTTGAAAATTCCCCTAGAGTGTATGCTTCTTGTGACTAGCAATATTTACATCCCCCAGGCCTCATACAGTTCCTTTTATATACTATATTCTTAAGGAGGATTTATTTAGTTAAACTGAGTCAACTGAATATCTAGGAATAATTTATGAATTCTTAAGCATGATCTAGATATGGTAGGCCTTAAAGATAATCATACTTTCTATGTCTTGTTGGTCTGATTATTTAAATCCTAACTTTCTGTGATTTTTTTTTCTTTCTAATATGTTTCTAGCTAGCTGAACAAAAATAAGGGGGAAAAGGAAAAGAGAACCATCTCCTCAATGGCCTCATTCATAATTACCTTTATCAATATTGTTTAGGCCTTTTCATCAAACCCCATCTTAAGATTATAAAGATTTTTCTCTAATATTGTTTGGGTAAATACTCATTTAGAACTTTGTTTTGTGGAATTGTGTGTCCTATAATGTCCTTTAAATCCAATGTAATGTTTTTTTGCAAAATGAATTAACGACATTAGAAAGAATATACCTACATATAATTTTTTTTTAGAATTTCATGGTGTCAGTTTTTGTTATATTTGCCGCTCTGATAGGTGTAAGGTGATACCTCGGAGTTTTTTTCATTTGCATTTCTCTGATCAATAGTGATCTAGAGTATTTTTTCATATAATTCTGGATATCTTTGATTTCTTTGTCTGAAAACTGCCTGTTCATATCCTTCGACTATTTTTAAATTGGTGAATGACTTATATATTTATAAATTTGACTCATTTCTCTATGTATTTGAGAAATTAGGTCTTTATCAGAGATATTTGTTTCAAAAATTCTTTCCCAGTTTTCTGCTTCCCTTATAATCTTGATTACATTAGTTTTGTTTGTGCAAAACATTTTTAATTTTATTTCATGAAAATGATCTATTTTATAATTTGTATTATTCTCTATATTTTCTTTGGTCCTAAATTTTTCCTCTGTCCATAAATCTCACAGATAAACTATTATATGTTCTCTTAATTTACTTATGGTATCACCCTTTATGTGTAAATCATGTACCTACTTTGGACCTTATTTTAGTATATGCTGTGAAATGTTTATGTATACCTAGTTTGCACCATACTGTTTTCCAGTTTTCTCAACAGTTTTTGTCAAAAAAAAAAAAGTTTTGTTCCAAAAGTCTGGATCTTTGGGTTTATCATATACTAGATTACTATAGTCATTTACGACAGTGCAATTTTTACCTGATCTATTCCACTAATCCACCATTCTATTTCTTAACCAGTAGCAGACTGTTTTGATAATTACCACCTTATAATTCAGTTTGAGATATGGTATTGCTATACCACCTTCTTTCTTGTTTTTTTTCATTGATTCCCTTGATATCCTTGAACTTTTCTTCTGCCAGAAAAATTTTATTATTTTTTCTAAATCTATAATTTTTTTGGTAGTTTGATTGGTATAGCACTAAACAAATAAATTAAGTAGGTTTATCATTTTTATTATATTGGCTCAGCCTACCCATGAGCAGTTAATATCTTTTAATTGTTTATCTGTGTGAAAAACGTTTTATAGTTCTGGTCATATAGTTCCTTGATTTATCTTGGCAAGTAGACTCCTAAATATTTCATATTGTCCACAGTTATTTTAATGGAATTTCTCTATCTGTTGTTACTGAACCTTATTAGTAATATTGTACTATACTTTCTCAGCTAATTTATTTGGAGTTTTTTGTTTTGAATGCTATTTTTTCTATATTCCTTTTTGAATTTCTTTAATTTCTTTTGGAATTGTATTTTTAAAATTTTCTTTTTGTGAGAACCAGTTTCCAATACCGTTACCCTTCTCTAACCTATTGCATATAAATATTCATACTTGTTATTTGATAATGCCAAAGTGAAGATTGCTGTGCAATTGCCTATTTGAAATACAAGCGGTATATCATTGTGATTATAGCCTGTTTTCTATGTTTGCCTTGTAAATATCTGCTTGCCAACAGTTGTGATTTTTGCTCATTTATATTATTGCATTTTGACCAAATTATTTATAGAGTGATATTTTTTTCCTTTTGGTTATTGTTTAAATATTACCATTGTATACTAGTCTAATGACCAGATGGTATATGTTTTGTTTGAAAAATATTTTAATATTTTTGAACTGGAAATTCACAAGGGTTTTCCTGATTCTAGCCCCAGAGACTAAAAATAAGGATATCATAAAGAAGAAAGATGCTCTCTGCATCCAGAGAAAGAACTGATAATGAGAAGTATGTATACAATAATTTTAAACATACAGGTTGGGCCAAAGGTCATGATGTTTTAATAACTTTTTGAAAATTATTTTTCTTCTTTTTTTTACCATTAAGAATATTTTACTTTTTGGGGGCAGCTAGGTGGTGCAGTGGATCAAGCACCGGCCCTGAATTCAGGAGGACCTGAGTTCAAATCTGCCTTAGACACTTGATATTTACTAGCTGTAGGACCCTGGGCAAGTCACTTAACCCTCACTGCCTTACAAAAAAACAAAAGAATATTTTAATATTTTATGTTTCACATGTAATATAAATTCATTTCCTGTATGTACTGTATGTGATGCTATGGTATTGAAAATTAAAAACAAAAAATGAAGGACTTATTAAATATTGAAACCACTTTGTGACTTTGGGCCTACCTTATATATACCTATTTGTGTCTAAGGGTATAAGTTTCCAGGGTGGGGATAGGGGTAGAGAAGCAAAGATGAAAAAAAAAAGAAATTGACTTAATAACATTATTTATTTATAAGGAATAACAAGTTGTACATAATAGATTTACAGTTTCATATGCAATCATCTTTTTTATTATACTCTTATGGAAATGCTTGTTTTATTCCATAAATTAAAAATAAAATAAATGAATGAAAATATAATAAAAAGACACTAAAAAAGGTCAAAGAAGTAGGTGGGGGGTGGGAATGGAAAGTAATACACAGTAAGGTCAGGGCTAGAGATACTACTCCATTAGTAATCTGAATTATCTTATGGCAAGGACAATTTGACTTTCTGTCCTGAGATCCTGAGGTTCGATGATTCATGAAGATGAGACAGAGAGGAAGAATTAGTCATAGGCAAAAACAGTAGGAGCTTGAAACATCCCCTATGCTGGTGAAAAACCTCAACATTGAACTCCCAGTTGTGAACTATCTCCCTTGCTTTTCTGCTGTGCATAAAGTGAAGTCACACGACTGAGACATGAGGGAGTGAAGAAAGATCATATCCCAGTCAAAACATACAGAATGCAGGCTGGTGTTGCTTCAGAATGGCTTACAACAAATCAAAAGACATTGAAGAAGCAAGAACAAGTTGGGGTAGATATTTTAAATACCACTTTTACCCAAAAGTAAAACAAAGAAGGACAGACAATAGATGTTACTTATTGATGTCTTAGTAAAGGCAAGCTTGGATGGCTGCCTTCGTTCCTAACAAGAATGCCATCTTAATCAATGAGTCAGACTTTCCAAGGAGTCTAGGAGAAGGTCGAAAACTTCATTTCTAATCCTGAACTCAAGAAACCCTAGAGATATATCACATTACATTTGCATCTCAGTATCCTTACTGAAAAATGGGCATAATAGCATTGATTTAGCACTTAGAGCTAATCATGTTAATTCATGAATTGTAGGAGCATGCTTTGAAGACATAGAATATGTGTACATAGGTTTACTCAGGCTTGTGATGTTATGAGGTTTCCATAGAAGATGAAATCAATGCCTTTTGCCTTCCTTCATCCTTCCCCCACATAATTTTATTCAAATTCTCCAGGCTTCCTGCCAACTTATAATAGTGTATAAAGAGAATTGATGGAGATGATATAACATGGAGCTACAACTGTTGCTCCTTGCCTTCCCCCAATCATAAGATGACTCTAGGCCTGCACCTTATTTCTTGATTATCTGGCATTTTTCATGGATTCTAGCTCCTCAAACTCACTGAAATGTCAAATTAGAGAATTGGAAGAGACCTCAGACATCATCTAGTATAACCTGGATCTAAGAATATCCCCTAAAGTAATCCTTAACAATTGATCATTTAACCTTTACCTAATGTTCTTTAGTGAGAAGGGGGACCACAACCCTTAATTGGCTGGTGGGGAGTTGTTACACAAAATAAGCAAGGTAATTAAAAAACACACACATATAAGTGCTCTTGATGAGTTTGTCACATAGATGACTTGAGTATTAAAAGAAGGAAAGAAAGATCATAAACTATGACCAGGTGGAATTTATGCCAGGAATGCAAGACTGGTTCAATATTAGGACAATTATTAGCATAATTGACCATATCAGTAACAAAACCAACAGAAATCATATGATTATCTCAATAGATGTAGAAAAGGCCTTTGGCAAAATACATCACCCATTTCTATTAAAAACACTAGAGAGCATAGAAATAAAAGGACCTTACCTTACAATGATGAGTAATATTTACCTAAAACCATTAGCAAATATTATCTGTAATGGGGATAAGCTAGAAGCCTTCCAAATACAATCGGGCTGAAGTACAGATGCCCATTATCTCTTCTATTATTTAATATTATACTCAAAATGATAGCTATAGCAATAAGAGAAGAAATATAAATTAAAGGAATTAGAGTAGGTAATGAGGATACAAAACTATCGCTTTTTTTTTTTGCAGGCAATGGGGGTTAAGTGACTTGCCCAGGGTCACACAGCTAGTAAGTGTCAAGTGTCTGAGGCCAGATTTGAACTCAGGTACTCCTGAATCCAGGGCTGGTGTTTTTAACCACTGTGCCATCAAGCTGCCCCAAAACTATCACTTTTTACAGATATGGTATTATACTGAGAAAATCCTAGACAATCAACTAAAAAGCTACTTGAAAATATTAACTTTAGCAAAGTTGCAAAACACAAAGTAAACCAACATAAATCATAAGCACTTCTATATATTGCTACCAAAGTCCAGCAACAACAGATAGAAAGAGAAATTCCATTTAAAATAACTGTGGCCAATATTAAATACTTGATAGTCTATCTGCCAAAACAAACACAGCAACTATATGACCAGAACTACCAAACACTTTTCATAGAAATAAAGTTGTATCTAAAAAATTGGAAAAATAATAATTACTTAGGGGTAGGCTGAGCCAATATAATAAAAATGACAAGCCTGCCTAACTTAATTTAGTTATTTAGTGCTATACCAATCAAATTATCAAAAATATTTTATAGATCTAGGAAAAAAAATAACAAACAACAAAACAACAAAATTTATCTGGAAAAACAAAAGTTCAAGGATATCATGGGATTCCATATAAAGCTTTGAAAGAATGTAGTCTAGCTGTACTAGATCTCAAACTGCATTATAAAGTGGTAATTATCAAAATAATCTGCTACTTGCTAAGAAATAAAGAGGTGCATCAGTGGAACAGAATAGGTAAAAAATTGCACTATAGTAAATGACTATAGTAATCTACTATATTATAAACCCAAAGATCCAAGCTTTGGGAACAAAAATTTAATATTTGACAAAAACTGCTGGGAAAACTAGAAAACACTATGGCAGAAACTAGGTATAGGCCAATATTTCACACCTTATACTAAATGAAGGTACAAATGGGTACATGATTTACACATAAAGGATGATACCATAAGCAAATTAAAGAGCATGGAATTATTTATCTGTCAGATTTATGGGCAGAGGAGAAATTTAGGACCAAAGATGATGTAGAGAGTAAAACAAGATATAAAATAGATCATTTGATTATGGTAAATGAAAAAGTTTTTTCCCAAACAAAACTAATGTAACCAAGATTACAAGAGAAGCAGAAAACTGGGAAAGAATTTTTGAAACAAATATTTCTGATAAAGATCTCATTTCTCAAATAGATGGAGAACTGAGTCAAATTTATAAAAATACAAGTTATTCCCCAATTGATAAATGGTGAAAGGATATGAACAGGCAGTTTTCAGACAAAGAAATTAAAGCTATCTATCTAATCATATGAAAAAATGCTCTAGATCACTACTGATCAGAGAAATGCAAATGAAAACAACTCTGAGGTATCATCTCACACCTATCAGAGTGGCAAATATAACAGAAATGGAAAATATTGGATGTTGAAGGGGATGTGAGAAAGCTGGCACACTAATCCATTGTTGGTGGAGTTGTTAAAAGATCCAACCATTCTGGAGAACAATTTGGAACTATACTCAAAGAGATATAGAACTGTGCATACCCTTTGATGCAGCAATACCACTGTTAGGTTTATATTCCAAAGATATCTCCCAAAAGAGAAAAAGACCCAACTGTACAAAAATGTTTATAGCAGCTCTTTATAGTAGCTAAGAATTGGAAATCAAAGGAATGCCCAATATTTGGAGAATGCCTAACAAGCTGTGGTTTATGATGATGTTGGAATATTATTATTCCAAAAGAAATGACAAACAGGGTGATTTCAGAAAGGCCTGGAAAAATATTTTTTTAAAAATTAAAAGGAAAAAAAAAGGCCTGGAAAGAGTTGTATGAACATCATGATGTATGGTGAAGTGAGCAGAACCAAGAGATCATTGTGCACAGAGACAACAATAGTGTTTGATGAAGACCTTTGAAAGACTTAACTATTCTCAACAATAAAATGATACAAAAAAATCCCAAAGGACTATTTTTTTCTTGAATATAATTTTATCTTCCAAAATATATGTAAAAACAAAATTTTAACATCAATTTTTTAAAACATTGTGTTCCAACTTCTCTTCCCCCATCCATTACTACCCCCCACCCACAAGAACTCAAGCAATTCAAAATAAGTTATACATGAGTAGTCATGGAAAAATTTCCATATTAGCTATTTGTGAGAGAAAACAGTCAAAAAAAACCCTTCAGATTAAGGAATTGTCAAAGAGGAAATAAAAAAAAATTTTAAATGTGTTTCCATCTGTTTTCAGATACTATCAGTTCTTTCTCTGCAGATGGGCTGCAATCTTCATGAGTCCCTCAGGATTACATTGGATCATTGCCTTGCTGAAAATAACCACATGCTTCCCAGCAGATCATCCGCCACTATTGGTGTTATTTTGTATACAGTACATTTCACTCTGCTTCAGTTCATTTAGGTCTTTCCAGGTTTTCCTGTTCATTATAACCTGTATATAGTACCTTAAGCTTGACAGAGAATTTTCTTCATAAAAGCCCAGCAAAATAGGTATCATACGTTTTGCCATTATAATCAATCACCATATCTATTTCCCTCCATCCCACTCCCTTCCCGTGATATTTACTCTATCTTCTTTTTACCTATTCTGCCTCATAAGTGTTTTACTTCTGACTATCCTCTCCCTCCCTCCACACTCCCTTTTTTCACCCTTCCTTCCTTATCCTCTTCCCCTCCTACTTTCCTGCAGGGTTAAATAGATTGCTCCTCCCAATTGGGTATGAAAACTATTCCCTCCATGAGCCCACTCCAATGAGATCAGGGTCCCTGAGATAATTCTGTGTTCTAAATTTTTCTTCCTCCTTCCTTCCTCAACCCTCCCTATGAGATCAAGCAATTCAATATGTCATACTGGTGCAGTAATGCAGAACATCTTCATCTTCCTTGAAAGTGTTTTGCTTTTTACTGCTCTCTCCCCCAATCTGCTCTTTCCTCCTTCCCTTCTTCTGCCCTCCCCTTTTCTCCCCCCCTCCCAGGGCAAAAATATATTACTATAGCTACTTGAGTATGTATGTTAGTCCTTCTGAGCCAATTCTGATGATATTAAGGTTCTCTCCCCAACTCTTTCCCCCTCTTCTACTCTCATCCATAAGCTTTTTTCTTGTTTCCTTCATATGAACTAACTCTCCCCAGACCATCTCTCCCCTTCTCCCTCTCCCAGTTTATTCCTCCTTCACCTCAACCCTATTTTAATGATGTCATCATGGATTAGTTAGGTGGCACAGTGGACAAAGCACCAGCCCTGGACCTAGGAGGCCCCAAGCCCAAATCCAGCCCCAGATAAAAGAAACCTCACCCTGTCTGCCCCACAAAGAATTAAACATAAATGCTTTACAGATATCATCCCTTCATATTCAGTTCAGATCTGTGTCTTCTGTGATTTTTTTTGCTGAGATAGTTCTTATGAATTCAAAGTATTATCTTCCCATGTAGGAATGTAAATGGTTTTATCTTTTAATATCCCTCATGAAGTCTTTTTCCTGTTTACCTTTTTATGCTTCTCCAGGGTCTTGTATTTGAAAGTCAAATTTTCTATTCAGTTCAGGTCTTTTCATCACAAATACTTGAAAGCCCTCTTTCTTATTGAAATTGCCTCTGAAAGATTATACTTAGTTTTGTTGGGTATGTGATTTTGGGCTGTAGTCCCAATTCCTTTGTCTTCTGGAATATCATATTACATGCCCAGTTTAATATAGAAACTGCTAGATCTTGGTTCATCCTTATTGGAGCTCCACGGTATTTGAATTCCTTTTTTCTAGGTGCTTACAGTATTTTCTCCTTTACCTGGGAGTTCTGGAATTTGGCTATAATATTCCTGGAGGTTTTCCTTTTGGGATCTCTTTCAGGAGGTGATGGGTGGATTTTTAAATTTCTATTTTAGCTTCTGCTTCTAGAATATCAGGGCAATTTTCCCTCACAATCTCTTGGAGGATGGTGTCTAAGCTTTTGTTTTGGTCATGGTTTTCAGGTAGTCCAATGATTTTCAAATGATCTCTCCTAGATTTATTTTCCAGGTCAGCTATTTTTCCAAGAAGATATTTCTCATTGCCCTCTATATTTTCATTCAACTGGATTTGATTGTGTCTTGGTTTCTCATACGGTCACTAGCTTCCATTTGTTCAATCCTAATTCTTAGGCAGTTATTTTCATCAGTTTTTTAATCTCCTTTTCAATTTGGCTTTTCAAAATGTTGACTTTTTTCTCATGACTCTCCTCCATTGCTCTCATTTCCCTTTCCATTCTTTCCTCCTTTTCTCTACATCTTCTTTCTATTTCTCCTACTTTCTCTTCAAGATCCCTTTTGAGAACTTCCATAGCCTGAAACCAGTTCATATTTTTCTTGGAAGCTGTTGATGTTGGTGCTTTGACCCTGTTATTATCTTCTTCTGAGGTTGTATTGTGGTCTACCTTACCCCCAAAGAAGTTTTCTATGGTCTTCTGCTTTCTCTGCCTACTCATCCTGACTTACTATTTCTTGGCTTTTAACTCCTTCCTAAAGTGTGGAGCTGATTCCAGGACACACTGTTCAAGCTACAGTATTGTCCAGGGGATGGTTGGTTGGGCTTCTTCTCAGCCTGCCTGGCCTCACATTCATTTGATTTTAAACTCCCCACTGAAGGGTGGTGTGGTTGGGGGTGGGGCTGCTTCTCGGTTCTGCTCCTCTTCCCAGCTTAAGAGGGTCCCAGGTGTTTTGGTTTGAGAGGGGGCAAGTTTTAATCTTACCTGGCCTGTTCTCAGGTCCAGAGATAACCTCAGGCCTACTTACTAAGCAACCAACCAGCAAAGCTTTCTGTGGTGTGCTTCTTAGCTTCAGATGAGCCTGCCTGTTCCCCTCCCCTACCTGGGCCTTCAGCCACTCAGGATTTCTTCCTGGTTGCCCACTGGGGTGCGACAGTCAAATCCTTCCCCCCAGTCCAGCGGTATCCCTGCACTTACCCGCCCACCCTAGGCCAGCGGTTCAGCCCGATCACATGCTCAGTTCCAGAAATTGCCAGTGATGCAGCTGATTCAGAGGCACTGGGGCAAACTCCTTCAGCAGGTGTCTTGTGTGTCGGCCCGGTTGCAGGGTTAGGCTTTATTCATGGCCCAGCACAGCCCTTTGAAACCTATCTATAGCTGGAGAAAACTCTCAGCCTGTGTTTTTGTGTGTTTTTTTGCCCCAGGAGTTCTTCTATTGCTATTTTTGGGGTGATTGTATCAGGAGCCCTGTGCATTTAATGTCTTTCCTCTGCCATCTTGGCTCTGCCCCACCCAAAGGACTACTGATGAAACATACTATCCACCTCTAAAGGAAGAACTGATATTGATGGAACATAGACTGAAGAATGTTACTTTTCACTTTCTTCCATTTTTTTCTTTTATTCACGTTTTCTTGTACAAAATGACTCATATGGTGATGTTTTACATAATCATACATGTATAATCAATATCTGATTGCTTGTTGCCTTGGGGAAGGGGGAGGGGATGGAGGGAAGGAGGGATAAAAATTGCAACTCAAAACTGTAACTAGCAATGTTTATTACTTTAAAAAAGGAGGGAAATGAGCTTTTATTATGTGCTTACTATATTCTAGGCACTGTATGCTAAAAGATTTATAAATATTGTATTTCTGCTAAATGACTTGCAAATATCTCATTTGATCCTGAAAATAAACTTGGGACGTAGGAACTAACATTACATTTACATTTACAAGAAGACTTTTACATTTGTGGAAAACTAGGCAGATAGAGACTAGGTGACTGGCCCAGGGTCACACTGATAATAAATCTATGAAATCAAATTTGAATCCAAGTTTTCCTGACTCCAGGCCCAGCACTCTGTCACCTAGCTCTCTCAGTGGCACTATCAATAATATTGGAAAGACTTTAAAGGATGAGAAAAGCACTACACGACAATAAAATGTTAAATGTAATCTATAGGTCACTTTCTATTCTTGCAGAATGAATTCAGGACTTTGAACACAACATTCTTTTCCACCTCTACTCTTTCTCACATCATACATGACTTCAATATTAATCTCGATGACCCTTTGGCTCTTCATCCTTCTGCTATTTACACCTACTAAGTTCTTATCCCTGGTTTACCCCCTACCACACACCTTTTCTGTTCCTAATGTGTATTCATTAAATGTTGCTGAAGAAAGGCACATCTCATAACCTACTTTCACAAATTACATGATTTTAACTGGACCTACACTGTTGCCTGGCACTCTTTTTATTGATTTCTCATTAGCAGTCTATTACACTTCACACAATGATTTTCAGAACCTTTTCTCTTATTTCTGAACTTCTCAGTTGCATTTCTATTGGCCTCCTAGAAGATGATCCTCAACTCTTCACTGAGACTGAGCCCATTCATCACAAACTTCCTCATCTGATCCCCATACCTCAAAACCTATCACTATATATATGCTCTTCTACTTTCTGATTCCTATTTCAAAAAGGTAAGGTAGCTTCTCTCCTAGCCAAGGTTATCCTTCTACTTGTGCCCTGGAACCCATCCTACTCTTTTTCCTAGGATCTTAACCCTTCAGTCATTCCCTTTTGCTTTCATTTTTTCAAACCCACACAATTTGATGACTTCTCAACTACCTACAAACATGCTCCAGTCTCTTTTAGGATTCCTTTGTCTCTGATATCCAATCAGACTTTTAGTTCTGCAAGTATCCTTCCACTCACTGACTTACTTCTATAAAGAATATTCTAAACTCACTGCTCTGCTCCCTCAACACCCATTCATTTATCTCATTATCTCACTTGTAACCCCACTATTCTATTAAAACAGATCTTTAAAAAGTCACCTGTGATCTCTTAGTGGCTAATTTAATCCTTTTTTTTTTTCTCCTTGAGATTTCTATATTGGCTAACCCTTCTTCCTAGATATATTTTCTTTCTTTGGTTTCCATGACACTGTTCTCTCCTACTGTAACTCTCTTAACACCTATATAACTACTCTTTCTCAGTCTTCTCTATTACTTCATCATCTTCTTCAAACCCCCAAGAGTGGGGTGTGCAAGAAGACTCTGTTTCAGGCCTTCTTTGTCCTGTATTTACCCTCTTTCTTGGTGATCTCATTCATTCTCTTAAAGCCAATTATTATCTTTAGATAGAAGATTATCAGATCTATCTATTGATCAATCTAACAATCTATCGATCTATTGATCTACCTATCTACCTACAGCCTTAATATTACTCCTGATT
Source organism: Dromiciops gliroides (assembly GCF_019393635.1). Classification (NCBI taxonomy): domain Eukaryota; kingdom Metazoa; phylum Chordata; class Mammalia; order Microbiotheria; family Microbiotheriidae; genus Dromiciops; species Dromiciops gliroides. The sequence goes on from NC_057862.1 coordinate 553,758,953, forward strand.
TCCAATCTCATATCTCCATTTGCCTACTGAATATCTCTACCTTAATAATCAATGGCACTTCAACAGGTCAAAAACTGAAATCATCCTCTTGCCTCCCACTCACATTTTTGTGGATGGCACCATCATCCCACCAAATACTGAAGCTTAAATCTTTGAAATTATATTTAACTCTTCCTTCTGTAATGTGGGCACCCTAAATTACCCACCAAGTCTGATAAATTCTACCTCCACAAAATTTCTCACTTTCATTTCCTTAGTCAATATTATCCCATGCATACTTTTTGTCATAAGAATTGTCAGTTCTTCAAAGTCAGATATTTCTTAGTGTTCTATATTCTCAACAGTGTTGGGTACAAAGTGTTTCATAAACAGATATGTGTTGACTTGTGTAAGCTTATTGATACAGATATTTTTATAATAGGTTAAAATTAAATCAATGTCAAAGGGGTACCTATGTTCATAAATACTAAATAATAATAAGAATGATGCCTTTATCTTATGATTATGTTTTTAAACAGATTGATATTAAAGAATTTAAAATTTGGAAGCTATGATAGAGAACATCTGGTACATTTTGAAGATCAAAATACTCAGGCCTAAAGAGGTTAAATCATTTGTCCAAGGTCAAATAGCTGAGATAAACACCAAAAGTTCGTGACTCCTAATTAGACCTCTTTTCTCTAAACCATGCTGCTTTTCTTATAAGATGGCAATAATCCACACATGGGTTTTGAAATTCCTTTTATTCACTATAGGGAATATGTGGGATACCTATGATTTATAGTTGATATAGGATTTGTTGAAAACATTTTTTTATTTGGTTCCTTAAAATACTAACCTGTTATGTCTGATCTATTGCTGGTTTGGGATCCTTCTACCTACATTTGGGAATCAACAGAAAAGGAATAAGTCCCATTAGGTTTAGGCACATCTTTTCTGAAGAAAGTAAAGTTCCTTAAAATATCAAGGTCTTAGTCCTATCTCAATCCTGTATTTCCATCAAGAATTATGAATGCAATTCTCATCAACTCTCACAGATTCCGTTATGATATCCATGCATATGACCCCCAAATATACTTATCTAGCCCTCATCTCTCTCAAGAACTACAGGTCCCCATTATCATTTGACTGTTTGACATCACCACTGCATGTCACATAAGTATATGAAACTCAATATGTCCAAAAGAGATCTCACAGGGACAGAGTTAAGATGGCAGAATGATCAGAAGAACTTTTTTCCTAGTTCACCTAGAACATCTCCGCCAGAACAAAATCAAAAGAAAATTCATGAGCTTTCTTTTAAGTGAACCTCTCCTCCTCCTAATTCACTGTTTTGTTCACAATAAACCATCATATTTTCAGTTACCCAGGTTCTCAAATTCAGTAATATTCTACTCTTTCTTCTCTCTGATGTCCCACATACAATAAAGTACAAGGTCCTATTAGGTCAACTTCTTTACCATTTCTCACATCCATCCCTTTCTTTCTACTAGCATTACAACCACATTAGGCCAGGATCTAATCATCCCTTGAGTAGACTATTACAATATATCTGTAATTGCTGTCCCTATATCTAGACTTTCCCTTCTCCAATACATTTTCCAAACCACTGCCAAACTTATAATCCTAAAACTCAAATATGTATTCCATTTTCATCTTAGGAAGCTTCAATAGCTTTTATCTCTATTGGTTTTGGGATATAATACAAATTCCCCTGTTTCCCATTTAAAACATTATAACCTAGCTCCAGAGCCAAACATGTGACACATTACTCTCCCTTATTCACTCTACTCAAGCTAGTAGCTAGATGATACCATGGTTAAAGCACTGGACCTGAAGTCAAGAAAGCCTAAGTTCAAATCCAGCTTTAGACAATTACTAGCTGCATGACCCTCAGCAAGTTATTTAAATGCTGTTCAACTCACTTTTTTGAACTATAAAACAGAGATGGTAATAATAGCACCTACCTTGCTAAATTATTGTAAGAAACAAATGAGATAACATTTGTAAAATCTTTATCAGGCATTTAATAAATGTTTGTTTTCTTCATTTTTTACTTCTATGTCTTTACATAGGCTCTCTCCCATGCCTGAAATGCTCTCATTCCCTACCTCCAATTCTTGAAACTCCTAGTTCTTCAAGTCTCAGTTATAAAACCTTTTCCTTCAAGAGGCCTCTCTTGGTTTCCTAATTTGTTAATTCCCCATAACTTTAAGTTGATCTTTTAACTATAGTATATATGATTTCTGTGAACAAATCATAGGAACTAATATAATTTAAGTTCCTTGAAGCCAAGAATTCTCTTAGTGTGGTGTTTCTATTTCCAACACCTAGAACAATATCTAGGACATAGGAGTCACTAGATAAGTGCTTAGATTTTTAATTTTTTTTTATTCTGAACTTATACGCATATGCACACATAAAGAGCATTTCTATGGGTGGAGCCACTATGGCAGAAGCTCTCCCCAAGATCCCTCCAAATACCTTCAAATAAGGCCATAAGACAATTCCTGGACCAGCAGGACCCACTAAAGAACAGGGTGAAATCACTTTCCAGTCAAAGACAGCTTAGAAGATTGGGTTGAAATTGGAGCACAGCCCTGTGCAGGCTGTCCTGCCAGTCCTGCCAGAGACTCAACCCCAGTGTGGACCACCCCAGAGAACCAGACCTCGGGAGTTTCTGGATCAGCTGAGGCAGCAGCTGCTTCTGGAACTCAGCCCACAGATGGTGAGGGGGTTGAGCAGTTGGCCAGGGGGAGATTACATGGGTCTCTTTGATGGCACTGGGGTGGGACTCTGTTGTTTTGCCCACACTCAGATCCAGGTCCAAGTCTTGCGTGGTGGCTCAGGCAAGAGAGAGGCACAGACACACCAGAGTTTGCAGCCACAGTGCAGTAGAATTCTGTTCCAGGTTAGAGGGCAGAGAAGCAGGCCTGTGGTTGCTTACAGGCCAGGCCATAGGCCAGGGGAGTGGTGAATGTGCCTTTGAATCATACCACCTTGGAAGAACTAGGGACTTACAAATTCCTAAAAGTATCTCAGAGCTCAAACCCCCTGAAGCTTAGGACAGTGTATTCTCCACCCTGGAAGCAGTGCACCATTTTAAGAAGGAGTTAAAAGTTAAGAAATAGGCTGGGAAAATGAGCAAAATGAACAAAAATGTTGACCCTAGAAAGTTTCTTTTGTGACAAGGAAGATCAAAATACACCCTGAGAAGAAGGCAAAAATATCAAGGCTCCTACATCCAAAACTGCCAAGAAAAATATGAATTGGTCTCAGGCAATAGAAGAGCTCAAAAAGGACTTCGAAAATAAAGTAAGAGAGGTAGAGGAAAAACCAAAAAGAGAAATTAGAGTGATGCAAGAAAATCATGAAAAAAAAAAAGTCAACAGCTTGCAAAGCCAAATTAGCCAAATGGAAAAGGAGGTACATAAGATCTCTAAAGAAAATAATTCCTTAAAAATTAGGATTGAGCAAATGGAAGCTAATGACTTTATGAGAAATGATGACACAATAAAGCAAAACCAAAAGAATGAAAAAACAGAAGTCAATGCAAAATATCTGTGGAAAAACAACTGACCTGGAAAATAGATCCAGGAGAGATAATTTGATAATTATTGGACTACCTGAAAGCCATGATAAAAAAAAATGATCCTGGATATCATCTTCTAAGAAATTGTCAGGAAAAATTGCCCTGATATTCTAGAAGCAGAAAATAAGGTAAAAATTGAAAGAATCCACTCATCACCTCTTGAAAGAGATCCCAAAAAGAAAACTTCTAGGAATATTATAGCCAAATTCCAGTGATCCCAAGTCAAGGAGAAAATATTGCTAGAAAAATGGAATTCAAATACTGTGAAGCTAGTCAGGTTAAGCCAAGATCTAGCAGTTTGTACATTAAAAATTTGGAGGGCTTGGAATATGATATTGCAGAGGGCAAGGAACTGGGATTGCAACCCATAATCACCTCCCCAGCAAAACTGAGTATAATCCTTCAGGGGAAAAATGGGAATTCAGTGAGAGGACTTTTAGGCATTCTTGATGAAAAGACCTGAGCTTAATAGAAAATTTGACTTTCAAATATAAGACCCTAGAGAAGCATAAAATGGTAAACAGGAAAAAGAAATCATAAGGGATATTAAAAGGTTAGACCATTTACATTCCTATATGGGAAGATGATACTTGTAATTCATAAGAACTTTCTCATTATTAGGGCAGCTGATTGGAGTATATTTAGACAGAGGGCATAAGTATGAGTTGAATGTGAAGAGATGATATCTTAAAAAAATAAAATTAGGGTTTGAGAGGAATCTACTGGGAGAAAGGGGAATAGAGAGGTAGAATGGGGTAAAGTATCTCACATAAAAGAAGCAAGAAAAAGTCTATAGAGTGGAGGCAAAAAAGCAGGAGATATGGGGGAGTGGGTGAGCCTTACTCTCATCAGAATTGGCTCAAAGAGGGAATAACATACACACTCAATTGGGTATGGTAAACTATCTTACCCTACAGGAAAGTAGGAGGTGAAGGGGATAAAGGGAAGGGGGGTGTAAAAGAAGGGGCAGCAGATTGTGGGAGGGGATAGTTAAAAGCAAAACACTTTTGAGGAAGGATAGGGTGAAAGAAGATATAAAATAGAGTAATATCATGGGAAGTGAATAGGGTGGAGGGAAATACAGTTAGAAATAGTAACTGTGAAGAAAAAATTTGAAGCAAGTTTATTTGATAGACCTCCGTTCTCAAAAACATAGAGAACTGAGTCAAATTTGTTAAAATAATAGCCATCACCCAATTGATAGATCATCAAAAGACATGAAGCATGAAATAATCAATACTACCTATAGCCATATGAAAAAAATATTCTAACTTACTATTGATTGGAGAGTTTCAGGACCAAACAATTTTGGGCACTACCTCATACCTATTGGATTGGATAATAGGACAGCAGAGGAAAAGCACAAATGTTGTGGAGGATATGGGGAAAACGAGACATTAATACATTCTTGGAAAAATTGTAAACTAATTCAAATATTCTGTAAAGCAATTTGGAATTATGGCCAAAGGGCTATAAAAGCATGCATACTCTTTGACCTAGTAATACCACTACTAGGTTGGTATCCAAAAGGATTTTTTTAAAAAGTTGAATTCGAAATTGAGGAGATGCAAATCAATTGGGGAATGTTTGAACAAATTGGGGGATTAGATTATGATGGAACACTATTGTGCTACAAGAAATGATGAGCAGAATTCTATCAGAGAAATCTGAAAAGACTTACATGAACTGATGCAAAGTGAAATTCACTGTATAAAAAATAACAGCAATATTATAAAATGATCTGCTATGAATTACTTAGTTATTTTTAGCAATACAATGATCCAAGACAACTCTGTAGGACTTATGAAAAATGCAATCCATCTACAGAGAAAGAACTGATGGTATCTGAATATAGATCGAAGAAGAATTTTTTTATTAGTTCCTTTTTCTAAAGTTTTTTTTGGCTGTTTTCTTTCACAACCTGACTAATGTGGAAATATTTTTCATGACTACATATATATAACATATTGAATTGCTTGAGTTCTTGATGGGTGGGAAGGGAAGGAGATAGAGAATTTGGAACACAAAGTTTTAAAACATGTTAAAATTTGTTTTCACATGTAATTTGGGAAAAAATTCTAAATAAATTGAATTTGTTTAAAAAGAGCATTTCTATATATAACAGAAAATTAAAAAAAAAACAAAAAAGATTCTCTATGAAACCATGAATCTCCATTTCAAAGCTGTTGTTAAAAAAAAAGGATATAAGAAATTCTACATGTTACGTTCTTTTTTATGTATAATTTTTTGCTAGTTTTATTTTCTTCTTCTTAATAAATTTCAGCAGCTGGAAATAATGGAAAATTTATACAGACCTGTATTCTCCTATTCATTGTATTTTCCATTTCTATTGCCTCTTCTCAATCCTAATTGTTCTCTCTGACTCCAATCTTTACTTCATGCCTGCATATGAAAGCCAGACTTATCAGTCAATAAGCATTTATTAAGTACTCACTTTGTACCAGGCAACAAGTCAAGTTGGGTGGGGGCGATACAAAGAAAGGAAAAAGACACTTTTTAAGATACTGCATTAATAGTATCATTCTCTTGCTCAGAAATATTCAAGTATTTATTATTTTCTATTAATTGTACTTAATGTGCCTTACTTTAATCTGGCTGCACCCTACTTTTTTAATCCTTCATCTTATTTTTGCCCAACTCCTATGCCCATTCATCAACCTTGTCTCTTTATTATCCTACAAGTATATAGTTTGATAGCATAGTATAATCAGATAATAGATTGGAGCTGGAAGAGTCCTCATAGGTAATTTGAACCACTCTACAGATGAGAAAAGTGATTAAGTAACTTGTTACAAATCACACAAATGATAGGAAATTTGAACCCACATCATCTGACATCAAACTCAACACTGTATCCATTATATTATGGCCGTTACATGTTACTTACAGAACTGTCTTGCTTATCTATGATTCCTTCTGTTTTGTTTGTGAATTTTAAATGTTACAATGGCCGTTTTAAATTAATAACACTATTACTAATCATCCCCTTCTTCCCAATACCCTCTGCATTATCCAAGAGTAATAATAAGAAAAAAAGAAAACCTTGTAAGAAATTTTCATATTCAAGCAAAAAGAATGCATATAGTGATTGTATCTAAAAATGTATGTCTCTGTACTTTGTTTCCATCTCTTCTGTCATGGAGATGTGATTGGTCAGTTGTTGTGATCAGAATTCTTCTTTCAAAGTTGTTTTTCTTTACAATTATATTATTGTGCAAAAGGTTCTCATGGTTCTGCTTACTTCACTCTGTGTCAATTCACATTACTTAGAATGCTCTTAAAATCACTTCACTCAGCACAACAATATCCTGTTACATTCATATACAATTTGTTCAGCCTGTCATCAATTGTCTAAGATGTAATCTAAGGCACCCCTTCTGTTTCTAGTTCTTTTCTTTTTACTCTCTATTTCTCCTTCAGGATCAAGTTTGTTTTACTTATGTCTATTACTTCCCCATTATTCTCCTTTTTCTTTCCTGCATCCCTATTGCCTTTTATTTTATTGTTGAATTTGATGCATTTCTGCACCAAGCTGTTTGTGTGTATTTAAGAATGTTCAGGCTGCATCCAATTCCCACTTTTCATACTACTTTCTTCATGTTTGTCTGTTGTTGTTTTTTCCCATTCAAAGATGGTCCACTGTTGTTTCCATCCTTTCTGCACTAGTTTATTCTTAATTTTACTATCTCTTCTCTTTCCCCTATTAAAATCCTCAAAATAAAACCCTTTCCCCCAGAACTCTGAGTTGTTGATTTTTAATTTGATTCCCTCAATATCTTTGAAGGCATTAAGGTTTTGAAGGGGCACTTCTTATTGTCACATTAGAATATTAGTTCATTTTACATATCCTTTGACCCAGGAATACTACAACTAGGTCTGTATGCCAAAGATATAGAAAGGGAGAAAGGACTCACATATACAAAAATATTTATAGCAGCTGTCTTTGTGGTGGCAAAAAATTGGAAATTGAGGGAATGTCCGTCAATTGGGAATTGTTGAACAAGTTATGGTATATGAATGTAATGGAATACTATTGTACTATAAAAAAGGATGAGCAGGCAGATTTCAGAAAATCCTAGAAAGACTTAAGTTGACTGATGCTGAGTGAAATGAGCAGAACCAATAGAGCATTGTACACAGTAACAGCAACATTGTATGATGATCAACTGTGATAGACTTAGCTCTTCTCACCAGTGCAATGATCCAAGACAATTCTGAAGAATTCATGAAGGAAAATGTTCTCCATATCCAGAAAAAAGAACTGTGGATTCTGAATGCAAATTGAACCATGCTGTTTCTACTTTTTGGAGGATTTTCCCTTTTGTTCTGATTCTTCTTTCATAACATGACTAATGCAGAAATATGTTAATGTCATTGTACATATATAACCTTATCAGATTGCTTTCTGTCTTAGGGAGTGGGGAGGGAAGTGAGTGAGGGAGAAAAATTTGGAACTAAAAATCTTATGAAGGGGACAGCTAGGTGGTACAGTGGATGGGGCACTGGCCCTGGATTCAGTAGGATCTGAGTTCAGGTCTGACCTTAAACAGCTGACACTTACTTAGCTGTGTGGCTCTGAGCAAGTCACTTAACACTCATTGCCCTTAAAAAAAAAACACACAACAAAAAACCTCATGAAAACAAATGTTGAAACTATCTTGGCATGTAACTAGAAAATAATAAAATACTTTTATGACTAAAAGAATAATATTAGGTCTTCATTATCACACAACTCCTTCCAATTGCATAAATGAATTTACCTTTCTGACTTTCTTTGAACTCTTGTGTTTCTATTTCAACGTTCCTACTGAGGGCATAGTTTATATGTCAATTTTATGAACAGGGGAAGAATTTAGCACCAAAGAAGATATAGAAACAATACAAAATGAAAAATAGATAATTTTGATTACATAAAATTAAAAAGCTTTTGCACAAACCAAACCAATGTAAACAAAATTATAAGGAAAGCAGAAAATTAGAAAAAAATTTTTTCAAAATTATCTCTGATAAAGGCCTCATTTCTCAAATATATAGAGAACTGAGTCAAATTTATAAAAATACAATTCATTCCTCAATTTGTAAATGGTGAAAGCATATGAACAGGCAGTTTTCAGACAAAGAAATCAAAGCTATTTATAGTTATATGAAAAAGTGCTCTAAATCACTATTGACCAGAGAAATGCAAATGAAAACAACTCTGAAGTACCACCTCACACCTATCAGAGTGGCAAATATAACAAAAAAGGAAAATGTTGGATGTTGAAAGGGATGTGGGGAAACTGGGATATTAATCAACTGCTGGTAGAGTTGTGAACTTATCTAAACATTCTGGAGAGAAATTTGTAACTATGCCCAAAGGGATATAGAACTGTGAACACCCTTTGATTCAGCAGTACCACTGCTAGGTTTATGTCCCAAAGATATCCCAAAAGAGAAAAACACCTTTTTATAAATATATATATATATATATATATATATATATATATATATATATATTCATAGCAGCTCTTTTTTGGTGACTAAGAATTGGAAATAAAAGGAATGCTCATCAGCTGGGGAATGGCTAAATAAGCTGTGGTATATGATTGTGATGGAATAGTATTTTGCTATAAGAAATGACAAGCAGGATGATTTCAGAAAGGCCTGGAAAGACATATGAAATGATGTATACTAATGTGAGCAGAACCAGAAGAATGTTGTGCACAGTGGCAGCAATATTGTTTGATGAAGAACTGTGAATGATTTAACTATTCTCAGCAATACAAGGATCCAAGGCAATTGTTTGATGAAGAATTGTGAATGACTTAACTATTCTCAGCAATACAAGAATCTAAGACAATCCCAAAGGACTAATGATGAAGCACCCTATCCAGAGAATATTGATTGAACATGGACTGAAACATGCTATTTTTGACTTTCACTTTTTTCTCTTGAGGCTTCTTATGTAAAATGCCTAATATGATAATGTTTTACTTACCTGTACATGTAAAACTTAGATCTGATTGCTTATCACCTCAGGGAGATGGAAGGGGAGGGAAGAAAGGAGGAAAAGAATTTAGAACTCAAAACTTTAAACAAAAATGTTTATTAATTTTTTAAAAAGCATAAAAACAAAGCTCCTACTCAGGTGTAATCTTTTTATCATAAATGCTTAAAAGTCTTCTGTTCAATTAATGATCCTTTTTTTCCCATTGTAAGATTATACTCAGCTTCTAAGAGTAAGATATTCTTGGTTGAATAAATGTTTATTGATTAAGAGACACTCCAACACTAGGGACCTACTTCTAAGAGAAAATAACCTATTATCTTGGGATATTCCTTAACAACCAGTAAGCTTGGGGGATCAGAATTGGGGGAAAGGGAGATAGGGTTGAGCATTCCCTAAATGGGAAGTTTATTGGACCAGAAAGATTATGTAGATGTTGTGGAAACTCGAATATTGAAGCTGTCCCCCTTGTAATTCTATACAGGAGAGTACATAATTGTTACAGTAGGTCCTGGTAATAAATGGATGCTTCTGATGGTATCCAAATAGTCTCTAGGATTGCTTGCTTATAGAACTGTAGGGTTAGTCAGTCACTGAGAATCTCTAAACCTGAGTGTAGAAGTTTCCGTTGACTATGCAAAATCCATCACTGTGAAGTTTTCTAGGTCAATAACATGCAGTAGTAAGTTCCAGAATTAAGTACTGTGATCAGTGAAAAGTCTGAGAGACATAGGTTCTGGGTAATTAATAATCAGTTTATAAATTATGGTTAGCAAGTAATCAATAAATTGAGGTCAGTGGCTCCCTGAAAAACCAAAGCCTTCTCCACAACATTCAATGTTTAAATATTGTTGGAAGAGTGGATGCTCCCAGTTTCCTGTTTTACAACCTTTCCCCTTCCTACTTTGCTGTTCCTTTTACACATTGTTACCTTCTGCTTAATTCATGGACAGGTCAAAAAGCACCTTGGTGTTCTTCACACATAATACTTCAACTCCCATATCCTACCTTTGCACTAACTGTTTCCCATACTGGGAATGTACTCCCTTCCTACCTCTACCCCTTGTAACTCCTAGTTTCCATCAAGATTCAGCTCAAGCTCTATCTTCTGCAGTAGACCTTTGCTCAGTTCCCTTCCTGCCTTGATAAGATCTTCCTCCCTCCGTCATAATGAATACATATGGTGTTTTCTAGGTGGTTTATATATACCTATATATGTGCATGTTATCATTGTCCATCAGAACATAAAAGAACTGTTATTTTTTTTTGTCTTCATATCCCCAGCAGCTAGCACAGTGCCTATCACCTAATAGGCACTTAATGAAAGTTTTCTAATTAATTGACCCATTGATTAAACATCTATTATGTGCCTAGAACTATATTTTGTACTAGAGATACACAAAAATAACATCCTTTGCCTTCAAAAAGCTTACATTCATTAAGAAAAATCTTATGTAAAGACACACATATACTAATCAATTAATTTTATATAAAATTAATCCTACATTTTTCATCCTGCTTTCCAGTCAAGGACTCATTTCCTTGCTCTTGCTTACTTATCAGATCTTGTCCTGAAGGTCTAATATGAAAATATTATATATAACCGATGGAGCTAGATGGCACAATGAGTAGAGTGCTCAACCTAGAGGCGGAAATACCCAAGTTCTAACCCTGCTTTAGAAATTTGCTAGCCAAATGACCCTAAGCAAGTAATAACCCCTGACAACCTCAATTTCTTCATCTATAAAATGGGCATCATAATAGCACCTACCTCCCAGTGTCTTGTGAGGATAAAATGAGAAAATATTGGTAAAGCATGAAAATACTATATAAATCTAAGTTATTATTATTTTTATTATAGAAATGCCAAGCAGAATTATTCTAAAATAGAAGAAAAGAAAATCATACACTAGTATTGCTTTTCCACTTAAGAATAACTAGAATGTAAAGCTCTACCCTTCCAAAGCTGCCCACCAATCATTTCCTTCCCATACTGCTCTTCCCAGGATTCATTTAGGAAGACATAGCAATACAAAATTCCCTTACATCACAGCTGATGCCATCCATAGATATGGAGACAGAGGATGGAAAAATTAAAAGATAATCAGGAAGAGAGCTACCATTCTCCCTACGCTCCTGCCCTAATGAGGGGGAAATCAGTCCCTTATGAGAATATCAGATTCAAAATGTACTTTTCCCTTGCTAATGAATAACATAGAATATCTTTTCATCTCCTTTTAGATATTATACACACAACCACTGCTGATAAATTTTCCTGTTTGCTCTAGTAATTTTTAGCCTTGCATACAGAAAAGCCGATCTGAACTTTTTGAATGGAAAGTGGAAATGCCTTAATTACCAAGATTTATATTTTTTTAAACCTGAAAAAGATGAACTTTTGGTAATCATTTATAATTCAGCTCCCTGAACAAGCTCATTTCCAAGCAGGAATCACATCCCTTTATAAAGCCTTTTCCCATTTTATGGCAGAATGAGAAATCACCTGATTCTGGGTATTAGTTTAGATAGAAATTTGTCTTCCCTGTCCAAGTATGACTTTAGAGTAAAACTGAAAGCACATTATCATCCTTGCTCTTTAATTAAAAAAAAAAGTGATCTGAGATGGCTTTTTATGCTTTCTATTTAATCCTACAGATGCCTAGAGCTACTTTAAATACAACCCTGATAGTCACTCCTGAACAAGCACAGGGACTGACTACCAGGTAAATAGATTAGATAAGGAATATAGCCAGGGAGGGAAAAAGAAGAAAGAAAAGAAAGAAAGAAAGAAACTGACAGCATGGTAATAATGCTATAATGTGGTCGCCAAGAGCAGCATTACCCAAGTGTGAATAATTTAGGAGGGAAACTTCAGGAGAACCTTGTTTGATGATTATTTTTTAATTATATTAATTTTCCCCTTAATATTACAAATAGGGAACAGAGTTCATTTTCTAGTGTACTCTGCTGCTTGAAAATCCAATTAAAATTAAAAGGAGAAATTGCTTTTTCTTTGGGTTCAATTAAATATTTCATTTGGTTAGGCATTGCTAAGGCTGATAAATGGGCTACTTTAGAATTTTCATAGTCAGACAGAACTAATCCAAGGAGGAAATCCAAATGCCCTCATTTTCTGGGGACTATGTCCAGTTTGATCCTTCTGTCTTCAGCTATAAACTCATCACTGGAATTATCTACAGTTAGAGGAATAGCCAAAAACTTTACCCATAGACCACCATTAATAAAAAGAAAAAAAATATGTAAGAGTCCCTGAATATCAGGCTTGGAAGGAATAAAAGTAGGTCATATGAATTTATCCTCCTTTAGTTTAAATACTTTGCTTGTAGGATGAGCAATGTAACTAACTAAAGATATTTATTACTAAATAATGTTAAGTATCCTTCAATATTTTAAAAGATTTCAGATTTCATGGGTATGAATAGCCTGCCCATCCAAGTAGCTCTCAACTCCTCCACATCATAGCAGATTGTCTTCAAGAGTAACTGTGGTCCGGGGCAGCTAGATGGCGCAGTGGATAGAGCACCGGCCCTGGAGTCAGGAGTACCTGAGTTCAAATCCGGCCTCAGACACTTAACACTAGCTGTGTGACCCTAGGCAAGTCACGTAACCCCAATTGCCTCACTAAAAAAAAAAAAAAAAAAAAAAAAAGAGTAGCTGTGGTCCAGCTAGACCACCTTTCTTTGCATTTTTTTTCATTCATTGCTTTGATATTCTTGAACTTTTGTTCTTCGGGATGAATTTTGTTATTATATTTTCTAGCTCTATAAAATGTATTTTGGTATTTTGCTATGGTACTGAATAAGTAAATTAATGTAGGTAGAGCTATAATTTTTATTATATTAGCTTGGCCTACCCATGAGCAATGGATATTTTTCAATTTTTTTAGATCTGACTTTATTTGTGTGAAAAGTGTTTTGTAATAGTGTTCATATAGTTCCTTGGATTGTCTTGGCAGATAGATTCCCAAACATTTTATATTGTCTACAGTTATTTTAAATGGGATTTCTCTTTCTATCTGTTGCTGCTAGGTTTTGTTGATCAAAGTTGTGGGTTATAAAAAAAACCCACATAAATCATCAGCATTTCTATATATGACAAACTATATTACAAAGTGACTCTCCAAGAAATAGTAGTGGATATGTGGAGTACAAATAAATGGGGGCAGCTAGGTGGCACAGTGCATAGAGCACCTGCTCTGGATTCAGGAGGACCTGAGTTCAAATCTGGCCTCAGACACTTAACACTTACTAGCTGTGTGACCCTGGGCAAGTCGCTTAACCCTAATTGCCCTGAAAAAAAAAAATGAATACAGCAATCTACTGTTTCATAAACCCAAAGATTCCAGCTTCTGTGATAAGAACTCACTATTTGACAGAACTGCTGGGAAAGTTGGAAAACAGTATGGAAGAAACTAGGCATAGACCAACATCTACCATATAACAAAGTAAAGTCAAAATGGGTACATAATCTAGACATAAATTCTGATACCATGTGCAAATTAGGAGAAGGAATAGTTTACCTCTCAGCTCTATGGAGAAGGGAAGAATTTATAACCAAAGGTGAGATAGAGAACATTATGAAATGCAAAATGGATCATTTTGATTACATTAAATATAAAAGGTTTTGCAGAACATTTTTCTTTTCTTTCTCTTTTTTATTCTTTTTTATTAAGGATAATTCTCTAGAAAGAGGTAAGGGAAGGAAAACAGGGGGAAATGTAGGCAATATGAAAGCAAAATATATAAATAAAATCTATTTTTAAAAAATTAATAGTTATGACCACCATAATTTATCATCAAATTGTCAGTTTTCTGCAAATAGATTAAATAATCTTAAAATATAAGATAAAATATTTCAGAAATAAAAGCAGTCTTGTGTAATGAAAAGAAAAAAAAGGACTGGGAATGAAGTGACACAGGCTCTAATAGCTTTACCACCCACCAGCAGATTTTGGAGTATAGAAATGTAGGGGGGAAATTACCAGATGAGCACAGTAGCCAAAATCAAATGCCATAGTCAAATTCAAGAAATCAGATGAGAAAGTGAATGAAATGTTCTGTTGCCAAAATTTTAGCTAGAACTTTAGGACAAAAATCCAAGGAGAGAAAACAAAATTAACAAAGAGGGAGAGGATTATGGACTGGGCCAAAATTCATGCCAGGGAAGTAAGAGATTTCTAAGAGATTATTGATGATCCTGCAAATTAACAAAGGTGACAAAAGACAGGAATTGTCAATGTCAAAAGGGTTGAGGGAAGATGGGGTCATGACTGTATTGTTAGTGAATCTTTGAATCAGTACAGTCATTTTAGAAATCACTTAGAAATCATGCAAATAAAGTTACTAAAATGTCCATACTCTTTTACCCCAAAATTACATTATCAAGTATATTCCCCCAAGGAGGCCAGGCCATTGATTAAAAAAAAGACAAGAAAGAAAAAGACAAGACTCGAATATACCAAAATGTATGAACAGCATTTTTTGTAATAGCAAAGACTTGGAAACAAATTATATGCAGATTAGAGAATGGCTAAACAAATTACTGCACATGAATGTACATAATATTACAATAGTGTAATAAATTTCCAATGTGATGAATATAGAGAAACACATACAGATAGACATAAACATATAGAGGGAAGTAAACAGAGCCAAGAAAAACAGTGACTATAACATTATAAATAGAAAAAATAGTCATTCACAGGAAAAAAAAGGGATTTTTGCAAATTATAAAGAACGAGCTTGGCTTAAAAGAAGAGGTATGGAATGATACTCCCAGCATGCCTTTGCAAAGATGGGAATTCCAAGAGTAAGTGTTACATATTATATATATCTATGTATGCATATATGTATGCATATATGTGTGCATATGTGTGTATGTGTGCATGTGTGTTCATGCATATATGTATGTGTATATATGTGATTTCAGTTTTTTTAAATAGTTGGTCAGTTGATTTTTTCCTCTTCATTTTATGTGTGTGTGTGTGTGTGTATGTGTGTGTGTGTTAAAATAATTTTATTAGGGCAGTTAGGTGGTGCAGTGTGTGGTGCAGTATGTGGTACAGTGGATAAAGCACTGGCCCTGGATTCCAGAGGGCCTGAGTTCAAATCCAGTCTCATACACTTGACACTTAGTAGCTGTATGACCCTGGTCAAGTCACTTAACCCTCATTGCCCCACCAAAACAAACAAACAAACAAAAATAAGTAGGAAAAAAATATATTTCTTATGAGATGGTTCTCTGGGGAGGGGATAAAAGGGATACTGAGGGAAACTTTGCAGGCATAAAAAAATCATTAAAATGTGTTTTTTAAAGATCACTGATTTTATATGGTCTCTATAAATGCAACAACCTTTTTTAAAAGTCCAAAAAGCCCTCTTGATCTGGGTCCCTCTGTTCCTTAAAAGAACCACTACAGGCTTAGCTTTAATGCCCATGTCCTTTGAGGAGTAAATGTTAAGAAATAGAGCAATGGAGATAACACAATTGCTAATGTATCTCAATTCCAAATCAATCCCAATTTGGAGATGTATTGAACCTACCTAGTAATAGGAAAGGGAGGAGGTAGTACTATTGACTTTACCAGACCATAAAAGAACTCTACTTACTCTTTGTATCCAAACTACTATATCAAATGTATCTTTGCAGCATGCTTATGTCCTAGAAAGTAATTGCATATTTAAAGCTGGTCTTCCTAGAAGGTGTGATTTAAAAACTCCTAGTCATAGTTCCCTGCCAAAACTACCTTTTGTTCCATTCTTAAAATTTCTTTTCTTTTACTATTTAGAAGAACTGTGCTGGATCAACTTAAACCTGAAGTATTTCATTTCAGTGTAAGCATACACAAAAATGCAGGGCTTGATTTATTGTTTGGTTAATTTTCTAGACTCAATAAAATGAGGGGAAAATTGTAAATACTAATGATTAAACTTAAAAGTATGCAATACACACATGCATTTGTTTGTGTATATATGTGCGTATATATGTAAATATGTATATATGTACATATGTACACATATACATATATGTATGTGTGTATACATATGTATATGTTGTTGTTATCAATCTGTAAGTGCTACAAAACATGAAGTATTATTATTTTATCCTGTGGTTTCCTCTCACAACATGAGAGGAAAACATAATTCATAGCCATCATCAGAGGTAGGATCCTTTAACTGATGAGATTCTCACAAAAACACAAGCATTCATCTTCTCATTATACCCTAAATGTGACAGTTGAAGGATGGGAACTCTGATTTGTCATCTTTCTGAAAGTAGATGATCCAAAAACAGAAGCATAGCAGCTAAATGGATGATTTCAATTAGACCACTCTTTTTTTTTTTTACTTTCCCTTTTAGAAAGAGAAAAGTTGCCTGCTCTTTCATACTATCCTTTCCTCCTTTCCTGGAATTAGAAGTGTTGGGAAGACTAAAGGCAATTACTTCATCTGGATTCCGGAAACAAATTTCATGATCTTCATGGTGCATTCATAACAGTCAGTTTTTTAGAACTGTCTCTATCAAGCATGACTACAGGTAGATTTCAATGTCTGGAATTCACTATGTTCTCCACTTCTTTTAGAATCCCTCTTTTCTTTCAAGACATACCTCAGGTGCTACCTACCGCTTACACAAGGTCTTTTCTAATTAACCTAATTTTTCATATTCTCTCCCTCTTAAGATGACTTTCCTTTATTTTTATATACTTTATTTATATTTAATTTTGTGCATATTATGTTATGTTGTGTTCCCACAGGAAAATGTATTTTTCAAGCTTCTTGAGGCCAAACTCTTTGAGAAAGCTAGCAATAATCCATTTCCTCTCCACTCACTCTCTTCCAACCTAATCACTCAATTGAAACTATCTTCTCCAAAATTGCCAGACACAATATAGCCTTTTCTTAATCCTGGAGTTTCTTGACCTTTCTGAATTTGGCACTGCTGATCACCTTTTATTTCTGAATTCTCTCACCTTACTAAGTTTTTATGGCACTATTCTCCACTGATTTTCCTTCTCTTTATCCATACATTCTTCAGTTTTCTTTGCTGGTTCTTCAGTGATGCTTGCCTCAGTTTCCTCAATTATAAAATGGGATTAGTGATACCACAACTTCCCAGAGTTCTTGTGAAGATGAAATGAGATGTTTATAAAGCACTTCGCACAGTACCTGGCACACAGTAAATGCTACATAAATTCTAGTTATTATTGTTGTTATGGATATTATTATTCTATCATCCCCCCTAAATGTGGGTATCCCCCAGAGGTCTGGCTTGGACTCCTCCTTTCTTTCTATAACAGTTCACCTGGTCACTTTCCATGGATTCAGGTAACATGGGTATGTAATTCCCATATCTATGTATCTGACTTGTATCACTAACTGCATTTTGGACTTTTCATTAGGAAAGTGCCATAAGCATCTCAAACTCAACATATGTCCAAAACAGACTCATCTTTTCCCCTAAATCCTCCCCTTTTTCCAAATTCCCTAATATTGCTAAAGGCATCATTATCCTCCCAGTTACCAAGGCTCACAACCTCAGAGTCATCCATTATTTTTTTTTCGTGATACAATTGGGGTTAAGTGACTTGCCCAAGGTCACACAAAGTGTCAAGGGTCTGAGGCCAGATTTGAACTCAGGTCTTCCGGAATCCAGGGCCAGTGCTCTATCCACTGAGCCACCTAGCTGCTCCAATCCATTATTTTTTAATGTTATCAACACTTCACTCTATCCTACATATCCAATTCGTTGCAAAATTTTGTCAGTTCTACTTTCATAACATCTTGTATATTTGTTGTTAGTGTTGTTCATGTTGTTTCAGTCCTGTCTGACACTATGTGATTCCATTTGGGATTTCTTGGCAAATATAGTGGAGTAATTTGCCATTTTCTTCTCCAGCTCATTTTACAGATGAAGAAACTGAGGCAAACAGAGTTAAGAGACTTGCCTAAGATTACACAGCTAGTGTCTGAGGTCAGATTTGAACTCAGGTTTTCCTGACTCCAGGCTGAGCATTCTATCTACTCAGTCACTTGGCTATCCAATGTAGCTGCCTATCTTTCATATGTATCCTCTGATTTATACTTATACAACCACAACCCTAGTTAAGACCCTCATCATCTTTCACCTTGACTATTTCGAGTCTTTGAACTTATCTCACTGCTTCAAGGATATCCCCACTTCACTCAGTCTTCTAGTTTCCTGTAAATACGAGGGACTTTTTTTGTTTAGGGCTAATTATGTCACACACACACACACACACACACACACACACACACACACACACACACATACCTTCTTAGTGAGCTCCAGTTGAGTGAGCTCCTTTTATCTCCAGGATAATATAAACTCCTTTATTTAGAATTTAAAGTTCTTCATAACCTAGTCCCTTCCTACTTTTCCAGGCTTTTACACTCACTCCATTCCATACACTCTGTAATCCAATTATGTTAACTTATGTGTACATAGTTGTTTGAACATATAATAAAATCTCCCATGTTTGTGCCTTTGAATAACCAGTTTTGATCAGGCTCAGTCCTGGGATTAGGTCTTTTATTAGGAAGGAAGTCTTTTATCACACTTATTATGTTATAAAACTCTCTGTCCAGGGAGCAGCTAGGTGGTGCAGGGGATAAGGCACTGGCCCTGAATTGAGGAGGACCTGAGTTCAAATCCAACCTCAGACACTTGACACTTACTAGCTGTGTGACCCTGGGCAAGTCATTTAACCCTCATTGCCCTACCAAAAAAACTTCTCTGTCCTAGCAACCTGGGAAGGTTTTAATTTAATTTAAATTATTAAATTAATTTATAATTCATAGGTCTAGTGATTCTCCAAAAGGAAGGAGTAAAGAGGTTGTCGATATGCAATATGGATCATGGTATAAGACAGGTTCTTTATACATACACACAAATGAATGCTAAGCATAAAAGTATCACAGCTTACATTAACAGAATTATTAGAACAGAATTCAATAACAATTTATAAGTACTATTTCAATCATCTAGGAAACTAATATTTAAACATAGAACACAAAGTAGACATCCTAATTCAGCATTTACATTTCACCTCAACAAGGTATAGTCTTCACAATTTAGTTGGTAAAATATTGGGGCTTGTGCTAATCCTCATCATTTGCCAAACTCTGATGTATAAACTTCATTTGCCAATAGCCAGTTTCAATGTATAGCCTCCAGAACACTTGAACTCTTTTTTTTTATTAATTCTTTATTAATCCTAGGCATAGCTACCACAGGATAATTGTTTACCAAAAAATCTAGAAAGACCTATTGTACAAAAGACAAAGGCAAGTAGGGCCCAAGAAAAAACTCACCTAGTTAAAATGTGTGCTCATGACACTATAGAGGCTAGGTAGAAGCTAGAGACAATTGCCCATTCTACGGAACTTTTAGGATGCTATTTGATACAGTCCACATACTTCACAGCTGGAAAGGAAGAGAGTATGGAGGATCACATCAATCCCTTCATATATTCACTGAATCATTAACTCCTCCAGTTCAACAGTGAGTTAGGGGACTGCATTGTCTCCCTATATAAAACCCTCAAGAACTGTGCATGAGCCAGAGGACCTAGCACAACCATGCTTTCACATGGTCGACTGTAATAGCACTGCTCAGTAGTTCCCTAGAAGAGTGGGGATATGAGAGGTAGAATAGTCTCTGCTATGCTTTCTCTTAAAAAATTATAAATTCCTTTTATTTTCATAACTCATCATTTCCAGGTATAGCACACATCTCACCCTCTCCAAAATAGTCTCCCATTATATCACAGAAAAACAGTTAAGACAATAGTAACCATGACTGACATGTGTAAAATGTCAAATATTAAAATAGAGAAGTCTTCCTTTTCTCTTTTCTTAGACTAAGATTACTCATTACAATTACCCAATATGAAGCTTTATTTTGGTATTCTTTTCGTTTGAAGTATCATAGTCATTTTATTTATGGTTCTTTTCGATTTACTTGTTTTACACTTAATCAGTTCTCACTAGTCTTCCTTTGTTTCTCTGACGTTTTCATAATTAGTGTTACAGCACTATCATATTCCTTTATATAAAAATGCCACAATGTTTAGCCATTTGATGGGTACCCATTTTATTTCCAGTTTTTTCCTATCACAAAAAAGTCCTACTTTGATTTTTTAAAATAAATTGGACCTTTCTGTCTTTGACATCCTAGGAAAGAAGGGAAGGGAAAAGAATAGGCATTTATATAGTGCCTACTATGTACCCAGAACTATACTGAGCACTTCTATAAATATTGTCTAATTTGATCCTCACAACGACAATACAATGTACTATTACTATTCTTATTTTAAAGACATATGCCTAGTAGTAGAACATTTAAGTTAAAGGGTTTGACCAATTTAGTGATTTTTAGCGCATAAATACAAATTGTTTTCTGGAATACCCGCCCCAATGCATATCTCCAAAAACAATCTATTAGTATGCCTATCTGTTGCCCCATCAGCATTGGCTCTCTCTTTTGTACTTTTGTCCATTGGTGAGTATAAGGTAAAGGCAGAAAGTTGCTTTAATTTGTATTTCTCTTATTATTAATGATTTGGAGCCATCTTTCATACAATTGTTGATACTTAGCAGTTCTATTGATATTCTTTGACCAGAAGATGTTTTTTTCTTGGTAAAGATTTGAAAGTATGTTGTGGGAGAGAGGGGGGAGGAAATAGAAAAGAGCACAGAAAGGGAGGGGGTGGCAGATCCAAAAGAAAAGAAAATGATAACTGTATAATTTTCTCAATCTCAAGGCTTTAATCTTTAATTATTTCAGTCATAGGATATAGTACAAGAAAAATTCAGTTTCTCATCTACAATATTTTGGAAGACAACTTTGCCTGTAATTTCCCTCACTTGTCTGACCTATTTCCAAACTGCTGATAAGGAAGGACATTATTTCTCTTTTGGTTGACTGTCATGTCACACTTCCTAGTCTGCAATCCATAGCAGAACTTATACATTCTGTGTCACTATCTGAATGTCACAAAATGCCATACCACTATATCCCCCAGGCAATGATAAGCACTTAGTGCTTGAGATGCATTTGTTGAGACAGAGAATCCACATAGAAACAC